>NC_140579.1:1168581452-1168603525 GCF_964204655.1 Triturus cristatus
AGGCAACCAGGAGAGGTAAGTGATGGCAGTAGACGCCATCTTAACACCTCAGGCCACGCCTCTCCCGTGGCTCCCATGATTGGATATTTGATTTACTTGTTAGTCCCTAGTAAAGTGCACCGAGTGTGCCAGGGCCTGTGAATCAAATGCTACTCGTGGGCCTGCAGCACTGATTATGCCACCCACGTGAGTAGCCCTGAAAAAGTACCTCAGACCTGCCATTGCAGAGTCTGCGTGCAGTTTGTAACTGCCATGTCGACTTGGCCAGTGCACACACTTGCCAGTCCCCAAACTTCCCTTTTCTTACATGTCAGGCACCCCTAAGGTAGGCCTGTGGGCAGAATGCAGTGTATGTGAAAGGTAGGGGACCCCCTGGTGTGTGTGTGTGTGGCATATCCTAATAGTGACTTACAGCCAATTTCGTTTTTCACTAATGCAAGGCTACCTGTTACCCATAGGACAGAATGGGAGGTTTGTTTATAACATCTTATAAACATAACTGGCCCAGGGAATTCGGTAAGAAAATAACATTTAGTATGCCTGAACTCAGAATCTAAAGATGCATCTTTTAGTGAAGGTGCTTTTTACATTCTGCGTTTGAAAGAACCACTTTTAGAAAGTGGGTATTTTCTTGCTCAGTCATACGGTGTGCCTCTGCTGGATTCAAGCAAGCCTGGCTGAAGACGGCTGAAATGCCAGAAACCGGTCCTAGGAAGCTTGTTTCCGGTCCAGGGAAGACATGGCTTGGCAGTTATGGCTGGACTGTTCCCATGAGGCACAGGGTCAGACTGATTTGCATATGGCCATGTCTGAACTGGGGTGGCAGAGTGGGCTAAAGAACGGTGATGGGTTAAACCCAGATCATTTGACTGGGGGTGAGTGCTTGCAATGTTCAACACTCCGTCCATCATTTCCTTTGGCCTCTGCTGGAATGTGCATTGCCTGTCTGGGTTTTGGATGACAGACGGCTGGGGGGGGGGCGGAGGGGCTCCACATAGTCTAGGTAGGTCAGAAATGGGCTAAATAGACCTGGGCTACAGTGGGGGAAGGGGGGGGGGGGGGGGAGGAGAATTCCTTGCACCTCAAAGGGCCTGGTCTGCCTCTGACAAATGCCATCTCCACCTCCTACCAGGAATTCACACCAGAGAAGGCCCAACTGGTTCTGGCCGGGCACAGACATCCTCTGCCTGAAGGATCAAAAGGATTTTTAGATACAAATACTGGGTCCCAGACCCCTGAACTTTAGAACTCATCTGGATCAAGAAGACTGCCAAGAAGAAGAGCTGGAGAAACTGTGGAAAGGAACGACTGCTTTGCTGGGCTGACCTGCAGTGGCTGCTTCTGTCTTGGATAGTGAAAGGCCTGGACTGGACTTTCTGCAACCTAACTTGTAAGTCTCTCCAAGGGCTTGAGGTAGAGCTTGCCCCCTGTTCACGAAGTCTCAGGAACAGCAAAGACTTCAAGTTCTTAGACCCGCAGCACTGGGGACTGGGTGTTTTGTGCTGCAACCCGAAAAACTCCAATTCGACGACATCACTGCCGACTCCGTGTCCTGAAGGCACTGCAGAGGGCACCGCCGCAACGCAACCCTGGTCACACCTATGACTCCGCCACCGAGCCGGTGCTTGCACCGCGACCTGTGGGCACCGCACTCCGCACCGCCTCGCTTCACGCCGAAGCTGTGGCACCGCCACAACGTCGCACCGCAACCCTGGTCTCACCGGTGACACCTGTGGATGCCGCCAGCGAGCCGCTGCTTGCCCTGCGACCCGTGGGCACCGCACTCTGCACCACCTTGCTTCACGAGAACGCCTTGGCCTGCCTGACGCCGCCACTTCCCACCGAAATCGACGCCACTGCTTGCACCATGGTTCGAGGGTACCACTCGTAAGACACATGACGCACCGCCCTCATTCCGACGCCGGCACCATCGACTCCAGTTCGTCAGCCGACAACAGCGCTTCAACGACGACGCTGCTTGCACCGTGAACTGCTAGCACCGCGGCGAGCACCGCCTTCATCTTGCACCGCGACCCTGGTCTCACCGACGCCGCCATCTGACGCCGCCGCTGCTCGCACCGCGACCTGGGGGGCACCGCACGCCTCACTTCACACCGCAGCACCCGACGCCTACCGGCGCCAGCGCCCCTGATTCCACCAGAGAGGAGCTCGACCTGCAACACGAGTTACTTCAAGGGTCTCAGCGCCCTGCATTTCTCACAGGTACTGTTTGCGGGTCTTTCCGACACCGTATCTGGCCCGCGACCCCACGACCAGCCAGAACTGTTGGATTTGTTGTTCACGACGCCGCAGTAGCCCAGACGGAGCTATTCACACAAGGAACTCTTTTTAATCAGCCTATTTTTGGAACTGTTAACTTTTAAGTAGAGTACTGTGGATTTTTATCTTCTTTGGTCTTGTCTTAAATTATATAACAATATTGGCTATTTTTCTAAACTGGTGTGGTGTCCTTTTGTAGTACGTACACTGTATTACTGTTGGTTATGTGCAAATGCTTTACACACTGCCTCTAAGATAAGCCTGGCTGCTCGTGCCAAGCTACCAAGGGGGTGAGCAGGGGTTATTTTAGTAGTGTAACTCCCTTATCCTGACTAGAGTGGTGGTTTTTGCCTGGCTTTGGCCCACGCTTTATCCTACCAAAACTCCCAATTCTAACAAGCAATATCCCCAGCTGCGGGCAGGCACTGCATCTGTTTCTACAGCGGCGATGCGGGGAAGCGGATGTGTCGCGCTTCTTAGTTTGGTCTCTTTTCCAGCTCCCAACAGCAGGAACAACATCAAGAGGACCAACACAGCAACAGGTACCTCTTGCAGGTCAGATCTCCCAGCAAAGAAGTCCAGGGGAGCTGGTAGCGAGGTTTTTGTGTCCCCGAGTCATCAGAACAGGTGGCAAGCTCTACTTCAGCCCTTGGATATCTTTTTTCTATCAAGGTATACAGCACACAGCAAAGTCTATGTCCTCTCTTTGGCAGAAACAGCCACTGTAGGCCAACTCCAGACAGCATGCAGCAAAGGGGCAGTACTTCTCCTTCAATGTTCCCAGCTCTTCTCCTTGGCAGAGGTTCCTCTTGAGTCCAGAAGTATTCTAAAGTTCTGGGGTCTGGACCCCCATATTAGTACAGCATTTTCCTTTGTTCTCTGTGACATACAGGCTCTGTGCTCAGTACAAAACAGTTCTGTCCTCTCTGGCCCAGCTTCCCAGCAGGAGGTGAAGACAGCATTGTGTAAGGCAGAACAGGCCCATTCAGGTGCAAGGAAATCTCCTCCTACTTCTCTAAATGTAGCCCAGGTCTATTCTGCCCAGCCCGACTCATCCCGGAAAGGCAGGACACACCTCAACCCCCACCCAGTGGCTGTCTATAGTGAATGCACATCCCCAGCCCATGTCACTCCAAAGCCAGACAGTCCATCCACAAACCAAGAGAGGCACAGAGAATGGCTCAGCAAGAAAATACTCATTTTCTAAAAGTGGTATTTTCAAATACACAATATATAAATCATCTCTACTAAAAGATGCATTTTTAAATTCTGAGTTCAGGCATACAAAACACCATCCTTCAATCTTTTCCCAATGGGAAGTTAAAGTTAAAGATGTTATAAGTAAACTCCCATTCTATCCTATGGGACAGATAGCCTTTTAATAGTGAAAAACAAAATAGACTGTAGTTCACTATCAGGACATTTAACACACATCAGTACATGTCCTACCTTTCACTTACACTGCACTCTGCCCACAGGGGTACCTTGGGCCTACCTTAGGAGTGACTCACATGTAATAAAAGGGAAGGTTAGGGTCTGGCAAGTGGGTGCACTTGCCAGGTTGACATGGCAGTAGAGACAGCGCACAGACACTGCAGTGGCAGGTCTGAGACACATTCTGAAGGGCTGCTTGTGTGGGTGGCACAATCAGTGCTGCAGACCCACCTGCAGCTTTTGACTTGCAGGCCCTCGGCACACACACAGTGCACTGTAGTAGGGACTTAGTAGTAAGTCAAACAAGCCAATCATGGAAACACCAATACATATTCACACAATTTATTGAGGGAGCACTTGCACTTTGGCACTGATCAGCAGTGGCAAAGTGCCCAAAGCATCTGGACCAGCAAAAATGAAATTCAGCACACAGCAAAAATACAGGTGGCAGAGGCAAAAAGATAGGGGGAAACCACGCCAAGGATGCCAGGTCTAACAGTGACTACTTAAGAGTTGTCCTCCAGTTAAGGATTTGTCAGTAGAGCCTGATCCTAACCTTCCTTTCAGTCAGGAGGGCAGTTTCTCTCTTCACCATGCAATTCAGTGTTTACAGCAACAATGTCCAGGGTCCAGTATATGATCCCAGTCCACAGGGAATACAACTACCATCTACATCATGAATCTCTTTTAGATGGATCTGG
The DNA here is from genome assembly GCF_964204655.1 of Triturus cristatus. Lineage (NCBI taxonomy): Eukaryota > Metazoa > Chordata > Amphibia > Caudata > Salamandridae > Triturus > Triturus cristatus. Next base: position 1,168,585,868 of record NC_140579.1, read on the forward strand.
AAAACTTGTACTAGCTCCCCTGTGCCAATAGGTAGCACCATGTCTCTGACTCGACTCAAGCACATCCCTGGATATGACACCACAGAGCATAAAAAAAGGTGCCACTTGTCACTCTGAAATCAGTTATCTTTTTTCACTCCCTTCTTCATGGTTCCGACATGGTCTTATCTGAAGTTTTCTTCTTTCTAAAGGTTTTGCCGTGCTGTAAGCTTGGTTTCCTTCTCCTTTATCCCCACTGCAGTGTCTTGCTGTTCGGTTGCACCACCCAGGTTAGTCCGAACCCTGAGCCATCCTAGGTCCTGTGTGGTTCAGGATTTTTTCTCTGTAGACTCCTGTGAAGGCACGGATGTCCTCTGATGAACTGCATAATACAGAGGGTTACATTGACCCAGATCTCCTTTTGGACCCAACTTCTGATGTAATTTTCCTGATTTGTCCTCTTTGTTGGGGTCTTCATCTCAAGGGCCTTTTACACTAGTCCGTTTGAGAGGTGTTCTTCCTATCGGACAAGATCTTGACCCTGGGACAGGTCTTCTGTTTGGTATCATCCTTGACTTCAGTGTCGTCCTCTGTTCTTGTGTTCCAGGGCCAGGCCTGGTGTTGGCTGACCTACTCCACGATTTTCCAGAACCGGCTTGACTATCTCAGGACCACTCTCCTAGCCCTCTTCACCTCACTGACATTCTCTGTTGCCCCTTCATTCCTTATGGTGCTTCTGTGCCTGGCAAATGCGCCTCTGCCTGCTGTTTTTACCCTGGATGGCTTCGGATGACTAGTCCAATCCATACTGACCCGGATATGTTCTGCACTGCCACAAATGCTTTGTAAAATATTTTTTTACCAATGCAGAATGAATTTAATTTCCAGTTCCCAGGTGTTTGGTGTGCCATTAGTCGAAGTCGACTGGGACTCTTCAGGCTGACCTGATGGTATACGTCCTCATGGTTTAAAACCCAGAGACCCAGGCGCTTGGTTTAGTCTTCCACTGCCTCCGTCAAGTCCCCTATGGCATTTTGGTAGGTTTGTGTTTATGTGGTAGATAGAGGAAACATTTTTTGCCTCCTTTTCTTCATAGTCTCTGGAAAGTTTCTATTGTGCCTTTTTTGATGCTGGTGGTTGGGAGTTCATTTCTGAGGTGGATCCAGAATGGGCCCCTAGTCTAACTTTGAAGGCATTTCCGATTTTCATGAGACTCTGTTCCCAGCTATTGCAGTCTTGTATTTATCTCTATTTATGACCGAAGTTAAAACCAATTTGCTCCCACATGTGCACCAACTGTCAGCGGCCGAGTCGCATGACTTCACCATCTGGTGCCTGTCTAATTTTTCTGTCTTCTAATCCTGAGCTATACAGTCTAGTTTGGCAAACCTCCTTTGATTGCTGGATTGTCTGCACACCTCCTCTTTCATCTTCATCCATTTCACCAGATGTGGCATGGAAGTGGATTGATTCCATGGGCAAGAAATGTTCTCATCAGGTGTGAGAGCTTGTTTTCCCTTTTAAATATTTTGTTTGTGGATATGCTGGTTTCTTTTTTTAAATAAATCCCAGTGGCTATTTACCAGTGTTTCTATTCCCATGAAAATGTGTGGTTATCAGTGTTTATTCATTAGAACAACACATATATTTGCTGGAGGTTGTGTTTTTTTAGTGTTTAAAAAACATATTCCAAGGGGGCGTGGCTACGTCACGGAGCGTGATGGCCGTGATGTGAGGGAGCTCCGCTGAAAAGCCTCGATATCTTTATTAGTCCACCAAATCTATCTGCCTCTTCCATGCTGGGGAGACTGCAGCACTACCTACCCAACCTCTGCTGGCAAAATCCGGGGCCCGAGTTCTCCCGCGGCGTGGCGCGGACTGCATCGCCGCAGGGCCTGAAGAGAAAGTGAAGCCGAGGCCTGACGCGGCGTAGGGTGTGGCACGACGGCACCCGAACAATCGCGGACTGAGCAGGCAAGGCCAGAGACCTGTACAGCTGGACTGGGTATGAGTTGCTGTTTGGGTGGAAAGTTCTGGACTTTCAGCGCTACATTTGTCAGTGCACAATTTAAATGTGGCACAATCCTCGTGAATGGCTACACCCAAGAGCCATTGTAAAGTTGAGGTTGAGGAAAGATAGAGGGTAGTGCCTTCTTAGTAGATCAGCGTCAATAAATAATAAACGTCAGGAGAATGCTCGGATAAGTATCACTTATATATATGTTTTAGATAAAGTGCAAATATAGATTGTGGAGAGAAAAGCCGAAAGCCGACACGTGTTTCGCCCTAGTGGCCCATTGGCCGTGGGCTTTTTCAAGGCTAGAGTGGCAAAATTAGAATTAAGGTGCAAGTGAGAGAAAGAGATATTTACCCAGCAGAAAAGATGGTGGTTAGGGAAGAAAGGAGGAGGATGAGGACAACAGAAAGAAAAGAAGAAAGGAAAAGAGAGAGGAAAAAACATAAGAACAGTTGAGAAGGAAATAGAGAAAGGGAGGAAAAATATATGATAACGCTTATTAGTAAAGATATACAACTGTTATATACAAAAATTACATTATAGAGAATAACCTGTTAAGTATTGCTATGCATTATGATTATAAGGACATATGTAGACACAATATATTGATAAATACAGATACAATTAACATATTCAATACATATGGGCATGAGTAGTAAAATGAAGTGAAATAAATACCCATAAAGGTGATGTCATTAATATTGTCAAGTACATGTTATTCGCACAGTCATATATAAAGCAATTCGACAAACAAAATAGCACATTGTAGCAGGTGTGTTTTTAACCATAGTGAAGGGCTGGTACTGTCATCAAGAGATCAATGATAGTTATGTCTTTACGATCGACAGGTAGGGCAATTGCAATGTTAATTAAAAGGAAATAGACAAACGTTTGCCTTCCTTGTTCGGACATCCAAAATAACATAAATCAAAGTACGCCTGCCTAATTTGGACATCAGGAAACGATAAAAGGGAGAAAAGGAAAATAAAACACGGTAGAGTCACCAAGAGAGAAGAATTATATCATTCAGGCCTCGTTAGTTAACACTGTAGCATGACGTCTGCTTACCGGTGCTTCGGTATCATCAAAATCTTCCTATTGGGGAAAGTAAAATATGTGAAGTCACTAAAGGTGGCTAATGTTGAAAGGGATCTGTGTTGGATGCAGAGAGAGTCAAATTAAAGCGTGGCTTGAAGCAGTCGTGCTGAAATGCCGGTTTTAAAGATGCAAAACTGGCGCGCGGAGAGTGGTTGAACATTTCAATGATTAATGGTTTTGGCAGAGGGCATAAGTGCACAGTGAAATGGTTAAGTGAATAAATGAGGAGAGGTTGAATGTCTTCTGAAAGGATAAATAAACGCACTCAAAGGAAAAGTGAAGGAGCTAGGAATAGAAGCCTCTCTCACCTTTGAGGTCAAATACTTAGTCTCTGCGGTCTCGGAGAAACCGGGTCACGGTTTACGTAGTCCGATATAGCCTGACTTTGTTTCAACGTCAGCCAGCTGGGACAAGCTGACGTGCTGGTGATTGCAAAGGCCACTGAAGAGTTACTATATTAGTGATAACGAAGGCCACTGGGAATGGCTGTTCTATGGTGCAGGACCATGTAAATTGCGAGTTAAGGGTCATAAGTTGAAACAAAAATAAAATTTAAAAAAAGATGGTTATTCCTGATATCGAAAAAATGAGTAATGGACAAAGGTAGAAAAACAGCTGGACTGGGTCGCGATCCGCAGCGTGGGGCTAAAGGAACCAGGCTTGGCTCACACCTTGGCGTTGAGGGTGTGGAGCCGCTGCTGGACTCGTCGGCGGCCCGACCGAACTGCATGCCAGGAGGGAGAGAGTGGTGTCCCCTAGGAGCACCCGACCCCACCGTGAGTACTTAGGAGCGGGCCTGCAGCCCATACAGAGGCGCGGTGGCTTAAATTCACTGAGCTGCACTGCCGCATTCCTCTCGGGCTGCACGCCATGGGAGGCTGCGGCGGTGACCGGGGAGAAAACACCTGCACGGGCGGATAACGGCCGCACTGCGCCCATTCCAGAACCGTACCATACTTGTGCATCTGCATTACTAAACATAGCCAACAATCGTCGTATGTGGTGGTAATTGTTGGCCGCAGTTATTACTTTTTACATAGTCACACTTATACAACTCCCCCGGACACCCCCTTGGAGGCCGGGGTCATAAATCATTGTCAAACGTTATTACCAATGTGATGTCACGCATTGTCAGCTGGACATCATAAATCATGGGCCATGAATCATTGTGCATCATAAATCATTCTGCCACAATTGGCCCATTACTTTGTTGCCATAAATCACTCTGCCTGATCACCTAAATCAGCAGCCATAAATCATGGGTCATAAATCATCGGTATGTCATAAATCATTCTGTCATAAGCCATCATAATTTCGTTGTCATAAATCATTTTGCATGAGCATCATAAATCAGCCATAAATCATGGATCATAAATCATTGGCATGTCAAATCATTCTGTCACAATCTGTCATCATTCCGCTGTCATAAATCATTCTGCATGAGCATCATAAATCATCGGCTGGCCATAAATCACTGGTTTGTCTTTTTGCTCATTTGCAACTCCTAGGGTCGTAAATCACCCTGACAGCTCGTAGATTGTTCTTTGTTTTGTTAAGATTGTTTTGCGCCCTGCCGACTGGCGGGGGCTGGGCTGCGAGCGCCGTCTCCGTTAACTGCCCCCGTTTTTGGCCAACTCACCCTGCCGTGCGGCATCCCAAAGTGAGTGGCCCTCTTCACACACCCCGTCCGTCGGTGTGTCTCCATATCCAACCCTTGCACCCGTACTTCCTTCGGTTTTCGTCAGCACTGCGACGCTGCTGCTCCCTAGGTGTGGGTGGGTGGGATTCGAAACTCGCTGGCGTCGCTCCCCCAGCTCCCATGATATGCAAGTGAGCGGGCTGCCTGCCGGGGGAGCGTCTTATATCTCCCCTTCCTCTTCTCCTATTGTTCCAGGAAGGGGGGGCAGGGGCCTCAGGGCGTTTCGCCATGCAGCGCTTCCCGCTGGTGAGAACCAGTTCCGTTCCTTGTCGGGCTCTGGCGGCCATTATGGCGCCGGCCCTCGAACCCCCTTCGGGGGCGGCCTCTGCTATAACGGCCGCACTGCGCCCATTCCAGGAACCGTACCATACTTGTGCATCTGCATTACTTAACATAGCCAACAATCGTCGTATGTGGTGGTAATTGTTGGCCGCAGTTTTTATTACTTATTACATAGTCACACTTATACAACTCCCCTGGACACCCCCTTGGAGGCCGGGGTCATAAATCATTGTCAAACGTTATTACCAATGTGATGTCACGCATTGTCAGCTGGACATCATAAATCATGGGCCATGAATCATTGTGCATCATAAATCATTCTGCCACAATTGGCCCATTACTTTGTTGCCATAAATCACTCTGCCTGATCACCTAAATCAGCAGCCATAAATCATGGGTCATAAATCATCGGTATGTCATAAATCATTCTGTCATAAGCCATCATAATTTCGTTGTCATAAATCATTTTGCATGAGCATCATAAATCAGCCATAAATCATGGATCATAAATCATTGGCATGTCAAATCATTCTGTCACAATCTGTCATCATTCCGCTGTCATAAATCATTCTGCATGAGCATCATAAATCATCGGCTGGCCATAAATCACTGGTTTGTCTTTTTGCTCATTTGCAACTCCTAGGGTCGTAAATCACCCTGACAGCTCGTAGATTGTTCTTTGTTTTGTTAAGATTGTTTTGCGCCCTGCCGACTGGCGGGGGCTGGGCTGCGAGCGCCGTCTCCGTTAACTGCCCCCGTTTTTGGCCAACTCACCCTGCCGTGCGGCATCCCAAAGTGAGTGGCCCTCTTCACACACCCCGTCCGTCGGTGTGTCTCCATATCCAACCCTTGCACCCGTACTTCCTTCGGTTTTCGTCAGCACTGCGACGCTGCTGCTCCCTAGGTGTGGGTGGGTGGGATTCGAAACTCGCTGGCGTCGCTCCCCCAGCTCCCATGATATGCAAGTGAGCGGGCTGCCTGCCGGGGGAGCGTCTTATATCTCCCCTTCCTCTTCTCCTATTGTTCCAGGAAGGGGGGGCAGGGGCCTCAGGGCGTTTCGCCATGCAGCGCTTCCCGCTGGTGAGAACCAGTTCCGTTCCTTGTCGGGCTCTGGCGGCCATTATGGCGCCGGCCCTCGAACCCCCTTCGGGGGCGGCCTCTGCTATAACGGCCGCACTGCGCCCATTCCAGGAACCGTACCATACTTGTGCATCTGCATTACTTAACATAGCCAACAATCGTCGTATGTGGTGGTAATTGTTGGCCGCAGTTTTTATTACTTATTACATAGTCACACTTATACAACTCCCCTGGACACCCCCTTGGAGGCCGGGGTCATAAATCATTGTCAAACGTTATTACCAATGTGATGTCACGCATTGTCAGCTGGACATCATAAATCATGGGCCATGAATCATTGTGCATCATAAATCATTCTGCCACAATTGGCCCATTACTTTGTTACCATAAATCACTCTGCCTGATCACCTAAATCAGCAGCCATAAATCATGGGTCATAAATCATCGGTATGTCATAAATCATTCCGTCATAAGCCATCATAATTTCGTTGTCATAAATCATTTTGCATGAGCATCATAAATCAGCCATAAATCATGGATCATAAATCATTGGCATGTCATAAATCATTCTGTCACAATCTGTCATCATTCCGCTGTCATAAATCATTCTGCATGAGCATCATAAATCATCAGCCATAAATCATCGGCTGGCCATAAATCACTGGTTTGTCTTTTTGCTCATTTGCAACTCCTAGGGTCGTAAATCACCCTGACAGCTCGTAGATTGTTCTTTGTTGTTTACCACGCCCCTTTGTGTGTGGGGGGTAGCCTTTTCCCTGGAGTTAGGCCCCAATTCGCTACCTTGTTAGTCTCTTTTGTGCCCCACCTTCTGGCGGGGGCTGGGCTGCGAGCGCCGTCTCCGTTTGCTACCCCGATTTTGTCAGGCGCACTCACCCTGCCGTGTGGCATCCCAAAGTGAGTGGCCCTCCTTCTACACACCGCCCTGTCGGTGTGCTCCCATACAATACCAATACACTGGTTTCCGCCACGCCGCCAGGGAGGCTTACGTCTTCCTGCGGCTCCCCCCACATCTGGTCAGCTCGGACGGCAATTTTCCCACAAACGCAATGATGTGCTCTGCTCCATCTTTGCCCTTAATGCCCTGGCACACCTGCGTCCTTCATCGGTGTCGTACGGTACTGTCTCCGCCCGCCATGGGTTGTTAAATGGTAGCGGCAGTTTCAGTCGATAACCTTCCAAGTATTTGCCCGGCGATAATCGCCTCTCATACCACTCGATAATTTACCAATAAAAGAGGCAGGCGCCGGAGACTGGAAGGCAGGAAACAAGGTTTTATTCCGTCGGAGCAGAACACATCAGATCAGACAGCAAGGTATCGTCACGAGGTGCTCTAACTGCATCTCTGAGACCTGGTCTCTTATACACTGGTTTATTGCTTTATTACACATAGTACATTCTTGAGATTCTTTTGAAGTACGGGGGAATATCCCCTGGAGCCCCGGTTCAGATCCGATCCCACACATAGATACAGTAGAAGTTCCCACCCTATCCGCAGTGGGAGATGGCTATCGCGCAGCAGGGAATTCCGCTAATTCCCGGGGTGTGTGCAACTGGCCGGGTCTCAGGGGGTAGGGGCTTTGATCTACTGTAATCCCTTTGATGTGGGGTGTTTCCCTTACAGTAGGGGCAATAAACTGCATCCGCAGGGCTAGGTGATGGCCTGGGACCAGTTCAGACAATGGGGCGCAGAGGAAGGGGGTTATCAAAGGAGAGGCGTGACCATGTATGGGTTGTCGGTTGGAAGTGGTTCCGTAGCAGGGTCGCGCAGAAGGAGAGGGTTTATGGCCTGTATGAGAGAGCGGGGGTGGCCGGCGCGCGGGGGATGCTTGCAGCGCCAAGGGAAAACGCTGGCGGTCGAGAGTGAGCGGAGAGAGCGGGGTGCCTAAAATGGCGGCCGTGCATTCGTTGCGCGTGGTGCTGGGGAGGGGCAAGATGGCGCAGATAATGTTCAGTTTGCGAGCTAAATTTCCACAGTCCTCCCTTTTAACATATCTCGCCAGCTTGTCCGGCCAATATTCGCCTTTGTTAGCCTTTCAGTTACAGTATCGTCAATGTTCGTCACACATTTAAAGATACAGAGTCTTTAGGGTAGGCAGGAGTAATCTGACACATTTGTACATTGTCTCATACAGTTTGATGAAGCAGGCGAGGAGGAAGTACATTCAAAGTTACAGTATAGTTGTGTACATGGCTGGTGTTGTATGAATGTTACTATACAAAGTTACATTTTCTTAACTTCTCAGTGTACAGTCGGAAGTGATTGATGCAACATCATGAAAACTTGATAAGAAGATAGTTAATATAATAAGGTGGTTGGGAGAGGATTTTCAACTTTGACATGGGCTCTTCTTTCCAGTGTCCTTTTTTTATAAAGAGCTATCACTGGTAAGCTCTCATTGTTGTTCTTCTTTCGTTGGCACTGTTGAGCACCGGCGGTGGAGCTAAGGTCCAGCTCAAATCTGATTTCTCACGTGGCAGGGTGTGACCACTCACTGTTCTCTGATCACAGTCCTGTTCCTTAACACAGTTCACCACAGGTACTTTGAGACAGTGTGCCTGCCTTTTGTTCTTCGGTAGTAGGTCAAAGTCATAGTCCAAATGAAAGAGGAAGAGAGAATGGGGTGGCATGGGATCAGATCAAAAATGCGGACCAAGGAGAGCAGAATCTTTTCGGCACTGGGCCCATCAATCGGGCCCGACGGGTTAAGACTTCAGGCACGCTGATCAGTGAGCAGGGGCCTCGATGTAGCCCTTCGCGCTCATCGTTCTGATAATGGTGCCTCGTCTCACACTCTTGTTGTTTCGTCGCTTCCCCCTTGGTCGATGTCATAGATGTTTTATGATCCGCAGCCAGACTGTGCGTCACATCCGACCCCTCTCTTCCGATGGCTGCAGGTTATCCTTGAATAGGTTATAAGAAACGAAAGTCTTAGAGATCTTGGCAGGGAAGACATTTACATACTTCATTCTCTCTCCCAACCACCGAGTAGTTGCGGAAATGCTCTTATCTGTTACTATATGATTGGTGCCTATTAGCTCTGATGTTAATGTGTGTGTTACTAATCTATTAATTACTGCGGTGGTGCAGGGTTCTGTGGGTGTCCCTGCCCATCGTCTGGCCTTCTAGGTGTCGGTTTCTGCGCCTTATAATACAAGGTTTGGTAATACCCGTAAGTGTGAGGTGCTACTGTCATGTGTTCATGAGTATCCTTTCCATACAGTAGGTGACCCTTTATCGGTTTAAGACAGGGCCATCAGCTGTTTCGTTCGGGATACTCTGAGACGGCTAGTATAGGGCTGGAGTTATCTCTGGGAGAACAGGGTGCTTTAGACATTCTTATTTCGGGCTAATTGGTCAGGGGTAATTCTGGGTGGTGGAGATGGTGTCCTTTAAGAACAAAAAAACCACTGACATATAGTCCCCGTGTTGAGGGTCAGATTGGGAGACATCAGTCGTCTTACCCGTCCTTTCCTTCTCAGCTGATTAGGCTTAACGTTCGCGGAGAGGTAGTAACGTGGTAAAGTATGGTCGTTTTTGTTTCTGTCAATTTGTTCGAACACCACCGTGTTCAGGCCAATTATACACTTACCAAAGAGGTGTATGTCGTTAATTTATTTAAGAAGAAAAAGAGTGCAAGAGAGAGTCTTTTGCGAGGGAGGGGGAGGGAGAGAGAGAGAGAGAGGGAGAGAGAGAGAGAGAGATGGGTAAGATAATAGGCCACTTGGTGCACACACAACATGGAGTAGCATGGGTCTGTTCCATGTAAGAAAACACAAGCGGGGAAAATACATAAATTCGGTGATCACGTACACACAAATGTTGGATAGGGTGTGACAGTACATGCATCAAGACGGGGACTCAGGGCTGCGTTGAGCACGGGGACCTTCTCCTTTCCTGTCCTCCATTCCTATGCAATGCTGCGTACCTTTAGTATTTGGTAGTTTATCTTATGGGTTGTCTGACCCTTTATTCTCCTCCCTTTGATCGGTGGACGAGTACTTCAATCATACAATGACGCTCTCTTCAAGTGACCCAAACATGAAATGCATACACATTCATATCGTATAGTCGTAGTACACACGCACAATCACGTCATACAGTTTTCCATGTTCCCAATGATGATCTGTAATTTTTCGCACTATCTCGCAACATTTGTCTATGTTTTCCCTGATATTGAACTTGGTGCGGTCCATGTCCACTCCACTCTTCAGTCGGAACTTCGTCGTGACCTATAGAGGGGAAATAAGAGGGGAGGGGAGGTGCAGTAGTCAAAATACCTTAGCGCGCGTAGACACGAAAAAGTTCTACCTACCATGTACCAGGCTAGCCGCAGGAGTGTGTGATACCACGGACTTATTACTCTCTAGGTCGATGCGAAGATGTTCTAGTTCATTCATTTCCTGAATTCGGGTTCCCTGGTCGTACATGTATTTCTCAATTGGTCGTGTATTGTGGTGCAAGATACCATACCTTGCATGCGGCATATACCTTAAGTTACAGTTCATTATTGATTTGACAATTCTTGGAAAAAGGGCAGGCGGGATGGGTACAAATTCCGTTAAACAAAAAGATTTTTAGGCAAATTGTGTCTGTATTATCTGTATGCTTTCGTTTAGGAGTAACAATCATTTGTTCAAAAGAAAAACCTTCAACAACCTAGATGATTAGTCATGACACTGATTTCGTAATTCCTTTTTAAGAAGCCCTTTATTTAAAACAATGTCAGTATGGAAATACGGGCCTACAGCCGCCATAGACCGGCCACGGTGTGAGAGGCGTCGAGCAACATGAGCAACACTAGATTAACATAAAAATCGGTTCCCCCCTTTCCCCCACCATCATGTGTGAAAGCATCGCATACATATATATATATGTCTTTTTAACACAAATGTCACGTGGCTGGAACGCCACAAGGAGTTATAGGCCACTCCTACATCAGCGCCATCTTGGGGCGGGGTCGGGCCAGTGCACAGTCTAAGTCTTTCCATGAATTAGCAGTTGAACCAGAATTCCTTTCGGTAGTTCGAGAACTTTCGTTAGCGTCAACTTTGCGTCACTGCAACCTTGTAGCAATGCCACGGTTTGTTCTTAGGGCGGGGCAGCAGGCGGGTTCTTCCGCCGACGCTTTACTGTCTCACTGTATCAAGCGGAGGCAAGGTGGCTGCCGCCCGGGGGCAAAAAGGGCAATGGTGGTGGTTTTGTCCTTACCGGAAGTCCGCAGGAGTCGAACGTCAAATGACTCCAACCAATTCTGCAAGGCTGAGGGGAGCGTTCTGTCAAGGGTGGGGCCCATGCCCTAGCAAACAAGCTTTCGAGTCCAGAATTGTCTCACGGTGGGCCAGGCCTGGAACCGGAGGGGTCGACCGCCGGAGTTCAAGGGCAGCAGTAGCAGCAGCTCTTCGGTACAGTCACCGGAGAGGAGCCAGCAGCAGTAACAGCAGCAGTTCGGGTGGTGCTGCCACCGGAGTGGCATCAGTTGCAGCGACAACAGCAGTCCGGAGGACATCATCATCGGAGTGGGCCCCTACTTACTTGGCTGCGGGGGCCCACTCCCCGCGTCGGGTGCTAGCGGCAGTCCTGGTGAACCCTGTCCTTGGGTGGTTGCCTGGCGGCCGCGTGCAGGGGTGCCGGCTCAGCCGAACGGCGGATGAAGTGGCAGGGCGCAACCCAGCTGGCCGACGTGTGAAAGACCTGGTTGGGGTGCCCTCATCTGATGGCGAGCCTCCACCTGGGGAGGTGGGGGAGGTCCGTCCGCGTCGCCTCCCCCCGCCAGGGCACCCTCCGTTATTGAAGGAAGAAGTGACTGGGAAGACCCGCACAGCGTGCCAGGGTGAAATTCAGCAGGCCGATGAAAAAGATGGCTGGGTGCAGCTTAGCTGGCCGGAGAGTTAAAGGCGGTTGGGGTGCCTGGCAAGCCTCCACCTGGGGAGGTGGGGGAGGTCCGTCCGCGTCGCCTCCCCCCGCCAGGGCAGCAGCCATAATTGAAGAAAGAAAGAAAACGGGAAGGTCCGCACAGCGTGGCGGGCTCCGCCTTGGTGTTGCCAGAACTTCGGCGCTTCGCATAGCCTCCGGCCTATTCGCACAATCGCTCGCCACTGATGTCAATGGATTTTTGCATGGTTTTTATAGCCCAAAGTCAACTAAGAGGGACCGCCCAAAACAGGCCAATGTTGCAATTTCGAGGAAGGAGAGGCGAGGACGGTGTCACGTGGACGTTAAGGCTTTGGGATGGAGGTTGCAACAGACTGTTATGTAAATAGTTGTTTAAAAACGTGTTTTATCCTGTTCATTTTGCCGGAATGTTGTTATACTTGTAATTTATTAAAAATGTTTGACCATACTATTTTGCTGGAGCGTTGTACGTATCAGCGATCTGGTTAGCGTATTCGGAAAAAAATGGCGTTTGCTCGATTGCACGTGATCCTAATCAAGTGTGGTGACGTTGATGGTGGGTATCAACAAACTTCCGGTTGTGTCTATTGGGGTCCCTATTTTTGTTCAGTTCCAAAAGGACCGGGCACTGGGATTTCCAGTGTCCGAACCCTCTACAGAACGCACATTGGTTCCCATCTAAGTCTCTCCGTCCGTTGTAGGGTGTAGGTGTATGGTCTCTAGGGGGTAGCTTTCTAGGGGCGGTTGGTTGGTAGTTCTCCTTCGGGGGTTCCCTTCCTATTGTCACCCCTTGCAATTGTGCTATCATCACCCTCTCCTTTAATTCCTTTTTCTTCTTCTCTGACGCCCTATCGTTCTCGTTTTTCTGGTTTTCGTAGTATTGGGCCATCTGGAGAATTGCTGCGGGTTTGGAGGCTGCCCAACTACTCTCGCTGGTCTGTAGTTTCTGGGAAACTTCTGGCGACAGACCCTTTACATAATTCTGGACAAAGAGGTGGTGTCCGGTTGCGGTGGTCATGTCTTGGCCACTGTAGTCGGAAAACACAGTCTCGAATCGGGAGAAGTATTCAGACACGTCTTCCTGGGGTTTCTGGCGGCAAGCCGTCACTATCGACCAGTCTACCTTTCTTTCAGGGATTAGAGTCTTCAGCTTTTGTACAATCTTATCTGGGAGCTCTAGGATGGCTTTCGGGGGTTTCTGTCCTGGTTCTCGCTGTTTATCTATGGTATCGAGTTGTACCCAGGTATATCCGAACGGCTCAGCGTGGTCAACTTTCCGGATTTGTTTCCACACATCAGCCGGCAGACATAGCCCAAAGAACAAGTCGATATCTGCTAACGTCATTATCGTTGAGCCTAAGGCTGTACCTAATTCAGTGTAGAAGGCAGTCGGGTTCTTTCTCAAGTCGGGTAGGGTCTTTCTAAAGGTCAAAATATCTTGCCGGTCCCACGGCTGGTAGACCCAGTTATATACAACCCTTCCCTTCGCATCTTGGTGGTTGATGTCGTCGTGTGTTCCCTGACCCCGTGGGGGGACCCAGTAGGGGGCAGCTTCTTTAATGGGCATCATGGCATCGGCCCTTCCTCCCTGGGGTTTAGTTGCTATGGGGGTTTCTGTTTTGGTTGTTTGTCCATGTTCTTTAAGGTGTCGGTAGACCTCGAGTGTACGAGTGAAGAGGTTCGCTACATCGCCCTCTCTTTCTTCTCCGATGTCTACCTTTCTATATAGGGCCGCTAAGCCTTCGGGACCTTTATCGTGGTACCTATCCTCATATGCATTCAGGGCGTGATAACAGAGCCGTACGACAAAGTGTCGTCTGCGGTTGTCGGCATACGATTTATACACGTCCGTTATATACTCCTCACTTTCTTTTCGCTCCACCAGCGTCCCTACTATCTTGTCAATTCCTGCTCGTTCATCTTTAGTTAATCGATTCATTCTGGTGGAATCGTTCTTTCTCATCTCATGGTCATCTAGCGTTGTAGCCGACGTTGGGTTCAGTACAAGAGGCTCAGCCGGCGCGGAGGCCGTGAGGGCCGAGGCCCCTGTACTGCTTTCGTTCGTGTTCGGGGGTTGTGGGTGTTGCACTACTGATTGGGAGGGTGCATACGGAGGGGGCATGTAAATGGTCGGGGGACCTAACAGTAATTCGTCATTCGTTTGTTGCTTGGAGGACAACACAGGGTAGAGCAAAGAAGGGGTCCTAACAGCGTACTGGTCTGAGGTTTCGGGCTCCTGTCTTAGTTTAGTTTCCCTTCTCTCCTTTATGTCTTCTTCTAACTTTTTAGCGGCAAGGTGAGCTGCCTTTCGTAATTCCTTTTCTGCTTTTACTTCTTCCCTCTTTTTCCGTTGCGTCGCTTCTTTGCGCCACATGCCAATACTGTCAAGCATAGTAGGCGTCGTCTTATTGCTACGCAGAGCTACTTCTAGCGCTTCTATCTTGCGGTCGTCGAAGGATCCCATCAGTGGCCACTGACTTTCGGGCTCCTTCTTGGTATATTTATGCCACAGCTTGCTATAAGCCACGGCGACTAGTCCATATTTAGTGAACATGTCCTTATTAGGGGTGCCTTCCAGTGGAGCCGGGTGGTTCACCTCTAATAAGCGGTCCGGGCAGAACCAACTACCAATCAGTGGGGAGAAGATAGGCATGACGGGTTTCAACGGGGACAAAAGTCAGCACTACCTATCTTTTCACTGCTTGCAAAGACTAGACAGAATATCTCTATTCCTCGTTATTTGTAAGCAGAGAATACCTCCAAAGAACCAATATCGAACAACTAGTGTTCGGACAATCAATCAATCAATCAATGGGGAGATGAAGATAGGCACGACGGGTTTCAATGGGGACAAAAGTCTGCGTTACCTACCCTTCACTATTTGCAAAGACTAGACAGAATATTCCTATTCTACGTTATTTGCAAACAGAGAATATCTCAAAAAGCACTATTCTTCAAAACAATCAATGTTCGGACAATCAATCAATGGGGAGATAAAGATAGGCACGACGGGTTTCAACGGGGACAAAAGTCTGCGTTACCTACCCTTCACTATCTGCAAAGGGAGAGAGAGAGAGTATTTCTACTCCTCCCCGTTTGTAGACAGCGAATATCTCAAAAAGAACAATCAATGAGCAATACTAGTATTCAAACAATCAATCAATTATTTCGCACTTTTGTCGTGTTTCACGACCTTACCCGGACCGCATGGACAGTTTCTCGTCTTCCGCCTCCAGCGCCCGATCGTCCTCTATTCTCCGTATTTGCCGCGGCACTCCTGATGGTTCCCAGTCAGGACCGTAGATCACTCGAGAGAGGTCTGCTCGGAACCAGTGAAGTTCGGATGATCGGCTGCCAGACGAGGGTCTATTGGGCAGGAGCTCTCCCGATCGTTGCAGTCGTTCACTCTGTCGTCGGGACCTCTCCCACTGGATCCACGTGTCGCTGATGGGCCCCACGTTTGGGACGCCAATTGTTAAATGGTAGCGGCAGTTTCAGTCGATAACCTTCCAAGTATTTGCCCGGCGATAATCGCCTCTCATACCACTCGATAATTTACCAATAAAAGAGGCAGGCGCCGGAGACTGGAAGGCAGGAAACAAGGTTTTATTCCGTCGGAGCAGAACACATCAGATCAGACAGCAAGGTATCGTCACGAGGTGCTCTAACTGCATCTCTGAGACCTGGTCTCTTATACACTGGTTTATTGCTTTATTACACATAGTACATTCTTGAGATTCTTTTGAAGTACGGGGGAATATCCCCTGGAGCCCCGGTTCAGATCCGATCCCACACATAGATACAGTAGAAGTTCCCACCCTATCCGCAGTGGGAGATGGCTATCGCGCAGCAGGGAATTCCGCTAATTCCCGGGGTGTGTGCAACTGGCCGGGTCTCAGGGGGTAGGGGCTTTGATCTACTGTAATCCCTTTGATGTGGGGTGTTTCCCTTACAGTAGGGGCAATAAACTGCATCCGCAGGGCTAGGTGATGGCCTGGGACCAGTTCAGACAATGGGGCGCAGAGGAAGGGGGTTATCAAAGGAGAGGCGTGACCATGTATGGGTTGTCGGTTGGAAGTGGTTCCGTAGCAGGGTCGCGCAGAAGGAGAGGGTTTATGGCCTGTATGAGAGAGCGGGGGTGGCCGGCGCGCGGGGGATGCTTGCAGCGCCAAGGGAAAACGCTGGCGGTCGAGAGTGAGCGGAGAGAGCGGGGTGCCTAAAATGGCGGCCGTGCATTCGTTGCGCGTGGTGCTGGGGAGGGGCAAGATGGCGCAGATAATGTTCAGTTTGCGAGCTAAATTTCCACAGGGTCATACATGAAATCAAAATCGAGAGACAGTCAGATACATCCTGTGGAGGCGTGATACAGCATACATTCCTTAAATAACATCCTCTACTTCGCTAATGCCCCTGGAAGGCTCACCCTGGTAAGAACCACCGCACACCAGTAACCCTGGTTAGTATCCGCCAGGCCGTACTACCCACTCCACGGTATTTATTTCAAACTCCGGGGGGTGAAAACCCAAGTTAGCGCTGCCGGGAGCGCGGGGCACATGCCCGTGTATACGTAACGATGTTTGCTTTGTTCCTGCACTCTGAATGGGCACCCCTTGTGGGCCCTTGACCCTTTTTTTTTTTTTTAAACCGTCAGAGCCGCCATCTTATGCAGGCGCCTTGTACCCAAGAGAGGCTTAGTGATGATCTCCATCTTCTTACTGGTCAGTCCTGCTCAGGGGCGTGCCTTATTCAGATGCTGCCATGTTGCCAGACAATGTTTAACTATCGTGTTTTTTTTTATATATATATATATATATATATATATATATATATATATGAGCTCTGTCATCCCACGATCTGCTGCACCTTACAGGTAGGCAGTATAGTTGAAGTGTACTTGTTCTGGACCAGCACAAACTCTTAATTTACCATGTCACGGCATGGATTGGGTGCTCTTTGAATCAGAACCTCCTTGACACCAATTGACCCCTTTTTGTGACATTCACTGAATGACAGCTCCGCTCTTGCACTTTGAAATCTGCACGCAGTTATTTCTCAGTTAATAGCTTAGTGCAACCGCAACCTTAATCATGGTAAGACTGACAAAAAACGGTAACCCCGCTGACCTGCTGACCATGCCCTGCCCTCGTGACCTGCATGTTATATGGTCTTTGCAGCAGGAATGTTAACCCAAGCACCATGTAACTTCAGCACAATCCTCCCTTTCCGGGGGCGCTGTTAGGCAACGCATACCTGCTTACTTCCACTCCTGGAACCTCACTCCGTCACGGGCACCAGGAGGGCTGCCCTGGCCATTCAGGCACACCCCTGTTTTTTTTTGTTTTATTATTAGGCACGGCAAGATTAAGTGATATGCCTAGAATCACAGGCTGTTTGTAATCCCCTGTGCCTTAATTACAGTTAGCGTTACCAGGGATTATTCAGGGAACACTCACTCTTTTACTCCTTTGCTGCATATCGTTTGTATTGGAGATTTAGGATTTCTTAAACGTGTATTGTGATCATCAACAGCATTTCTCGGTCTTGTCTGGATTAGAACTCGTGACCTGCAGGACACACCGGGCAGCAGCG
>NC_140579.1:1168603725-1168890422 GCF_964204655.1 Triturus cristatus
GCTGCTTAACTGTAGGGAGAGAGACCTCATCGTTCAGACCGCCAGGTTGGCCCCACCTCTTCGCTATCAGAATGCAGAAATCTCCCTCTTTTCTGACTTCACCCTGCGTGTGCAGAAACAACGGAGGTCATTTCGGTAGGTGTCCAGGGAGCTACGTGACAGAGGGGTGAAATATGCCATGCTTTTCCCTGCCAAGCTGAGAGTGGAGGCGGAGGGAAAGGCATGGCTCTTTGAACGTCCTGAGGAGGCAGATGACTGATGTATGGAACTAGATCTATCAGTCGCTGACCCTGGGAGGTGGAATCCTTTACTGGGCCTGTTTAAAACAAATGCATGCATGTCATAGGCGGAGGGAAGGCTGGGAGGTGTATTTCCCATGAGAGGGCTCCGCTGCAGTACGGATTGTCCACTAATGTCCTTTATCTAAGATGTCCCCCCCTTAGGGAGGCTTTAAACGCTTAATTATTTGGGATTGAGGTGGCAGAACCTTTACCCCCACAGTATACTTCTTTTAGGTAAATGTATGGGCGACGGGCACTCTGCATAGATTGTTTACTGGGCAGTTCCAGGCCCGGAGTGCAGGGAAGCAGGGAGGGGGGACTTTGGGTTGGGGGTGGGGCGTTATTTGTTGTTCATTGTTCACAGATGGTGGCACTGACCCTAGGTAGACAGGTACACAGAATCACTGGTTCACAGATATGCAACAGACCACACACTAGGAGAAGGGCCTCAGGCTCCTAAGCTGGAATGTAAATGGTCTGGGGGATAAAGTGAAGCGTTGTATTGTCTTGCAACATATTAAGAGGCATTCCCCAGACATAGTATTCCTACAGGAGACACATCTCGCTGGTAACTCTTGCCAGGCCATGAATAGATGGGGGTACAAGCTGATGGCGCACTCAGGGTTTACGTCTGGCTCTAGAGGGGTGGGAATCATGCTTAAAAAATCTTTCCCACTCTCATTGCAACACAGATGGACTGACGACCTGGGCAGGTACACGGCCATATCCGGGCAGTGGGAGGGCAGGACCCTGTTGCTGATGATGGTATAAGTCCCTCCGGGCCTGCCGAGCCACACCTATAAGGACTTAGGGACAATACTTCTATTGATCCCGGAGGGTCATCTTATAGCAGGGGGAGACTTTAACTCAGTGGTGTCGGGCAGGACAGACCGTCACCTCCGCGTGATATTGGTCCCTCACAGAGATGGCTCCCGGAGTTTATGGCAGCGCTGGGCCTATCTGATGTCTGGCGGACATTTCACCCCACCACTAGTCAATATACTTTTCATTCTGGGGCACACAACAGTCTTTCCCGTATCAACTACCTTCTGGTGCAGGCTCCCCAGATCAGCTGTACCAGAGAGGTACAGCACTTAGCAAGGGGTATCTCGGATCACTCCCCCATCTGGGCTGAATTTGTCTTCAATGAAAAACGGGTGGGCAATATTGCGCCCCTTAACCTTTGGTATCTGCGAAATCAGACTGTAAGGGGAGCTCTCCTCCGGGCCATAGACCAATACTAATCAGAAAATATAGGGTCGGTAACATCGGCCCAAACTCTCTGGGAAGCCTTTAAGACAGTACTGTGGGGTCAGTCAAGAAAGAAAATCTCTGAACTGACCTATATTGCTTTTCAGTGCGACCTTGAAGGGTTTAAACTATGCATCCAGCTCAAAGAGAAATCACTTAGAATAATTCATGTGCAAATAATGCATGTATCTTTATTATTTTTTGTCTTAAAACGTAAGTGAATCATAAAATGACATCTCATGTGCAGTTGTCCTAATAATCAAATTAGACAATGATATATTCATACACTTAGATATCTAACACTGTTATGATAAGATGGTAACATTTGAACAATCAATACATGTAAGAACAACAGCTATAAAGTGCATGATATCACATTCTAATCAGATCTTCATCTGTGGCTGTGTGGCAAAAAGAAGGACAACAAATAAAGTCTAAAAAACAATAATTATTTACAATAAAAAATGTATACAGTGAAAACACCCCACACTTCACCTCACTACTGCATTCACTCCTCAAATAGACCCAAGCAACCTGGCACTCATACACAAACACGGATCACTCTCTTGTGGAGATCCTAGAAAGCTTAACAGGGACAGATGTGAGCGAATAATGTTCCACACTCAGAATAATAATTGTATCCGTCTCTGAAGGAACTCTCCATACATATAGTAATGGTCTACACGCGTTTCGGTGGGATTCACAATGGCACCACCTTCCTCAGGATCAAAACATACTCAGATACATCCCGTTTGGGATGAGCGAGGGGTATCCCGTAGAGCTTCACGGGAAAAAGCCATCGGCGGGATAAGTTTGCATTTGTGACTGGTATAACAGAGGACCTAAGGCCACTCTAATTACAACAAGAAGACTTTTGCAAAGGAACAATATTCCAACTATAAATTACATGTTCTGTGAATTGGGAATTCTCATTGGACATATCACAGCTGGATAGAATTCTGGAAAGGATAGCATATAATTGTTCAACGGCATGGACGTTGGGTGCATTCACGCCGCATTGCCCCTCTGACCGTTGGTTTTATTTTTGCTGATACCCCTCGCTCATCCCAAACGGGATGTATCTGAGTATGTTTTGGTCCTTAGGAAGGTGGTGCCATTGTGAATCCCACTGAAACGCGCGTAGACCATTACTATATGTATGGAGAGTCCCTTCAGAGACGGATACAATTATTATTCTGAGTGTGGAACATTATTTGCTTACATCTGTCCCTGTTAAGCTTTCTAGGATCTCCACGAGAGGGCGGATCACAACTTGACTAAATGTATGTTTGATGTTAAAAAAATATGGTCATTTACAACTAATGATCAAGATAATCTTGTTGCATGGTTTCAGTTTTTAGTCATATTACCTTGTCTTCTTACCATCCTAATTGAGAAAAATGGTTACTAGTGAAAGGTGTTCACATCCATAGCCCTTGGCTGTCAGAGAGAAGCCTCTTCAGAAAGGTCATTGTTCACTGCAAAGCCCTTCTCGCTATTTGCGGCCTCCCTGCTGTGTCAAGCGACGACTCTAGGTGCTCTATTGACCCCAGACACACTAACACCAGTTCTACCTCTACTATAGCTTTGCTTGATGCTTACATGTTTCTTAGTCAGTGTTTATTCATTCTGGAGGATTTTGTAAATGTTGCTACCCAATTCCGAAATTGAAAATATTTGGAACTGTCTGCCTTTTACCGCTCCTTAAACCAAACATTTCTGGAAGAGACTTCGAACCGCAGATTCCTTACATTAGAATATTCCCCAGATTACTGACTGAATCCAGAATATTTTCAGCAGCACTTCTGCGTGCCAGTAGATGGTGCCAACGGTGCTGCCTTAACTTCATGCACCCCAGATGTAAAGCATGCAGAGCCTATATAGGCCCCACCCCTGCGCTCTAAAATTGGTTCCTTTCTTTCAGCACCAACCTTTGTAAATCCATAGAGCTACCTTGGTCATTTTTTAACAATATTTTTCTGAACTTTTGTTTAGCTGTTTTTGTTTCCAGTGTGCTAGGGCTACATCCCCTCAGAAACCTATGGGTTTCAAACCCTGTGGAGAATGCCACATACTATCTGTGACATGTCCCACCTTGGTCTGCTTGTGGTTCCTGGGGTTGAGCCATGACTCCAAGGCCTGCTCGGACTGTCTCTAAATGCACCTACAGGTGATTCGAGAGAGACCGATGAAGCTCCTCATGGAGTGATGCCAAAAGTCTTTGCGTCGATCCCGAAGACTGTTTTGATCCCACAGACGATCACAGGCCCATTCCCGGAGCAATTACCCCAGCAGGTCTTTGTCAAAGTCCAAGTCTTTGTCAGGTAAATTGAAAAAGAAGTTGAATTACCATTTGACTTTTCTGGGCTCTTCCAAATCCTCAAAAGGAGCAAAACACCCCACGCTCTAAGCACGGCTCTGTGCTTCCCAGACTTCCTTGGTGCTGGGGTCCTGGTTCAAACCCTGTTCTGGGGTCCTAGTAAATCACCAAGTGGCCCAACGCCATCGTTCAGCTCCTTGGTACCTTACTTCTTAGCCCAGCATCCCACTTCCTAGAGTTTGGTGGTGCAGGCTTCCTCAATGAGGGTCAACCCAGGGGCTTTCTGCACTGTCTCCCTGGACAGAGAGTCCGAAAGGCTGTGCACGTTTCAGAAGAAAGTTTTCCTTTTAAAGCTTGGCCCTGGGGTCTTTTGATACCACTTGCCTTCTGTGCCGATATTCTCACACATTGTTGGCTCCAAAAGAAGCTTGAGTGATTCTTACCAAAGCCATATCCGATGCCCAGGGTGCAGCAAACTTCACTGCAAGGTTAGACACAACTGATACCATTGACAGGGCAGTGGGCTTACGAAGTGGCTTTTAGACGCTATGCCTGGCTGCGGTCCACAGACTTTTCAGGGGATGCACAATCGAGCCTTATGGACATGCCCTTTGATGGTCTGGACCTGTTTGAAGACAAGCCATTTGGTTCTGCTCTTTTCTTCTTTCACGCAATCTGCGCCTCTATCTGCACGCAGTGGTATATATGCACATTTTTAGATATTCCCCGATACAGAACTATGTCCAGTGGCTGATCAAAACCATAGTGTATTTTCTAAATATAGCTAGACCTATTGGCTTTGCCAGTGCTTGCCTGGTGTTGTTGATATACAGCGTAAAGAATCCAGGGGCTTCCCTTATGAGTGGACAAAGGCTTCGTATGAAATTCAATGGTCAAGCAGCCTTAGACTTAACACCGAGGAGTGCAAGACATTTTCAAATACACACAATGATTAATAAATGACAACATGACTCAAGAAGGAGAGCCACACCAATTTATAAAAATAGCAAGTCTCTAAATACATGTTTAGGCATAAAAGAAAAATTGTTCAGGTAAGTACGTTTTTAAATAAAAATTATTTTCACTTTAAAAAGTGCGTGCAGTGCAACTTTTGAGTTCTGCAGTAGTACCCTATGGACAGGAAAACAAGTTCTGCATACAAGTATAGTACATCGACTGGCAGGAGCAATCTCTATGAGTTAAGGTAAGTAGTAGGCAAGGTCCAAGGCACCACCAGCAGTACACCACCAGCTGCACGAGAGCAGCCGGGTGCAGGATGCAAATCGGCATCCGGAGCCCAGTGTATTTCAATGGAGATCGGTCACTCCGAAAAGGGCCGGCAGGCTCTGGCCAGGAGACCAGTCAGGCTGAACCAGCAAGTGGGATCAGGCCCTGCGATGTTCTGTCATGGGGGTACCTTTGGTCCTTCTTGGCCAAGGGGTGACAGGTGCAGGGTTGTCTTTAGGCGTCTGGTATTTCCTTACTTGACCAGTTGTGGTTGTGGGGGACTGCGTGCAGAGGCTGTAGGCCATGTCATGGAGTCCAGGATCGGTGGAACCACAATGGACTTGAGGGCTGGGTAACATTGTTGGCCCACTTCAACTCAGGTCGGAGGCAACGGGTGCAGTGGTGACTTCGGGTGTCTGGTTTTGGCGGTTTCCCAAAGGCCTCAGAGTCCTCTCTTTTAGAGTTTCTTCAGAATAGGTCCACTGTTCACGGGAAGTCTCGAGTCTTCTTGGAAGGCAGGCACTCCTCCCATGATTCTTGAGTCAACAGCTGCAGGCAAAGTCCACTTTGGCACAGTTTTCAACGAGGGATGTAGACAGGCCGGTGTGGCTGGTACCAGGTCAGCTGCTTCTTTTCTCGTCTCTGCTTTTGCTACTCTTAGGTGTCCTCTCTCTTCTTAGGTCATCAGGATCTGCTTCTCTGGTGCCAGAGACTCCAGTGAATACTGTATATAGGGTGTGACCCTTGGGGTCACTATGCTCCCTATATGACCACTTCCTGGTGGAAGTGGGTATAACCCTGTCCCAGAATTCCTAAGTATGCCATTACAGAGATGGCTACTAATGAAAAATTGTGTCCACCTTCCGAGTAGTACTAGCCTGGAGGTGGCAAGCCTACCTGACTAGCTAATTTTCCCGTCTGTCTAGGAGCCGAGAGGACTGTGGGCGGGGTGGGTGTCTTCCTCTCCTTTGTGGGGAGCTAGATTTGTATTTCAAAGGTGTCAGCTTCTTTGAAGCTTGCCAGCCCAAGGAGGCTAATCAGCAGGTCATCCTGTGGGAGGGGATGTTAGACTCTTTTCTTGGGCCTTTGTTCTGGATCCCCTGAGAGCAAAGGCTCTCACCCTAGGAGGTCAGAACCGTGTCTCAGGTGGCAGGCTGGAAGAAACCAGTCAGCGAGGACACCAGAGGCTGGTAGGTTTTCAGGGGACACCTCTAAGGTGCCTTCTGGGTGCATGTACTGGTAAATCCAACATCCCTATTTTCAGTGAATCCATCATGTAGCGTGGGAACTCGTTTTCACCAGTGCCCAGCACATTTTCTAAAATTGCTTTCCTGATCACTCGTACTGGCAGTAATAGAACTGACCAGCACAGGGGAATATCTGCTTATGCAGGTATGCCCTCACATGTAATATTCAGCACCCTCCCTGAGGGCTGTTAGGCCTGCTGTAGGGGGTGACTTACAAATATAACATGCAGTGTTAGGGGCATGGCACACAGGGATGTGTGACGTGTTTTCACTTTTGTCTGCATCAATACATACAGCCTGCCATGGCAGTCTTGCATGTGCTTGGACCTAAGGGTAGAACAGTTTGTGCTGCAGCCCTTAGGGACCCTCTTTAGAACCTCAGGCCATAGGTACCAGGGTACTATTTACTAGGGACTTACAGAGGGTGCTAAAGGTTTTGCCAATTGGGGTAACTATTGTACAGCTTTTAGGGAAAGAACACTGGTACTGGGAACCTGGTTAGCAGGGACCTAGTACACTTCAGTCAAAGTTGCATTAAAAGCCAGGCACAAAATGTGTGTGGGGGTGGGGGTACTGCACAAAAAACCCAGTTTCCTACATAGCCTCTTCAGTTTATACTTTTACTTTGCCTTTCAGCACCCTGTCCTTTAAAAAAAAATGGAGAGGCTGACAGCTGTCATTTTCTGCCAGTCCTCTCCCTTTTTGAAAGCATTTTCTTATACCTCCTAATGCATTTTTTATTTACTGCTCCAAGTGGTTTCCACTATCTTGCAACAATAAATAAAAAAGAAACGAAAATGGCAGTCGCATGCATGTACATACTTCATTCATCATGCTGGGCCTCATTAGTGTTGTGACATGTAGGCGTCATCACGGTATATTGTTTTTTGGGGGTTTTTTTGCACCCATGTTGGACCAGTGCAGTGGGGGCAGCACGTTTATAGTCCTGGGGCAGAGGTCTTTTTTACCAATACCCTTGTGGTTGAGAATACTTAATGGCTCTCTAGTTTAAGTTTCACTAAGTCCTCATAACTGTGCTCTCTTTCTCTAATCCTATCTTGGGCATAAAAGAAAGATGTATGTCTCCCTGAAAGGTGGGAATCCCTGGGGATCCATTTTCAACCTCGGTACCTGCTACAATACATGGCGGTATCCTGTGTATTTGGGCCGGTAATGTACACGTGCACACTCCAGCTTCGCCCTCAAAGCTGTTCTTTAACGTGGTACGAGATTCTTTCCTGACAACTGCTTCCATTATAACACTACACCTCTATAAAAATACAAAATTCAGTAGACTTATTGTTCAGTCTGTGCCAATATGTTGCTATTATTTCTCTTATAGTGCCTGGCTTAGGGAACACTTCCCCAAAGGACATGGAAGGAATGCTCCCACTGATGAACATGGTTATTTACTCCATTGACAAATTCAGGAAATTTCGTCTTAATAGAGAGGTAAGAAGACTACTTTTTGGCTTCTGCATGTGCTCGACCCAGTCATTTGTTTTACAGTGAAACTGATTTTTTAACTTTACCTTCGAAAGCTGATGTCTGCAGTGTTTGATGCAATGGTTTGGATATATATTGGCCTGTCCAGACCCTCACACTCGCATAAAGTAGGGTGACCCACCAGATGCACTTCTCACCTAGAGCCTATCGAGCGCCTTTGGCAGGTCCACTGAGAGAATAACTGCATCGAAATACAGTCCCTGCAGGTGTCTTCTCAAATATCAGTAAAAGTCTATAAATAAGGGGCAACAGCCACCTTTCCAACAAACCAAACAGTGAAATGAAGTTCAGTTCAGGTCCCCATGTCAGTTCTAGGTATGAGAGCAATAACGGAGGTGATCATGGCGCATATGCCTTTTACTCCTGCCCACGCAGTCCCACATCTGCAGTATTCATAGGGTTTCCCATACAGTTGGCCTGCAGAGGCCCTTAACAGCTCAGAGAGGTGTCCTCTTCAATTAGTTTGTGTAGGAGAGTAGGGTCTGCTTTCTATGTTCACCCCCACTTTTTGCTTTTGCTTTACTGGTTTTCGACTTAGATGTGGCTGTGGGCCTGCTAATCAGACCCACAGCCCTGCTGTTCTCTCTCTAAATTGATACTATGTACTTTAGGTGCATAACCCATTTGGATAGGATCACCTTATTGGCCCCTGTACAGTGTACCTTAGGTACCCAGGGCATAGGTGTACCCTAGGCCTACCAGGGGCTGCAGCATGTATTATGCCACCCCTGGCCTGGCCTTCCATTATGACACAACTGGCTGATCACTCAGCTGGGGCAAGGTTGTGTAATCACTCCTTGCTTAGGTGTAGTATTCCTATACCTAACTTACATATAGACACATGTGTACCTATCAGCCACTCCTATGGCAGGCCTTAACAATCCTGGAGGCAGAGTGCTTGGTAACATGTGAGATGGGGCTCTAGCATGAGCTGAGCCTGTCTGCAGGTTTCGGAACCATGTCCTTATAGCTGTTCTATGATATAGCCTACCATATACTCTTAAAGTGCCTTATAATCTTAAACGGTTATGGTAACTATGGCTTGGCTGTATCAAAACATGTCGTGTAAGGTGTCTAACACTTTGGAATAATACCCCCATCCCATTTCTGGGGATGAGGATATTATCCCTCCCTTCTAGAGGGAGAAGACATGTTGTAACCTACTTACCCGGTTAAAGTTAACCAGAGCCCCAGCATCACAAAATGGATGCTGCTGCCACAGACACGAGTCTGACCTCCTGCTGCTGGGAGTGATCCCGGCAAGGGAGGCTTGGACAATAGGTTTCCTGCCTTGGGAGGTGCGAGCACCACCCCAGACAGGCCTTAGGGTATTGGGGCAGGGAGAGATGAAAAGAATGAGACATGCCTGGGGCACACAAGGTGTCCCGTGCATAGTCCAGTTCAAACCAGTGCTGGGGCACTCCAGCCCCAGTCCTGGCGCGAAACTGGACAAAGGGAAGGGGGTGTAACCACCCCCCTCCCAGGTCCCACCCATAAGGCGTGACCTAGCAGGCAACCCAGCCCCCCAGATTAGTATAAGAGTGGTAGCTGGGCCCCAGGAGATTAGATTATCCTGAACCTGCAACTTGAACAGAAACTCTGGACCTTCGACATTCGACGAAAGAAGAAGACTGAAGAATCTCCCTTGTGGCCAAGGAGTGGCTACCCTGTTCAAACAGGCACCATCAAGAGACTACCCTTTGCTTTGCTGAAGTTCTACGAGGGACCGACTGCAGAGCCCGACCAGAGCCTTGACTTCCAGACTTCTCCGACCCTGATCCACATCCACAGCCGAGCTGAGATCCGTGGAGGCGACGAGAGACGTGGGACCGGCTACCTGGGAAAAGTGGCTAGTATCTTCCAGCGCAGCTTCTGAGGCACCCTCGAAGTTGTGCACCGGGGATTGGGAAGCCCCAACCCCAAGCACCATCTGCACCGAAGATCAGCCCCCCACACTCCACGAGTCCTGCGTGGGGCCCTTCTGCATTTTCCTGCTTGCCGCGCCTGTCCGGTTGCTTGCCCGTTGGCTAGTGGCCTCTGTGATGACGCATCCTGAAATCTTCACTGCTGGTTTGGCTCCTCCAGACTGGCTTCCGCTTCCTTGCAAAAGAGAAGCAACCCAGACCTTCCTGGTCTGCACCAGAAGCAAGTCCTCCGTTCTTCGTGGGTTCCGCTTGCCAAGGCTTGGTGAGTCCTAGTTCAACTTCGACACCGCCGACAGCAAGAGCCTTCGTGGGACAGCTCGCCTCCTGGTCCTGGTCGTCCTCGACGTCTCCTGGTCCCCGTGGCTGCAGCGACAAGCTTCACCTTCACCTGCAATCTTCACGACATCGCCTGGTTCCTTCCTGGTTCCACGTGGTCACTGGCTAGTGACCTTGACTCTGTCCCTTCTGCTTGCAGGTCTCCTCTCTTCTTGATCCCAGCCTTGGGATCCACCGGATACTCTTCACTGACTGCCTGTTAGCAACTTTCCTTCAGGCATCCATAGAAGTCCACGACGAAACCCGACGCAAGTTCACACCTATGCACCCGCAGCCCGTGGGCTAGGTAACTTGGGTACTTCGGTGCTCACAAGGGTAGTGACTATCCTAGGGTCTAGTTTCCGAGTCTCGACTCTCTAGCTGCTTCAGAAGTGTCCTTAAACTGTTAATTTCTAACTGCTAGTAATTCTATCGACTTTTACGCATTACGCGTGAGTGTTTCCACTCTGCACCTGAATCCCGTGGGCCTCCCACTTCCTAACTGTTGCTAGTGTAGTGTAGCCCCAGCGATTCCCTAGGCCTAGGCCTATCCTATTTCCGTGACAGTGGTCCTTATACCACTTCTTTAGTATATGGTTTGCGTGGCCCCTAGGGCCTAACTGTATTACTTACCTGTGTGACTTAATGTATGCTTAAATAAGACTGTGTTGTACTTACCTCTAATCTCATAAAGAGTGCTGAGGGTTTGACTAGAATAAATACACTTTATTTTATATATATATCTGTTGTGGTGTCCTTTCATTTGGTATTCAAGGGATTATATATGGTATCACAGCTGGCTTCACATGCCATTCAGAGTTTAGCCTAAGACTGCTCTTGTCCATGCTACCACTAGGATAGCTGGTCTATAAGGTTGACTTTACAACCAATCACCATAAGGGTTGTTTGGACTGATATAAGGTGTACACTAGAACTAGTGACATCATACATCAGGCCAACTTCTCACATTGGTGAGCAGCGGTTGGGATCTGAGCTTGCTGTTGTAATACCATTGTAATCTTGAGATACTAAATTGAAAGATCACACAGATATTGTTTAGGTACATATAACATAGATTATAATACTTAAGTCCTACTGGACTTAGTGGTTGTAGGTTGAAGGGAGTAACACACCCTGACCACAACTACCAGAGAGGTTTAGTAGAAACAACTAGTGTAGGTAGGTGCACACACCACACCCTCACTAGATCATGTCTCTGGGAGGAGATCAAGTAGATGCTCTCTCAGGAGGGGCAGGTCTGAAGAAGACCCCCTCTAGATATGATACCTTAACTTTTCAGGAGATGAGACAACTGTGTACCTCCAGAAAGTTAAAACAGGGTGCAAACCCTACCCTCCTTCAGCTAGTACAACTCCTAGAGGAGTATGATACTTTGAGGGCCTCACTGGCCAGTACCCTAGGTACAAAGGAGGGTCTACCCACCACAGATGAGTCAGATGGGACTTCAGATGAAGAGGTAGACAGCCAGGGCCAAGTAGGAAGACTTAGCCAGGCTAACCTAAGCTTACATGGGAGTTTGCATGGGGTCCCCCCATACAGACCCCCAAGTGGGCTTACACAGAGAAGCAGGAGGGACAGATCCCCTTCAAGGGAATCCATTCACTCCCATGTCTCTAGCATCTCGAATGCTTCCTCTCACAGGGGAATGACTTCCCCTGAGAGAAAGGAGCATGAAGCCAGAATGAGGGAAGCTAATCTGAGGATTCAGAGGGAAGAACTTGCCCTGCCAAGGAGAAGCTTGCTCTGGCTAGAGAGCAAAAGTTAAGTGGGTCAGAACCCACTGGTGGCAGCAATATCCCTAAGGATAGAGACAGGCACTATGATAATAGAAACCTGAGCAAGATTGTCCCTCCCTACAAGTGTGGGGATGACATCCACAAATGGATAACTGCTTTGGAGAGAGCTTGCAAAGTACAGCAGGTACCCCAAAGTCAGTGGGCAGCTATCTTGTGGCTCTCCTTCTCTGAGAAAGGTAGAGACAAGCTCCTCACAGTTAGTGATGAGGATGCAGACAATTACACTGTCCTGAAGAGTGCTCTAATTGATGGGTTTGGCCTAACCACTGAACAATACAGGTTGTTGTTCAGGGATACCCAGAAGACACAGACTCAGGACTGGACTGACTTTGTAGATTGTGCCACTAAGGCTCTGGAAGTGGGAAGTAAGGTTAAGGACTATACAGGATTGTATAATTTGATCATGAAGGAACAAATCCTTAACAACTGTCAAAACCAGCTACTGCATCAACACCTGATTGATTCTGATCTGACTTCTCCCAAGAAATTGGGAAAGAAGGCAGATAGATGGGTCAGGACTAGAGTTAAGCAGAAAAACCAGATCCAGGGCGGTGATCAGAAAAAGGCAGACCAGAAGGGTAATGATCAGAAACAAAAAGACCAGAAGTCTTCACCAGGCTCCCAAAAGGCTCAGGGGGAGGGTGGTCCCAAAAAGGATAAAAAGAAAGATGGCCAAAAGAAACCATGGTGCAACTATTGTAAGTCCAACTCACATTGGTTTAGTGAGTGCACCAAAAAGGATAAGCCCCCAGCCACCATTGCCCCTAAGGCAACTGTACCCCCTAGTCCAACTGTAAGTGGTGGTTCCCAGCAAAAGGGTGTAGTAGGGTTAACCCTGGGAACTGAGGAGGATTCTGGCCTAGTCAGAATACCTACTCAGGCTGTTCTGATCTGTGATGGGGACTTAGCTTTGTCCTCTACTGTAGGCCCCAGTAACCTGGGCAAGTACAGACAGACTCCTTTTATCAACCAAAGAATGGCTCAGGCCTACAGGGACACTGGGGCTAGTGTCACAATGGTGACACCTGCCTTTGTGGACCCTGGACAGATCATACTAGGTGAGAATTACCTAGTGACCAACGCTAGCAATGCCACTACCTCCCATAGTATGGCTATTGTTAACTTCTCCTGGGGAGGGGTAACTGGCCTCAAGAAAGTTGTTGTTAGTTCAGACCTTCCTGTAGAGTGTTTACTGGGCAATGATCTTGAAACTTCAGTTTGGTCTGAAGTGGAGTATAGGACCCATGCAGAAATGCTGGGGATAGATGCACATGTCCTTGCTGTGACCAGGTCACAGGCCAAAAAGTGCACCACTGAACAAGTGCTGGATCCTGAAACTATGGACCAGTTACAACCCAAGAGAAAGAGCAGTAGGGTTAAGGCTGTGCCTTCCCCCCTGCCTCAGGTGGTGGATCAGCCCTCCCAGGAGGATGATTCTGAGAGCCCTGAAGGAACTGTCCTAGAAGAACTTGAACCTGATCAGGTTGAGTTTCTTGGGACAGGGGGACCTTCAAGGGCAGATCTGAGGCAGGCTCAATTAGACTGCCCCTCTCTTGAACCCCTCAGACAGCTGGCTGCTGCTGAGGCTGCAGGGAATGCTCAAGGTACCCATAGAGTGTATTGGGATGAAGGGCTGCTGTATTCAGAGGCTATAGACCCCAAGCCTGGTGCATCCAGGAGGTTGGTCATACCACTGAAGTTCAGAGGCTTCCTTCTTACCTTGGCCGATGATATTCCCCTTGCAGGACACTTAGGCCAGAACAAGACTTGGGACAGGCTTGTCCCTCACTTTCACTGGCCCCATATGTCAGAGGATACCAAGGAGTTTTGTCGCTCCTTTGTCACCTGCCAAGCCTGTGGCAAATCAGGTGGCACCACAAAGGCCCCCCTCATACCACTACCTGTGGTGGGGGTTCCCTTTGAAAGAGTGGGCATAGATATTGTAGGACCAATGGACCCACAAACAGCATCTGGGCACAGATTCATACTGGTGATAGTGGACCATGCCACCAGGTATCCAGAAGCTATTCCCCTGAGGACCACAACGGCTCCTGTTGTGGCAAGGGCCCTGCTTGGAGTATTCTCCAGAGTGGGCTTTCCAAAGGAGGTCATTTCTGACAGAGGTGCCAACTTCATGTCAGGATACTTGACTGCAATGTGGAAGGAGTGTGGTGTGAACTACAAGTTCACCACACCCTATCACCCACAGTGCAATGGGCTTGTTGAGAGATTCAACAAGACCCTAAAGGGAATGATAAAAGGTTTACCAGACAAGCTTAGGCGAAGATGGGACATCCTTTTACCCTGCCTTCTGTTTGCTTACAGAGAGGTCCCACAAAAGGGGGTTGGCTACAGCCCTTTTGAGCTTTTGTTTGGGCATCCTGTAAGAGGACCCCTATGTTTAGTAAGGGAAGGATGGGAGAGACCTCTCAGACAACCCAAACTTGATATAGTGGATTATGTACTTGGTCTCCGCTCCAGGATGGCAGAGTATATGAAGAAGGCTTCTAAAAACCTTGAGGCAAGCCAAGAACTCCAAAAAGCTTGGCATGACCAAAAGGCTGTGCTGACTGTTTACCAGCCAGGGCAGAAAGTGTGGGTGTTGGAGCCAGTGGCCCCAGCCGCATTCCAAGACAAATGGTCTGGACCCCACACTATTGTTGAGAAAAAGGGAGAAGTCACCTACTTGGTGGACCTTGGGACTCCCAGAAGCCCCCACAGGGTGCTTCATGTCAACAGATTGAAGGCATATGTTGACAGGGCAGACATGGGCTTACTCATGGCTACAGATGAGGGGCAGGAGGAAGAGAGTGACCCTCTCCCAGACCTGTTGACTCAGAACCCTGATGATGGCTCAGTTGATGGTGTGGTCTTTTCTGACAGCCTCACTGTCCATCAGCAACAGGACTGCAGACATGTTCTGCAGTCCTACAGACATATGTTCTCTCTGACCCCAAGTCAGACAAACTGGTGCACCCATGAGGTGGACACTGGTGACAGTCTGCCTGTGAAGAGTAAAATCTACAGGCAACCTGACCATGTCAGGGACTGCATAAAAGTTGAGGTACAAAAGATGTTGGAGCTGGGAGTCATTGAACCTTCAGAGAGCCCTTGGGCTAGTCCTGTAGTCCTTGTGCCAAAACCTCACACCCAAGATGGTAAGAGAGAGATGAGGTTTTGCATGGATTACAGAGGTCTCAATGCTGTCACTAGGACAGATGCCCACCCAATACCTAGGGCAGATGAGCTCATTGACAGACTGGCAGCTGCTAAGTTTTTGAGCACATTTGACCTGACAGCAGGCTACTGGCAAATCAGACTAGCTGAGAATGCAAAGGCCAAAACTGCTTTCTCGACCCCAGGAGGACATTATCAATTCGTGGTAATACCCTTTGGTTTGAAGAATGCACCTGCCACTTTCCAAAGGTTGGTGAATCAAGTCCTTACTGGGTTGGATGATTATTGTGCAGCTTATCTTGATGATATTGCTGTCTTTAGCTCCACCTGGGAGGATCACCTGGTCCACCTGAGGAATGTTTTAGAGGCCCTGCAAAAGGCAGGCCTCACTATCAAGGCCACTAAGTGCCAGATAGGGCAGAGCAAGGTTGTATACCTGGGCCACCTAGTTGGTGGGGGTCAGGTTAAACCACTGGAGAGCAAGATCCAGACCATAAAGGACTGGACTCCTCCAACTACCCAGACTCAGGTCAGAGCTTTCTTGGGCCTGACTGGGTACTACAGAAAGTTTGTTAAGAACTATGGGTCCATTGTGACACCACTTAATGACTTGACCTCCAAGAAAATGCCAAAGAAAGTTCAGTGGCCAGTAAGCTGTCAAAAAGCATTTGATGACCTGAAGCAGGCCATGTGCAGTCCACCTATTCTGAAAAGTCCAGACTACTCCAAAGAGTTCATTGTCCAGACAGATGCTTCCGAGTTAGGTGTGGGAGCTGTTCTTTCACAACTGAATGTAGATGGTCAAGACCAGCCCATTGCTTTTATAAGTAGAAGGCTGACCCCTAGAGAGAAACGTTGGTCAGCTATTGAGAGGGAGGCCTTTGCTGTGGTTTGGGCCCTGAAGAAGCTGAGGCCATACTTGTTTGGCACTCACTTCAAGATTCAGACAGACCATAAGCCCCTCTTGTGGCTAAATCAGATGAAGGGTGAAAATCCCAAGCTTCTTAGGTGGTCCATTTCCCTACAGGGGATGGACTTCACAGTGGAACATAGACCTGGGACTGACCATGCCAATGCAGATGGACTCTCAAGATATTTCCACTTAGAACATGAAGACTCAACTGGTCAAGGTTAGTTTAATGTCCCTAAGTTTGGGGGGGGGGGGTGTGTAGGAGAGTAGGGTCTGCTTTCTATGTTCACCCCCACTTTTTGCTTTTGCTTTACTGGTTTTCGACTTAGATGTGGCTGTGGGCCTGCTAATCAGACCCACAGCCCTGCTGTTCTCTCTCTAAATTGATACTATGTACTTTAGGTGCATAACCCATTTGGATAGGATCACCTTATTGGCCCCTGTACAGTGTACCTTAGGTACCCAGGGCATAGGTGTACCCTAGGCCTACCAGGGGCTGCAGCATGTATTATGCCACCCCTGGCCTGGCCTTCCATTATGACACAACTGGCTGATCACTCAGCTGGGGCAAGGTTGTGTAATCACGCCTTGCTTAGGTGTAGTATTCCTATACCTAACTTACATATAGACACATGTATACCTATCAGCCACTCCTATGGCAGGCCTTAACAATCCTGGAGGCAGAGTGCTTGGTAACATGTGAGATGGGGCTCTAGCATGAGCTGAGCCTGTCTGCAGGTTTCGGAACCATGTCCTTATAGCTGTTCTATGATATAGCCTACCATATACTCTTAAAGTGCCTTATAATCTTAAACGGTTATGGTAACTATGGCTTGGCTGTATCAAAACATGTCGTGTAAGGTGTCTAACACTTTGGAATAATACCCCCATCCCATTTCTGGGGATGAGGATATTATCCCTCCCTTCTAGAGGGAGAAGACATGTTGTAACCTACTTACCCGGTTAAAGTTAACCAGAGCCCCAGCATCACAAAATGGATGCTGCTGCCACAGACACGAGTCTGACCTCCTGCTGCTGGGAGTGATCCCGGCAAGGGAGGCTTGGACAATAGGTTTCCTGCCTTGGGAGGTGCGAGCACCACCCCAGACAGGCCTTAGTGTATTGGGGCAGGGAGAGATGAAAAGAATGAGACATGCCTGGGGCACACAAGGTGTCCCGTGCATAGTCCAGTTCAAACCGGTGCTGGGGCACTCCAGCCCCAGTCCTGGCGCGAAACTGGACAAAGGGAAGGGGGTGTAACCACCCCCCTCCCAGGTTCCACCCATAAGGCGTGACCTAGCAGGCAACCCAGCCCCCCAGATTAGTATAAGAGTGGTAGCTGGGCCCCAGGAGATTAGATTATCCTGAACCTGCAACTTGAACAGAAACTCTGGACCTTCGACATTCGACGAAAGAAGAAGACTGAAGAATCTCCCTTGTGGCCAAGGAGTGGCTACCCTGTGCAAACAGGCACCATCAAGAGACTACCCTTTGCTTTGCTGAAGTTCTACGAGGGACCGACTGCAGAGCCCGACCAGAGCCTTGACTTCCAGACTTCTCCGACCCTGATCCACATCCACAGCCGAGCTGAGATCCGTGGAGGCGACGAGAGACGTGGGACCGGCTACCTGGGAAAAGTGGCTAGTATCTTCCAGCGCAGCTTCTGAGGCAACCTCGAAGTTGTGCACTGGGGATTGGGAAGCCCCAACCCCAAGCACCATCTGCACCGAAGATCAGCCCCCCACACTCCACGAGTCCTGCGTGGGGCCCTTCTGCATTTTCCTGCTTGCCGCGCCTGTCCGGTTGCTTGCCCGTTGGCTAGTGGCCTCTGTGACGACGCATCCTGAAATCTTCACTGCTGGTTTGGCTCCTCCAGACTGGCTTCCGTTTCCTTGCAAAAGAGAAGCAACCCAGACCTTCCTGGTCTGCACCAGAAGCAAGTCCTCCGTTCTTCGTGGGTTCCGCTTGCCAAGGCTTGGTGAGTCCTAGTTCAACTTCGACACTGCCAACAGCAAGAGCCTTCGTGGGACAGCTCGCCTCCTGGTCCTGGTCGTCCTCGACGTCTCCTGGTCCCCGTGGCTGCAGCGACAAGCTTCACCTTCACCTGCAATCTTCACGACATCGCCTGGTTCCTTCCTGGTTCCACGTGGTCACTGGCTAGTGACCTTGACTCTGTCCCTTCTGCTTGCAGGTCTCCTCTCTTCTTGATCCCAGCCTTGGGATCCACCGGATACTCTTCACTGACTGCCTGTCAGCAACTTTCCTTCAGGCATCCATAGAAGTCCACGACGAAACCCGAAGCAAGTTCACACCTTTGCACCCGCAGCCCGTGGGCTAGGTAACTTGGGTACTTCGGTGCTCACAAGGGTAGTGACTATCCTAGGGTCTAGTTTCCGAGTCTCGACTCTCTAGCTGCTTCAGAAGTGTCCTTAAACTGTTAATTTCTAACTGCTAGTAATTCTATCGACTGTTACGCATTACGCGTGAGTGTTTCCACTCTGCACCTGAATCCCGTGGGCCTCCCAGTTCCTAACTGTTGCTAGTGTAGTGTAGCCCCAGCGATTCCCTAGGCCTAGGCCTATCCTATTTCCGTGACAGTGGTCCTTATACCACTTCTTTAGTATATGGTTTGCGTGGCCCCTAGGGCCTAACTGTATTACTTACCTGTGTGACTTAATGTATGCTTAAATAAGACTGTGTTGTACTTACCTCTAATCTCATAAAGAGTGCTGAGGGTTTGACTAGAATAAATACACTTTATTTTATATATATATCTGTTGTGGTGTCCTTTTGTTAGACCTGTCAGCCCTTTGGGTGGTCCCTCCTCATCATTATTTATTTTGTCCCACTTTTGCCTCAAGCCCTGTTTGAATTTTTCCTTTTTGGGAACCACCAGACTTTTTAGTGTTGCTGCAGATTCAGGGAGCCATTTTACCTACCCCTGAAACTTCTGTCTGAGGGCCTGAAGCACAAAATGGTGGCCACCTGTGACATCACCAGCATCCACTGGAACCTACTAGCACCTTCCAGAACATTCCAGAACTCTGTGACCGTTGGAGGCGGTTTAGAATGTTGGGAAGCTAAGAGAGAGAGTTGGCAGTTGGAGCTGGCAGTTGGCACCTGACTGGTGAGGAGTGAGCAGCAAAAACGTGAAGGAGGAAGGAGTGAAGCAGCAGGGGTGGAAACTTGTGCCTGGAGTGGGGTCCATAAACCCACCCTTGATACTAGTC
The DNA here is from genome assembly GCF_964204655.1 of Triturus cristatus. NCBI lineage: Eukaryota > Metazoa > Chordata > Amphibia > Caudata > Salamandridae > Triturus > Triturus cristatus. Next base: position 1,168,622,932 of record NC_140579.1, read on the forward strand.
CCTACTGACGGAGCCCAGCCTAGAGCCCTGTGTGGGAAGAAGTCAGAAAAACCATCCTGAGGACCTGGACAGCAGGAACAGGCCTTAGAAACAAGAGAACAGCAAGATCCTGACCTAGAAGCTGGTTTCCCTGAAGTCCGACGTCGAGTAGCCTAAGACCTGGAGCCCGAGGTGGAGAAGCGGCGCTGACTGGAAAAGCAGACGTCGTACCCGGAGCCGCCAGAGGTCGAGAGAGGGCGCCGTCAGAGGTCGTGAGGAATACCAGAGGTCGAGGAGGAAGTCACCCGAGGTCGAGTGAGCGGCGACATCGGAGGAGTGAAGTCCGCCCTCCGGAGTCGTCGGAGACCGAGGTGAAGGGTAACGGAGGTCGGGAGTGAGGATCGCACTCCGGAGTCGCCGGAACCTGTGAGAATCGTGCCGGAGGTCGGAAGTGGAGGTCGCACTCCGGAGTCGCCGGAAACCTGTGAGGAGCACCGGAGGTCGGGAGTGAGGATCGCACTCCGGAGCCGCCGGAAGTCGACATCGAGGCAAGGCCGGCCGACGTCATCGAAGCCGAGGTCGCCATCGGACCGGAGCCGCCCGAAGTCGACATCGAGTAAGACTGCCCGACGCCATCGAATCGGAGGTCGAGATCGAACCGAGGCCGCTGACATCGAGACCGGATCCGCCTGCCGGCGTCGTCAAAGAACTGACATTGTGCCGAGGCCGCCGACATCGAACCGGAACCGCCTCACGGCATCGATACGACTCCAGCGGCGTCGGAGCATCAGAAAAAGGGCAGTAAGTGGAGTAGAGGGCGCCTAAGGCCCTGTGGAGACCTGAGAGACTGCTCTAAGGGGCTAGGGAGGTGCTGGAACCAACCTGACTGTGCCAAGGGTGAACTGGGACTAATCTAGAGAAGTTGTGTGGAGAGAGAGAGCCAGGTCTCTGGTATTTCCCCCTTTTATCTACCTCAGTTTAGGCCTCAGCCTTGACCAAGCCAGGGAGTAGACACCCTCAAGCCTTCCACATCCCCACAAGCTGTGCCTGCGCCAAATCAGCCCTTAGGAATTCAAAAGTGATCTGATTCCATGAGTGTCACTGTCAGCTTTTAAGTATTTATTAGGGGCATTGTATTTATTGTATTTAACCTATTTATTGTTCCACTGTATTTATTGGTCCACAGTATTTATTGATGTACAATATTTATTGGTTACAGTATTTATTGCCTCAGAATATTTAATTGCCTGTCGGTATTGCACTTTTATTTATGCCTTCAGTATTTATGATCACCCCTATTTATTGAATCATTAAGCCAGTATTTATTTGTCCTGCACTTTCTAAAAAGTTTGTATATTGTGATTGTTATTTATTTTCTCCAATCAGCAACTAAGAGAAAAAGAAGATAAAGAAAGTTATTTTCATAATTTTTACGGTGTAGAGTCGTTTTTGGAACGGATGCACGCATGGTTATTGTTTGGGTATGTTGTATGCTTAGCACGGAGCCTGATTCCTGACCACTCGAGCCAAGCTACCACAGTGTGTCCGGAAGACCACCACCACCCCTTCTAGTGTGGGAGTGGTTTTCCAACATAAATTGGTGTTCAGTGGTGGGATAGAGCTGTGCCTACGTATACTCAACAATAACTGTGGGTAGTCCATAGGCCTACACCGGGAGTTTTCTCAAAGCGGCCTTCCTAATTGTGGGTTTTTGTTTTTTCCAAATTTACTCTGGTGGTGGGAGGAGGTATTATTAAAGGTACCCCCCTGCATAGTTACTGCACAAAAACCTGTCCTCTAACCTGAGTGGGCAAGATGGAGTTTGTCCTAGAAAATCTAGAAACGTACACTGTGGCCCAACTCAGGGAGTTTTGCCAGCGGGAGGGGGTGTACTGTCCCCCAGGAGCAAAGAAGGGTGCACTCCAAACCAGCTTAAGGGCTTGGGGGGAGGCACGCCGAGAAAGCAAGGCTGAGGAGGAAGACAGGGATGGAGAGCCTGACCCCGAGGGGGCTGAGATGTACCAACCTGAGGTGGGGAACCTGTCAGCAGGGCCCAGAACCCTTTCTAGGAAGGGCAGCAGTGCCTCTAGCGGTGGCTTGTCTGAAGTGGAGCTAACAGACCGGAGGGAGAAAAGACAGCTCACATGGGACTTAGCAAGGCTGGAAAAGGAGAAGGAGGAGCAGAGGATGGCCCATGAATTACGACTGAAAGAAATAGATCTTCAGATCTTGAGAATCGGGGCACAACCTGTTCCTAATGGTGGCAGCCAAACCCAAGAGATCACCAGGGAACCTAAACCATACCTGCCAAAGGACATAGTAGCTAGCTATGGAGTGGGCGACGATATCGCCAAGTGGCTAGCGGCCTATGAGGTCTCATTGAGGGCCCATGGGGTTCCAGAGAAGTACTGGGGAGGGGGATTGTACAAGTACATGCCTCCAGCGGGTAGGGATGCTTTATTGGCCCTCGAGGAGGATGAGCAGACCCACTACCCCACCATGAAACTGGCGCTCATCAGAAAGTTTGGACTAACACCTGAAAAGTACAGACAGAAGTTCAGGGGTAGTCACAAACTGGGCACGCAGAATTGGGTGGACTTCCTGGACTATGCGAAGAAGGCAATGGAAGGTTGGATTCAGGGCAGTGCAGTGAGGAACTACGAGGGGTTGTTTGACCTGGTACTGAAGGAACACCTGCTCGAGAAATGTTTCCCTGAACTGCGGCAACACCTGGTGGATAGCAAGCTGACCAGTCCCCGGAAGCTTGCTGAGGAGGCGGACATTTGGGCTAGTACCCGGGTGTCCACAAGGGGGACTGGAGGGGATACTCAAAAGGCCGGACAGGGCGCCCCCCAGAAGAAAGAGGGAGGGGAAAAGAAAAAGGAGTTCTCCAAAGGCCCCCAAAATAACTTCCAAGGGAAGGGAACAGGATTCACCCCTAAGGCTAACCCGCCCAGAAACCCTAATCCTGGCCAGAGTCAGCAGCCAAGGGTTGTCCATTGCTATGAGTGCGGTGGCGTTGGACACTATAAAGGAGATCCGAAGTGCTTGAAACGACCACCCCCTCCCACTGGAGGAAAGACCCCCGGAGTAGCTAGTGTAGTGCTCGGGGAGGAGATGCCCTTAACTAAGGGAAGGGAGTGGGCGGGTGTCACTTTAGTGTCCCTGGGAGAACGGGAGATGGTTCCTAAGATCCAGGTGCCCGCAAATACCGCAAAGTATGGGCAATGGGTCACCATCAACGGCCAAAGAGGGGAGGCTCTGAGAGACACAGGAGCCAGTATGACTATGGTGCGTAGCCAACTGGTGTCTCCAGAGCAGGTAATTCCCGATGTACTCCACCCAGCCGCGATGGCTGACGGCAGAACAGGCCACTATCCAGTGGCCGAGGTTCCCTTTGAATGGGGGGGGGTTGCAGGTTCACTTCGAGTTGCCGTAAGCCCTGCCGTGCCAGTCGATTGTCTGCTGGGGAATGACATGGAGCACAACGCTTGGAAGGAGGTGGAATACCGGACTCACACTGAGATGCTGGGTACACCTGACTGGGCCTGTGTTAGCACAAGGTCCGCGACTACCCGAAGAGGGAGTTCATTTCGGCTGGAGCCTGGAACAAAGGCCCAGCCGGCTGCCAGTCAAGGGAAGAACCGAGGACAGGAGGAGCCTGCCTCGGCGTCCCCACCCCGTAGGACGGATAGGCCACCGGAGGTGGTGGACCAGGAGTCTGCGGTGGGGGACGTTACCAACCTGGAGGACCTACCCATCCCGGCCGAGTGGCACGTGGAGGGAGGCCCGTCCAGGGAGGAATTCTGCCAGGGCCAGAGGGAGTGCCCTACCCTTGAGGGGCTGAGGCGACAGGCCGAAGCCCAGGCAGCAGGGAACGTTGAAGGGAACTACAGTGTTTACTGGGAGGATGGCCTCCTCTACAGTGAACCCAAGGCACCCCTTCATGGATCGTCCCGAGCCTTGGTAGTCCCTCAACGTTATCGAGCCTTCCTTCTGGAGTTGGCTCACGAGATCCCCTTGGCAGGACACCTGGGGCAAGACAAGACCTTCGCCCACCTTGTCCCACACTTTTACTGGCCTCAGATGAAAGTGTCGTCCGATACCTACTGCCGGACATGTGTGTCTTGCCAAGCCAGTGGGAAAACAGGGGTGAAGCTGAAAGCTCCCCTGGAACCACTTCCTGTCGTTAGCACCCCCTTTGAAAGGGTGGGCATCGACATTGTGGGTCCGTTAGATCCACCGACTACAGCTGGTCACAGGTTTATCCTGGTTCTGGTGGATCATGCCACACGGTACCCAGAGGCAATACCTCTGAGGACCATAACAGCACCTGTTGTGGCTAGGGCCCTGATGGGAATCTTTACCCGAGTGGGTTTTCCCAAGGAAGTTGTGTCCGACAGGGGGACCAACTTCATGTCAGCGTATATGCGGGCGATGTGGAAGGAGTGTGGAGTGACATACCGGTTCACCACTCCTTACCACCCCCAGACCAATGGTCTGGTGGAGAGGTTTAACAAAACCTTGAAGGGCATGATCAGAAGTCTGCCTGAAAGCCTGCGGAGGAAATGGGACGTCCTCCTACCCTGTTTACTTTTTTCCTACAGGGAAGTGCCACAGAAGGGAGTGGGCTTCAGCCCCTTCGAGCTTCTGTACGGGCACCCTGTACGTGGACCTCTCAACCTGGTGAGAGACGGATGGGAAAGAACTCCCAGAAAGCTTCCCCAGGATGTGGTGAGCTACATGCTGGCCTTCCGGAGCCAAATGGCTAAGTTGTGGAAGCAAGCTTCTGACAACTTGGAAGCCAGCCAAGCAGTGATGAAGGCGTGGTATGACCACAATGCTCACCCGGTGGAGTTGGAGCCTGGCCAGAAGGTGTGGGTGATCGAACCGGGAGAGCTTAGTGCCCTCCAGGATCGCTGGTCAGGACCCTTTGAGGTGTTGGAGAAGAAGGGTAAGGCTACCTACTTGGTGGACCTGAAGACCCCTCGTCAGCCCCTGCGGGTGCTGCATGCCAACCGCCTCAAACCCCACCACGAGAGGCCTGAAGTTATCTTGATGATGGTGACTGACGGAGGAGAGGACGTGGAAAGCGAGCCTCTCCCTGATCTGTTTGCGTCTCAAGAGAAGGATGGGTCGGTGGAGGGAGTGATTCTCTCCCCATCTCTAACTCCTGAACAGCAGGAGGACTGTCGCCAGGTCCTGGGGCAGTACTCCTCGTTGTTCTCCCTTGTCCCGGGTAGGACTCACCTGTGCGTCCATGACGTGGACACAGGAGACAGCCCACCTGTGAAGTCCAAGATCTACCGGATGTCAGACAAGGTGAAGGCCAGCATTCATAGTGAAGTCACTAAGATGCTGGAGCTAGGAGTGATCGAACCTTCTAGCAGCCCCTGGTCCAGTCCGGTGGTGTTAGTACCAAAAGCTGCACCACCGGGTGCCCAACCAGAACTGAGGTTCTGTGTGGACTATCGGGGACTGAATTCAGTGACCAAAACTGATGCTCATCCGATCCCTAGGGCGGATGAATTGATTGACCGGCTGGGAGCTGCCCAATATCTAAGTACCTTTGACCTTACGTCTGGGTACTGGCAGATCTCTTTGACTGATGGAGCAAGGGAAAGGTCAGCCTTCTCCACGCCCAATGGCCACTACCAGTTCTGTGTGATGCCCTTTGGGCTCAAGAACGCCCCTGCCACGTTTCAGCGCCTGGTAAACCAGATCCTCACCGGAATGGAGAGTTTCTCTGCTGCTTATCTGGATGACATAGCCGTCTTCAGTAACAGCTGGGAGGATCACTTGCGTCACCTGCAAGCTGTTCTCCAGGCCCTGAGACAAGCTGGATTGACGATCAAGGCCAGCAAGTGCCAGATCGGGCAGGGGTCGGTAGTGTACCTTGGACACTTGGTGGGTAGGGGAGCGGTGCAACCCCTCCAGGCGAAGATCGAGGCCATCATGGCCTGGGAACCCCCCAAGACACAGACTGAGGTACGAGCATTTTTGGGCCTCACGGGATACTACCGCCGCTTCGTGAAGGGGTACGGTACCATCGTAACCCCCCTCACGGAGCTCACGTCCAAGAAACAACCTCGACGGGTAGTCTGGACGGAGGCTTGTCAGCAAGCCTTTGAGAGATTGAAGAAAGCCATGTGCGAGGCCCCGGTCTTAAGGGCCCCAGACTTTTCCAAGGAGTTCATTGTCCAGACAGATGCATCAGAACATGGCATTGGGGCAGTGTTATCGCAACTCAACGAAGAGGGTCTGGATCAACCCGTGGTCTTCCTATCCCGGAGACTACTTCCCAGGGAACAGAAGTGGAGTGCAATAGAGCGTGAAGCCTTTGCAGTGGTATGGGCTCTGAAGAAGTTGCGGCCATACCTGTTTGGCTCGCACTTCCTAGTTCAGACCGACCACAGACCCCTTCGTTGGCTGATGCAAATGAAGGGGGAGAATCCCAAGTTGTTGAGGTGGTCTATTTCCCTACAGGGGATGGACTTTCAGGTGGAACATCGGCCTGGAGTGGACCACGCCAATGCAGACGGTCTCTCAAGGTATTTCCGCCTTAGTGATGAGAACTCCCAAGGGGTTGGGTAGCTCTCCCCACTTTCAGCTGGGGGGGACGCGTGTTAGACCTGTCAGCCCTTTGGGTGGTCCCTCCTCATCATTATTTATTTTGTCCCACTTTTGCCTCAAGCCCTGTTTGAATTTTTCCTTTTTGGGAACCACCAGACTTTTTAGTGTTGCTGCAGATTCAGGGAGCCATTTTACCTACCCCTGAAACTTCTGTCTGAGGGCCTGAAGCACAAAATGGTGGCCACCTGTGACATCACCAGCATCCACTGGAACCTACTAGCACCTTCCAGAACATTCCAGAACTCTGTGACCGTTGGAGGCGGTTTAGAATGTTGGGAAGCTAAGAGAGAGAGTTGGCAGTTGGAGCTGGCAGTTGGCACCTGACTGGTGAGGAGTGAGCAGCAAAAACGTGAAGGAGGAAGGAGTGAAGCAGCAGGGGTGGAAACTTGTGCCTGGAGTGGGGTCCATAAACCCACCCTTGATACTAGTCCCTACTGACGGAGCCCAGCCTAGAGCCCTGTGTGGGAAGAAGTCAGAAAAACCATCCTGAGGACCTGGACAGCAGGAACAGGCCTTAGAAACAAGAGAACAGCAAGATCCTGACCTAGAAGCTGGTTTCCCTGAAGTCCGACGTCGAGTAGCCTAAGACCTGGAGCCCGAGGTGGAGAAGCGGCGCTGACTGGAAAAGCAGACGTCGTACCCGGAGCCGCCAGAGGTCGAGAGAGGGCGCCGTCAGAGGTCGTGAGGAATACCAGAGGTCGAGGAGGAAGTCACCCGAGGTCGAGTGAGCGGCGACATCGGAGGAGTGAAGTCCGCCCTCCGGAGTCGTCGGAGACCGAGGTGAAGGGTAACGGAGGTCGGGAGTGAGGATCGCACTCCGGAGTCGCCGGAACCTGTGAGAATCGTGCCGGAGGTCGGGAGTGGAGGTCGCACTCCGGAGTCGCCGGAAACCTGTGAGGAGCACCGGAGGTCGGGAGTGAGGATCGCACTCCGGAGCCGCCGGAAGTCGACATCGAGGCAAGGCCGGCCGACGTCATCGAAGCCGAGGTCGCCATCGGACCGGAGCCGCCCGAAGTCGACATCGAGTAAGACTGCCCGACGCCATCGAATCGGAGGTCGAGATCGAACCGAGGCCGCTGACATCGAGACCGGATCCGCCTGCCGGCGTCGTCAAAGAACTGACATTGTGCCGAGGCCGCCGACATCGAACCGGAACCGCCTCACGGCATCGATACGACTCCAGCGGCGTCGGAGCATCAGAAAAAGGGCAGTAAGTGGAGTAGAGGGCGCCTAAGGCCCTGTGGAGACCTGAGAGACTGCTCTAAGGGGCTAGGGAGGTGCTGGAACCAACCTGACTGTGCCAAGGGTGAACTGGGACGAATCTAGAGAAGTTGTGTGGAGAGAGAGAGCCAGGTCTCTGGTATTTTCCCCCTTTTATCTACCTCAGTTTAGGCCTCAGCCTTGACCAAGCCAGGGAGTAGACACCCTCAAGCCTTCCACATCCCCACAAGCTGTGCCTGCGCCAAATCAGCCCTTAGGAATTCAAAAGTGATCTGATTCCATGAGTGTCACTGTCAGCTTTTAAGTATTTATTAGGGGCATTGTATTTATTGTATTTAACCTATTTATTGTTCCACTGTATTTATTGGTCCACAGTATTTATTGATGCACAATATTTATTGGTTACAGTATTTATTGCCTCAGAATATTTAATTGCCTGTCGGTATTGCACTTTTATTTATGCCTTCAGTATTTATGATCACCCCTATTTATTGAATCATTAAGCCAGTATTTATTTGTCCTGCACTTTCTAAAAAGTTTGTATATTGTGATTGTTATTTATTTTCTCCAATCAGCAACTAAGAGAAAAAGAAGATAAAGAAAGTTATTTTCATAATTTTTACGGTGTAGAGTCGTTTTTGGAACGGATGCACGCATGGTTATTGTTTGGGTATGTTGTATGCTTAGCACGGAGCCTGATTCCTGACCACTCGAGCCAAGCTACCACAGTGTGTCCGGAAGACCACCACCACCCCTTCTAGTGTGGGAGTGGTTTTCCAACACCTTTCATTTGGTATTCAAGGGATTATATATGGTATCACAGCTGGCTTCACATGCCATTCAGAGTTTAGCCTAAGACTGCTCTTGTCCATGCTACCACTAGGATAGCTGGTCTATAAGGTTGACTTTACAACCAATCACCATAAGTGTTGTTTGGACTGATATAAGGTGTACACTAGAACTAGTGACATCAAACATCAGGCCAACTTCTCACAGTTTGCCTTAAACGTAAGTGCTGTTTAGAGCCTCACAGCGCTGAGAGCTAAGTAAACCATCACAGCTTATCAAATTGGGCTCTATCCTGCCTCCTTCAGGAGCGTCCGAGTCTGTACCATCCAGGGAGACCTCCAACATGTTCCACTTCCAGCCATAGGCACTAACGCGCTGAATGCATTTACCATCTTCACTGCCGCTGCTCATTCTGCTTTGACTTGCTGCATAGGCAGTTGCCGCACCCCGTATCCATTCCGCCTCTTAGACCTCCTGCGCCTAGGGGGCGGCGGGTGGCAGCATGTTATGCAGTCTATACATGTCTTTGGTGTTCCAGCCAATGTCAGGTTTCAGATGAAGTCTCAAAGAACAGGGTGCGGCATTCAATCATCACACTTAGCCTGGCTTGGATTATTATTAATATGTACTTGAAGCCGGCTTCACGCATTTGTTTCTTTACTGCCAGAAACAAGGTGCACTTTCGCTGCACCGCTAACGTGTAATCTGGCAAGCCTGCCATGTAGCAGTTTCAACTTGTAAGTTTGCCTGGGCCCGCGCCCACTGCAATATAAGATCTCTGTCTCTGAAGTGGACAAAGCACTCCAGCACAGGATGGGGCTGATATTACCCCCACCCCAATACCCTCCCCACCCCTATTTACCCACCAAACCCCACAACCCAGCGGCGGGTGCCTGGCTGGGATCCTAAGCACACGTTTCAGTGCAAAGAATGGAGACAGCCATATCTCCCAAGTAATCCCTATTCCAGGCCATTTCACACCCTTCGGCAAGCCTACCACAGGGATATTTTTCGGCATATTTGTAGGAAACTGAGTTTTTGTTGCAGTAGTGCCCCCCCCTCCTTTTTGCCTAGTATTTTAAGCATATTTGACTGAAGAGCACTGGGTTCCTGCTAACCAGATCCCCGGTGCCCGTGATCTTTCCCCAAAAGAAAGTTACTGGTCAATTGATCCCCAATTGGCCAGGCCTTTAGCACCTCTGTAAATCACTAGTAAGTTGCACCCCTGCTACCTAGGGCATAGGTACTAAATATGGTCCCTAAGAGCTGCAGCAGATCTTGTGCCACTCTAAGGCAACACCAGGAACCAGCACCAAACACATGCGAACTGCCACGGAAGGTTGTGTGATAAGGTGCTCTGAAAAGTGAAAACATGACATGACACCCTGTGTGCCATGTCCCCTATCACTGCATTTAATATTGCCTTACAGCCCAAAGAAAGGGTGCATATTATTGCATGACTGAACATATTTGCGTGATCAGATATTCCCCTGTAATGTCTAGTTCCATTACTAGATACTACAAGTGCACAGGGAGGCCATCTTCGGGTATGTACTGGGCACTGTTCAAAACGAGTTTCCCAGCTACATAATGGCTTTACTTAAACCTATGGTGTTTGGTATCAAACACCTTTTATTAATAAACCCACACTGATTCCAGTGAGGGATTTATTAGTATGTGCACCCAAAGGGTACCTAAGAGGTACCCCCTGAAAACCTACCTACCTCTAGTGTTTTGGCTGACTGGCCCTGTCCAACCTGCCACCATAGACATGTTTCTGAGCCCCTGGTGTGGACCCCATGCTCTCTGAGGTTGGAAACAATTCCTGCTCTGGCAGGAGGGGTTATCACCTCCTTCAAGCAGGATGTCTAGTAATCAGCATAACAAGGCAGGAGGCTTGAAAGGCCTCCACCACCTTAGATATGCGACCTTGGCTTCCCCAGACTGAAGAAATGCCACTCTCTGCCCAGGGTCCATTTGGCACGAGTAAGAGCGGGACTAATAGCTAGTCAGGAGGCGTGTTCACCCTCAGGCTAGTACCACCCCTAAGGTGGGCTACTTGAAGTGAACACGATTTGGAAAATTTCACCATCTTGGTTTTTGGTGGAATTAGGTCCTCTGAGTCGGGGTTATGCTCATTTCCAACAGGAACTGTTCATATAGAGGGTGTGGTCACTCTAAAGGTAGGTATCCCATTGGCTGCTACCTGGCACTCCCTGTAACGCCCCTAAATACAGTATTGAGGTGGCACTCCTGATGCCAGGACTCTAGATTCAATGGACATCAAGAAGGAGTGGACAAAGAAGATTGCTGAACAAAGAACAGAGGAGCAACAACTGTCTTTGTGCCAATCCTGCCAGCCAGCCTGTTGCACCCGACCCTCGTGGAGAAACTGACTCCTCCTGCCACTGGACAGTCTCCAAGAACCCCGAAGGGCAATCTGTGCTACAGAAGTCACCACAGCACTCCCTTGGAGTAGAGGAGCTTTACCCCTGCAGCCGTAGGCATCAAAGAAGCAAGGCCTGGTTCACCGCCCTGCCGCTTACTGGGACTACAGACACTGCAGTTGCCCCGGAGGAGGTTGCCATGCTCCCACAGATCAGATCTGTCCTCCCTTCAAGTGTGGGAACATCAGGACTGACCAGAGCCGCACAGTACAAATACCAGGGGTACCGGACACCTTGCAGTAACCAAGGCTTGTTGTGCCCAGACACCAATGCAGAGGAAGAGGCACTTCAGAGACAGTGTGAACCTCATTAAGAGTGGCTCAGTTGTCCTGTTTGTCTTTTTCTGCAGAACCAAGACAAAGAGTGAGTCTCCGACCGCCGCCACCCAACACCTCAAAGCACCTCTTCACGTGCGCCCCACAGCCAGAGTCCAAGGGAGGTGATGGGCCAACAGGGTCATGAGACCCTCAAAGGCTGAGCCCACCCTTCGGTTTGCCTAGACTGGCCTCCCAATCGCTGCCTGCAGCTTCTTTGTGCTGGCCCTCTTAAGGGTGAGTGTCTCTTGCAATATGGACCAAACGCCTAAAGACACCACTGCACCTGAGCCCCACTGCCCGAAGAGAAGTAGGCCAACATCGTCCTTATGTGCCCAAGCATCTCAAGGACCGAGCTCCCCTGTAGGTTCACCCAATCTGGGCCTCCAAGTCCGAGCTTCCAGCCTCTTTGTGACTGGACCTTTCTCCATTGAAGTGAAAGGAGCACCCAATGCTGACATCCACCTCTGCACCCGACCGCCCCAGTACCGCCTGAGGTGACCTGTTTTGGACCTTGCCCCATACTCCCTTAAGGTCCAGGAGGAGGTTCTCATAAGTCGCTGATAAGTGCCTGAATGCAGTATGTTTTTCCCCAAAGGAACCTGTAAAAATGAATAGCTTGAAAAGTACTTGCCTGATTACGATGATCTAGATATCTAAATTTATATAAAAATCTGTGTTATTAGATCTTGCCTAGGTAGCGAATGCGTTGTCTCTACGAGACATGCTGTATCTAGAATATAGGCTTTAAGCTTCGCCCATCTTCTGCCCATGTTTTTATTGGCTCCTTTCACAGTCTATTGAAAATGCTTCTTTTTCTTTGGTTAATTTGTTTAGTAGTCCCTAAGTCCCTCCTTTTCCTACTGTTGTAACCTCCCATGAGAACTTCCCCTGTTACATGTAACCTTACTCTCTACGTTTCATTTACAGTTTCTTAGCACTCTTTTGGGGTTCCAGGCACGACAGCTACACACTTCACAGACACGTTGTTCGTGGGATTTGATTTGTGTTTTAGTGGCTTTGCATTTGCTGTTCAGTAAGAGTATGTGCAAGCCAACATTTTCTGTTTTATTTTTGCAGTGGGACGGGTAAGCCCAGACGTGGGTCTCGTGCCCTCCATGCCACTGGAGTCAAGCTATCCTGGCTGGTAAGGGGTGAAACCCGAAACCGGTCCTAGGATGCTTGTTTCCAGTCCAGGGAGGACCTGGCCTGGCAGTTCGGGTTGGACTGTTCCCATTGGGCACAGGGTCAAGACTGATTTGCATATGGCTGGGTTCAAACTGGAATGGCATGGGGAGCAAACAAACGATGGATTTAGGCCCAGATCTTTGTACTAGGGTGAATGTATGACATTGTTATGCATTCTGTCCATCAATTGTTCTTTTTGCAATTATTTTTGCAGCGCGGCACACCGCACTTTATCTTTGACAATGCCCGCCGCGTGCCTTTCATTTCTTCTACGCTTCTCGAGCAACTCCACTTTTAAAACAGTATATTATATATATATATATATATATATATATATATATATATATATATATATATATATATATCGACCACCCCCCGCCCCTTCTCGCACCGACCGCTTCACTAGATCGCCAGTCGCTGGCTTTCCAATCATCACCAGCTCACTGTCCCTTTAACTTGTGTTGCGTCTTCCCGGGCCTCTCCTCCGATTGCCCGGTGTCTGCACCTTCAAATCCTGACTTCAGTGTTCCGGGGGTGTGACGTAACATCCTCTTTCACCATGACGTCCTGCTGTCAGAGCGACTGCATATAGAGTGTTTGTAGTGTGGCAGTAGGGTTCGGCATGTGCTATGCGCTCTGCTGACCTTGCCACCACCACCACAGGGCAGTTTTCTTACTGGGAACTGGACTGCTCTTAGTTCATGGCACAATACAAATCTTTTAAGTAATTCATTCATTTCATCTCTACGTTCATCAACCCCCCCCCCACCCACTCCCTTCGTGGGGCAGATCCTGCGTCTTATGACCTCATGAAGAGAACTCTGATCGAGGGATTTGGACTCACAACTGAGGAGTATAGAATTAGATTCAGGGAAGCACAGAAAGCCCAGAGTCAGCCCTGGGTGAAATTTGTAGACTACTCAGTTAAGACACTAGATGACTGGTTGACTGGAAGTAAAGTGCAAGATTATGATGCTCTTTATAATTTGTTTATGAAAGAGCATATATTAAGTAATTGCATTGATGAAAAGTTGCATTAGTATTTGGTAGACCTAGGCCCAATTTCTCCCCAAGAATTGGGAAAGAAGGCGGACCATTGGGTCAAGACAAGGGTAACTAGGACGTCCACTGGGGGTGACCAAAAGAAAGGGGTTACAAAACCTCCCCAGAGGAAAGACAGTGAGCCTCTAAAAGATAAAAGTAAGGAGTCCCAGGTAGTCCCCCAAAAACCTGACCGGGAGGGAGGGCCCAAAGACACCTCACAAACTAAAACTGGTTACCAAGGTAAGAATTAGGATCACAACAGGCTATGGTGTCACAACTGCCAAAAGGCAGGACACCACACCAAGGACCCTAGCTGTCCTAAATAAATTACAACCCCTAGTGTAGCCCCAGGGGTTGCCAGTGTAGCTTTAGAGGGGTATTCCTCAGGTGAGGAAGCACTCATAGCCTTCAACTGGAAGATGGGCCCAAAAGGAGGGTTGGAGATTGCAGGGGGGGTGTAGTCACTTCTACCACCTACTGGTGAATGGAATCCCAGCCCTTGCCCTGATAGACACCTGTGCCAGTCACACTGTGGTGCATGACAGGTTGGTTCTCTCAAACCAGTATGTCCCAGGGTAAACAAAAAGAGTAAGGACCCCTGGGGTGTCACTGTTACGCCTGTGGCTATAGTGCTCCTAGAAATAGCTGGGTCCCTTAGATGGAGAAAGGTGGTAGTCAGCAAAGACCTCCCCCTTGATTGTCTCCTTGGAAATGACCACCCAGAGGTTGATCTAAGCCAAAGAGAGGTACTGGTCCAATGCCAGACCTTACCCAAGAAACCTGGGGGGGCTCAACCTGCAGTTAGTGCAGCTAAGCCCCAAAAGAAAAAGAGGAAACAGCGTGGGAAAGGTGGTCAACTGTTAGCCACAGTTCTAGTGGGCCAGGGAGAGTCTATTCCAGTAAGGGAGAACTCCAAAATTGGCACTGGTGAAGTCCTCCCTAGCCTACAAAAAGCCCTGACTAGTCAGGCAACTGTCCAGCCTGAGTTGGTGGCTCCTCAGCTGGCAGAACAGAGGGTGGAAGAAGGGTGTTCACTACCAAGTGTAGTGACCTCCCACCCTAAAACAGCAGACAGGCAACCAGAATCCAAAGAAGCCTGTGAGGTAGCCCCTTCACTTACCAGTGAGGAGCTAAAGGTGTGGTTCTGGGCACTGACAGCTGTCAGTAACCTCTGCTGGGTGTTAGCCTTCATAGCAGCACTGTCCTTGGCATGATGGTGTAGCCCCCTGCCAAATAGCAAGTTAGGCCCCCTGACCTTATTGGTCATGGTGGGGTTGCTCAAGCTGTGGGTAACCTCTGTGGGTAAGCTGGGATTTGCCCTAGCTAAGTTAGAATTTGCAGAGATAGACACCTGAACCCAAACTAAAAAGATGGGGTAAAGAGCCCCCGCCACTCTGCACCTGCTGTCCACAGCCCGAGCTCTAGTGGGCAAACACCACGAGGAGGTCACCCGAGCGACCCTGACCCGAGATCCGGTGACCCCTGGCCTGCCTCAAGCCTCTAGCTAACGCCTGCAGCTTAAATCCAGAAGGCCCCCCATAACCGCGACCAGGAGCTGGTATGAAGATCCGACCCCAAAAGGCACCCTGCACCCGACACCCCACTGCCTTGTGTGCTCAAACCGACGGGGCCTAACCAACCCCTAACTTCCCAACTTACCTCTGAAAGTGGTGGTCGTACCCAGAAGACCCAGTGCCACTGAGGATGCACCTTTGGTACCAATTTGTTTCCCCATTTGCCCTGAGCTAAAGTCCAGGAGATTTGCTCCCACAGCCAAGTGGCCTGCTAGTCAGCAGTCACCAACTGGAGGCCCCCTATCCCCATTGGATAACATTGGGCCTCAGCATTCTGCTCACGGCCGCCCTAGTGCCTCTGAGGGTGTAACTAGAGTGCATCCCTGACCCCGGAGTAGCCCAGAGTCTACCCCCAAAACCTCAACTCCTACTACCAAATACTTGACCTCAAAACCGATAACACTATTTTCCTCCATAGGATAACATTGACTGTTTTCTGTGAAAAGTTTCTAAGTGTGGAGTTTGAGAAACTAAAGAAATTCTTTAAAATTGCATAGTCTAACAAAAACGATTTTACTTACGTGTTTTCAGAGAATGTCCCTGTTAGAAATGGGATTTCTGGCTGGCTAAGGCGTTCGCCAAAGCCAGGCAGAAACCACCACTCTAGTCAAGGCAAGGAAGTTACATGCCAAAGATAACCCCTGCTCACCCCCTTGGTAGCTTGGCACGAGCAGTCAGGCTTATCCCGGAGGCAATGTGTAAAGCATTTGCGCACGCATCCAGCAACAACATCCCAGGCCCACCACAAAAGAAACTCCACACAAGCTTATATATAAAAATAGCCTTTGTATTATCATAACACATTAGAATGGTGAGCACATATTATACAGGGTGCCACCTGGCACTAGGTCATATTTACAAGGGATTATTTACACCTGACAGGGCCCACTGGACCACTGTCAGTACTATCACAAAGTGAACTTAGTAAATGCAGAATTTATCATAACATAGAACACAACCAGTACTACTGGTAATCACTGTACTTAGCATTGGCCTGTAACATAAACTACATTATGCACATCATCACACCAGGCGCGAATTACCTTCTGCGCCAACCTCACCATCAGAAACACATGAGGCAATCATCTCACCAGTCTAAATGCATTGGACCCTAACCTCCTAAGTATAACTACATTAGGGAATAACTCTCACTAGCATAAACCATAATATGCGAACCAACCTCATAATCATAAAACACATTTAGAGGTATCAACACAGGTGCATAAATCATTCTACAGGAATCACATTTCCTAGCAACCAAAATCACAGTAGGGCCTGGCGCCCTATAAACCTAACAATCCCAACAGCCCCCCTGGCCAACTGGCCATCTCAAAAAGGGCTCAAATGCCCGGTGTCCCAAAAGTCAGGGCGCGCTGCCAATGCAGCGAAAGTCATGGTGCGCACTTTGCCTAAAATAAAGCAAGGCCTAAACGGTGCAGCTGCCCACTACTTGCTGGGCAGCTGGGAACATTAACATGAGGCCTGGGCTCTACATGTGCCCTTTGAATCAATATGCGAAATGTGGCAGCTGCCCGCGCTGGTGCGGCGCAGCTGACAATACAGAACAGGGGCCCTGGCACATCTGTGCCTTTGTGGCCTCACGGGGCTCTCTAACAACCATGCCCCAAAAACGAGGAGCGCACTGGCGCTTTAAATAAACATGCCCCTGATGGAGCGCACTGGCTCTTGAAATAATCATGTGCAACGTTGAAGCGGCCCGCTGCTAGACGGGGCTGCTCTGATCAATATGGCCCCCCTCGGCGCAGCTGCCCCCTCGTTAGTGGGGCAGCTGAAAACATGGCCATGGTGCACTGGGAGCCCCCACCAGGCCGAGCCCCACCTACCGGGCTCCAGGGCAGTTCCCCTACAGTCTCCTCTCCTCGCTGGCGCTCTGCTCTTCGTGCCATGCTGCTCTGGTCTCCTCTTCACCCGGTCCCTCTTCTGGGACCGGGACTTTTGCCATGGCCGCACGTCTCGCTCTTCCCCCGGGGCTCCCAGCCGCTCAAGGGAGCCCTGCTGGGACGCAAGGCAACTTCTGGCTACCGGCGAGGCCCCGCCCCTGTCCGGGCGTCTCTTGCCTGGCTTCCAGGCCGCGGCGGTGAAACGCGGGGTGGGCACCCGTGGTCAAATATAAAGATGAAGCGGGCAATGAGGGGTAGGCTCCCTCCAATTAAATATATAAAAGCGGGGTGGGCACCCGCTCAGGTAAATAAAGTAAATAAATCCAAGGCTGCCATGTGGGGTGGGCACCCACCGTAAATATAAAAATAAGCGGGGTGGGCACCCGCAAGGCCGGCATCACGGGGGAATCCCTACGCTGGGGATTCCCTCTCTCGCTCTTAGTGCAGCGCCGTGCTGCAAGGCCCACGCACTCCCAGGGCATCCAAGGGCCAGGTGCTCTTAAAAGTAAAGGCCAAGCGCTCCCAAGGCGCTTAGGAGCAAACAAAGTTCCTGTAGGTAAAATAATCAGTCCTCAGTGAAGAAGGGGGGCAATGCAGGGCAGAAGGGTCCCCAAAAAGAAGTCCTCCAGCCATCCAGAGGCAGGGCAGGGCCCAGGGAGGCAAGCCTTCCCCTGAGCCCCAGCAGCAGCACGCCCCTGGTAGATTTAAGTCCAGAACAAGAACATTTTCATGGGGTCACAGCCCCTTCTTTTATACAGCATTTTTGTTTGTTCTGCAACTGTAGGGCAAGGGGAGAACCAGATACAACTGGTTCAGGAGCACTTTGTTTTGCTCAGCTCCCCTCTCTATTCACAGGACAGGCCAGGGACATCAGACGCACCACAGGAGTTGGAGCCAGCATTGTGAAGGGAAGGCCCAGCCCCATTCAGGTCCCAGGTGCAACTCCTCCCTCCCATCTACATGCAGATCTCTCCATTCACCACCGGGCAGATTCACCCAGGGACCTGGAATTCCCCATCCCTCCCAGCTCCTGTCAATCACAAGCCAGACAGGCAATTCACATCACACAGACATGCCAACTTCTAGAAGTGGCACTTCTCCACCAGTCACAATAAATCTGCGCACACCATTGCGCAGCATTTGTTCTCAAGAGTTCGCACATTCCAAACTCGCCCCTGCACTCCTCTCACATCAGGAACTACCATGGACACACATATCCCCCATGTATTCCTATGGGAGGGCAGGCCAGTCTCACTAAATGTAACACAGAGCGCACACACTTTACACTGGGACACAGTGCTAATGTGCCTAGAGGCCTACAACTACTAACACTACATAGGGAAAAAGGCCAGGATAAATGCAAAAAGTTTAGGGGTGAACCTGCCAAAAGGGCCAGGTCCAACAGTCCCAGAGTAGTATCCATGTGTAAGCCTAGTAATCTCAAAAGTTACTTGCCTGCTATTTTACTAAAAAGCCTATTCAAGTCTATGTACTGCATTTACTAAGTATTACATTTCTCTGCATCCATACTGTAAATTAAACCAACGTGCATATACAATTATCATTCAAACTGTATTTCAATGGCATTACTACTGTAAAGTATTTATTGCTTACCTGTGCCAGGCTTACTTGGTTCTGGAAAATAAAATAACTAAATGAATATTTTTATGCAAAAGCAATTGGTCTGAAGTTCAGTCTTTGAGTGTGTCAACTCATTTGCTGACTGAGTGTGTACAACAAATGCTTAACACTGTCCTCTGATACTGCCTTACTGCTCAACCACACTAGCTCAAATAGAGAGTAAGGTTCTATCTAACTTTATCTCTGGCTACCTTTGGGTTTCCACTGGACTCTGTGCACACTACACCTCACTTTGGTATAGTATATACAGAGCCAGCTTCCTACACTATGGCGTTGGCAGCATCAAGTAGGTTCCCCGGCTCAGCTGGCCTCACAGCAGCCAGTGAGGCCAATCTTTCCTGCCTGCAGGCCCTTGATATATCAGTATGGCGAGGGATTCTGGGCGAAGGGCCAGGAGCTCCCTAGAAGCTGCCATCTTACATGCCTCTGAGGATCAATTCTAAAAGCTTTCACTGGGGAAGGCATACCACAATCAACAGAGGGTGATGTTATTTCTGCAACTGCTGCCTCTTTTTTCACACCACTGACCCATTAACTGTAAAACCAGTAATAAAACTCTTAGATATGATAGAGTTGTGCACAGCGATTGTTCTGTTCACTAGATTGCACATGCACTCAGTTCAGCAATGCCTTGCCAGTGAATTGCTGCAGTTGGCGGGTCAGTGGGATGATTAAATGTTGATAAACGGCCAGCATTCGGTGCACAGCAACAATCTGTTCATAGGAAGATGATCATCACTAAAGATACATCACTCTTGGGGTGGGGCGTATATGTAGTAAATATGACTTTAGGACACCTGGACCTCCATTCACTAAGGGAGGAACATCATTTACCTGCAACCCCCCTTCCACCGACTCCCCCTGCCCGCCCCCTCTTTCAGCATTAAGTCAGTACATTTTGGTTTTGGACAATTTGCACAATGTACATCTTCTGGTGGGACACCTCCCAGGGATGGACAACGATTTTATAGACCTCTTAAGCAGGACACATCAACAAGTCCACGAGTAGGAGCTCCATCACAGTTGATGCGAAACGTGTATCTACAGCCTCAATGCTACAAATGGAAAATGTTACTTGAAGTCAGCCTGGAGGTGTGGTGAAGGGACTATGTGTCCCAGAATCTCTGTGGGCCGAAGGAGACTGCCCTCGCACCACCAGCAGCATCTGTTTTTCGGCACTATGAAGCGTGTTGGGTTGTCTCCCAGTGTGGGAGTAGTGGAGTCTGCCTGGAGGCGTGATGAAGGAACTACGGGTCCCAGAATCTCTGTGGGCCGAAGGAGACTGCCCTCGCACCACCAGCAGCACCTGTGTTTTTCAGCATTAGTGTTGGGTTGTCCCGCAGTGCAGGCCGTGCAGGCCGTGCCCGGGCAAAGCTCGAACCAGGGGGGGCCCATCCACGCCCAGAGGACGCTGGGCTGTGTCACCGCCTTTGGCTTTGCTTTTTTGAGGTACTGTGAAGTCTTGATAAGCCTGCTATTTAATTTGCCTCTCTGACATCAGTGCTTCTGACTTTTTTTTTTGTGTCATATTATTTGCCATATTGTTAACCTATATTCATATAGTGTTTGTACCTCGTAGTGACTTACGATGGCTAAGTGCAAGCTAGGCTCGAATCTAGTAGGGTGCATTGCCAAGAAAATCTGCAGCTTAGATATTGAAAAGGCGGTGGGTGCTCTTGATAAAGAAATCCTCCTTGCTGTGAAGCTGGGTCGCAATCTGACTCAGATGTTCATGTCACCATTACCGGGCTTGATTGTGAGGATAGATCCCATTGTTTCAAAGCCACCTCGCCCTCTCTTACCACACAGCCGCTCCATTCCCATCTCCCCCTGTGAAACAGGAAAAAATGTACTGTGCCCAAAAAGACCCTTAAGACTCAAGACCCGAAGCCCACTACCCCGGACTTGACTACACCTAATGCTCACCTTTGTAAAGAGTCCGTTGAAGGCCTGCATAGACAACTGGAGCAATACATTGTTGATATTATTGACTGTAAGATGTCTGGGCTGCTCGAGCGCTTGGGGCTAATAAGGCCAAACTATCATTCATGGAACTTAGCCAGGACGGACGTAGGAATTGATGGGAGGGGTGGAAGTCTTAAAACTTTAGCGCAGAGGCCCTCCCAATCCCATTCCACCCCCACCCCACCTCAGTTCCACTCAAGATATTCAGACAGTGCGGTCCCTGCCAAGGAAGACAGGCTAGTCTCTGGTAAATTTGACTTGCAATGCTTTTCAGCCTGACCTAGTCACTTCTCTCTCCCTCTGGGCTTAAGGGAAGCTGTATCATTAAATGTATCAGTACCGGGCCCCCGTTCAGCAGGAAACCCCTCCAACTCTGCCTAGATAGTAGAGTTATCCCATGATCGTATTTCTAGATGCGTCCTCCTCCAGCAGCCTGCCCCATTGTGGTCATATTAGCTGATGTACCTAAATTGCACCCAAAAGCAAGTTAGTCCACCCTAGAATTTATCAATAAAGCAGCAAATTGGATTAAGGGGAACTCTAGGCTCTAAGGTTGTTAATTTTCTGAAATTCTCATGGTCAGAAGGGTGAGTTGGGTTGGGAAAATGAGGAAGGAGTTTGAGGGTGACTTCGTCGTACTCACTTTTAGGAATCCCATGATGGCCAGGCACTTGATTGGGCACTCAGGGCTAGCTTGCTCCCATCGTGGTAAAATCAGGGTTTTGCTCCTGTTATTTTTTTACAGGGATCTGGCAAGAAGGTCGCACTCCATCTCCCCTCCGATACTTCATTTTACTATTCCTGTTTTTAACCTTTTCTCACCCTTGGGTGGCCTAACTGACAATGATTGACTGCGCCCTCTTAATGATCCAAACCCCTCCCCCATCAAAGAGCCCAGGCGGGGCATTGGCCCCCTTGGGGTTCTTCCGCACCATCTCCCCTACTCGGGAACCTGTTTATGCCCAAAAGTGTAACAAGGTACCCATGGCAACCAATGAACCTACCCTAACCCATGATTGGGTTTCGAAGCATGGTGTGATCCTCTTTTTTAGGTCTCGCCTAGAGCGCAGCGCAAATGCGCTGCTCTAGGAGAGGGCCTCTTGTAATCACTCCAGACATTCAGAAAGCTTTCAGAAAGCTTGTGCATGTGGTTGTCACATCAAATGGCCTTTGCGTGTGGCTTTCAAGAAATGAAAGCACGCAATTGGCCAAAGGCGGGTGCATGTCCCACCTCTTCTTAAAATGTTCACTCCCATGTCCTAGGGGTCTCAGGAGCGAGCAGGCTGGCAGATTCATTTTCTTGTTATCTGCTAAAGCAATTTATTGCCTTTCCAAACGCTCATATAACGTAGCGCGACTGTGTCTATGACAGCCGTGGAGGTGTGTCTACCCATTGGCCCCAGACATTGTCCCTTGATCATATGTAAACAGCTATCACTGGTTTCAGAGGTGAAACACTGTCAGAGTGGGAAGCAGCCTTCCGATCAGCTGCCCCTTCACTTCACCCTTCGGCATTTATTTTTTGTTCGCCCCTTTCCATGGAGGGACTGAAGATGTAAGCAGAGGCCCAATCTCGCCAGCTCACGACCTTAGGTGATGGCAGCCAGCAGCTAAGATCACAGCTCTTGTGAAAGTGTGAACCCTTCACTGGTCAAGATGACATTCCAAGTTCATAAAGAATCCTGGTTTGTCACTCGAACAAACACTGAACAAAGTATAAATATTTCCGAGACGAGACTGGAAGCAGCAAGCTACTCTAACTCAGAAGAGAAACAATTGCATGTCTAACCCTGATGATCACTTCAGAGAGCTCCATTTAGACCTACCCAGTCCTTGTTTGACGCACATTTACAATGCATTCTGGTAACTGTAGTCCTGGTGCCTCGTAGCCACCTGCCTCTTCATGGCGTCTATTTTAGGTTCCACTTAGCAGACTTTATAAAGTGGCACAGAGCGATCTGCAAAAGCAGCTTTCAAGATATTGGTCTATTTGGATTTTATAGGGAACAGCAGTCAGACAGTCAGAAAGCATTGGCAAAGCCCATACCTTTGACTTTCAGTAGAGCATGAAGATGTTTATAAGTGGGAAAAGCAGAGTACGCTTAAAATGAATGTGATGTTCATTTGTTAAAAGGTACAGTGAACTTCCTGTGGCTGGGACATTTTTAAATGGGCTTGTCTTTAAATAATGTGCCATGCTCTATTTTTTCTTTACAGTACTCTTTCATGGACAAGTCCAGGGGAGGGGTATTTGGGAAAGTCTAATGATTTAGAATTTTTGTCTAAATGCTAATTCACCGGTCGGGCCCTTTAATGTGCTTTTTCTGCGCAATTTTTTTTTTAAGTGAAACATTTAAATTGCATTTCAATTTACAAGGTCTTTCCATGAAAGCGTTGTTCATTGCACTTTTACTTAAAGAGTCTCTATATTCAATAAAGTCGCCGTATTGTGCATTAAACAATTATGGGCATTAACAACAGTCATACTTTTGAAAACTCGCCCCTCATTTGAAGTTGCGGAATTTATCGTAAAACCACACAGGAGAACTATCGTTATAGCATGTTGTAATTTTAACACGGCATGTTGTAATTTTAACACGGGGATTAATACCAGCCAATTATAATTTAAGAAGGTTGGAATAGGGAGTAACACACGGTTTCTGTATAAATGTTACTACACTTTTTTCACTTTCGGTTGCAACCGACGCAGTTTAAGGCATGTTATTAAGCAGTCAACTGACTCTGTTAAAGCCCTACCGGCCTCTCTTGTCACCTATGGCCTGTCTCTGCTCTCCTTTAACAGGCTCCATTCGAACATGCTACTGATTCTGCTCCAGCCCTACCAGCCTCTCTTCTCACCTGTAGCCTGTCTCTGCTCTCCTTTCACAGGCTCCATTCTAACATGCTACTGATTCTGCTCCAGCCCTACCGGCCTCTCTTGTCACCTATTGCCTGTCTCTGCTCTCCTTTCACAGGCTCCATTCTAACATGCTACTGAATCTGCTCCAGCCCAACCAACCTGCCAAAGTCACCATCCTGACAGGCGAATAGCTCTCTTCAAGCCCTAACTGCCTCTCGTGTCAATAAGACTGGCCTGTCTGTGCTCACCAATCACTAGCATCATTCTAACAGACATGCAACTGGTTCTGCTCCAGCCCTAGTGTCTCTCTTGTCACCTACATTGGCCTGTCTGTGCTCTCCTTTCACAGGCACCATTCTAGCATGCGTCTGATTCTGCTCCAGCCCTACCGGTCTCTCTTGCCCTTTAGACTGGCCTGTCTGTTCTCATCTTTCACAGGCACCATTCTAACATGCGACTGATTCGTCTCCAGCCCTTCAGGCATCTCTTGTCCCCTAGACCGGCCTGTCTGTCCTCATCTTTCACAACACTGTCCCTAAATGTGTGTCATTCATGCGGACCCTGCTATAATTTATGGGGACTTAGCTTCATACTTGACTGACTCTGCCCCGGCCCTTCTGGTCTGTCACGGAACAGCCTTGGCGTCACTGTTTTTTAAGCACAACAGGGCATCCAGGGGACAGGCTAAAGTGTTATGGACTCTGCAGGTATCCACAGGCACCGGCCACACACGTGACTGACCACCGCCTTCACCATCCTTTAAAGGAAGCTGTCCTGGGATCTGACTGACTCCGTCCCAGCCTAACCTGGCTTTTAATGTACCGTCCTGTCCACATAATTACACGCCACATAATTACACTCTACTCAATGCAACATAAATACACTCCACATAATACCACTCAGTGCCACATAATTACACGCCACATAATTACACTCTACTCAATGCAACATAAATACACTCCACATAATACCACTCAGTGCCACATAATTATATGCTAGATAATTACACTGCACTGAATGCAACATACACTCCAAATAATACTACTCAGTCCCACATAATTACATGCCACATAATTACTCTACTGAAAGCAACATACACTCCACATAATACCACTCAGTGCCATGTAATAACACACCACATAATTATTCTACTCAATGCAATATAAATACACTCAACATAATACCACTATGTACCACATAATACACACCACGTAATTACACTCTACTCAATGCAACATAAATACACTCCACATAATACCACTCAGTGCCACATAATCACATGTCACAATTACACTCTATTCAATGCCACATAATTACACGCCACATAATTGCACTCTACTCAATGCAACATAAATACTCTCTACATAAATGCACTCTATGCCACATACCACAAATCAACATAAATAAACTCCACAACATGACACAATTTCACTAATCATAATTTCACTCAACATCACAGTTCCAGGACACACAATTCAACTCCATACATTTCCAATACACACCACATAATTACACACCAAACAAAATATTTCAACTCCACAATCCACAACGTACCTACAATCCACACCATATAGTGGCACCGCCTGACCACCAAACATCACTCACCACCACCATTTGGCATCAGCGCACCACCTAAGCTTCACCTAAGCATCACCTAAACATCACGTCAGTCTGCCCTTGGAATCTGGCATCTGTTGAATCTCCCCTAGTGTTCGTCCGCTGCTCGCGTTCTAATTAAATTACTGTTTTCCAACCTCCACTCCCCCGTTATTTATGTCCTGCTCCCCCATAACAAAATAAATTATAACAAACAAGCATGAGAACAGGCAGGAAGAAGTTGCCAGCAGTGCAAGCACAAAAAAAATAGAAGTCATTTTTTCTGTTAAAATCTTTTTTTAATCAGGTTGTTCAGTTGTATATAATGTCGTCTTGGTTTGTATAAAGGTAACAAAAATGCTTAACACTTTTTATTATAACGTTTCAACATGATGCACAGCAGCCACAATGCTCTACAACCTAGCCAAAGGTTCTGGCTAAACACATAAGGTCCCAAGGGCGAGACCTATTGGCTATGCCAATGCTTGTTTGAAATATTGTGGTCCTAGCTAGCAAATTGGCCTATGAAGAACGGGGGCTTTACATATGCAAATTCGAAATTGCTCTATTTCAGGAGACTTGGGCCACCGAGGAAATTGTTTTGGATTGTTATTATTTGGACTTAGTCCCCAGAGTTCGCTCTGCTGCAGGCAAGTTCAAAGTCACACTGGATGGCACAGTCATCCCATCCCCCCCTGATAGCCTCATAATTCAAGCCTTCCTAACCACATGGGCTAATGGCATGAGCATTGTCTTAATGAAGTTTTATAATGGTTACTTTGACGCAGACCATATTGCTAACCTTAAAGAGTTTTCAGACAATATCAGATCTTGAGGTACACTTAGCATCCTTGCTAAACGGTTCCAATATTATCATAGGGGCAATTTCAAACTAAAACTAGGGTCTACCCAAGTGTAAAATGTACAAACTAGGTTTGATAGTCTTGGGAGTGAAAGACAACCCAGGGAAAAGGGGAGGTTGAGGGGGGGGGGGGGGGGCAGGGAGGTTTAGGTCCTTTATCAATTTATGAAACTGTTTAATCTCCAGAATGTTGCTGAATTATATGACCCGCTCTACTCGTCCAAAGCAACTTTTTAGAGGGGGGAGTGTTCCTCTGTGATAGTATATTTGTGTACGGGGGCGTGGCTTGGCTGCCGACGGGCATGGACGTGTGAGCAGAGAGCTCCGTATCCAGCCCAGCCAAAAATCCTGTTTAACCTGCAGCCCCGGTGTTCCGGACGCCTAGAGGGCAGCCTCGAGTGCTCCGGTCCCTGACCACGGCGCGGCGAAGCGGAGCGCGGCGCGGAGGACTGGCGCCGCGCTGAGAGAAGCGGCGGCCGCGAGCCCCTGCCGGCCATCTTGCGCGGCCTGTGAGCAGCGGAGCGGCCGGGGCCCACAGTTTCGTGGGAGCCGCCCGGAAGTGCAGCGCGACCGGCCGAGGACGCCGGAAGAGGCGGCTCCAGCGACGCAGCGGCCGGACCGGGTCGGAGCCCAACCGCGGGGAGAGCCCTGCTGCTGCTAGCCCTTGCACAGCCGGACTCGGGCGCGGCGGCTGCCTGGAGGAGGAGGGGTGCTCTGCGGAGCTGCGTGCGGCCTGAAGGAGTTGGTGTGCTCCGAGGAGCTAATTGCGGCCTGAGGTGGGGCGGCGACCCTGGTGACGGCGTGGCAGCGGAACCCCCGGAGGAGCTGATAGTGGGCCAGGAGTGGGACGGCTGGCGTCACGCGGGCCATTGCGGAGGTGGTCTGCCGGGTCCTGGACTGCGGACCGGGCCGAACGGATGGACGGACTTTGCCTCCGGGGTGCAGCGAGGAGGTAGGACGGCGAACAACGGGGGTGCCTGCGGCTGTTACACCGCGCTGCAGGGACGACAGGCTTCGAGGAGTGGAGCGGGTCCTCCTCGCTGGGGCCCCTCAGGGAGCACGTCATTGGCGGTTAGAGGCAGGAGTGTGTAGTGCCTCGTAGCCGGAGAAGAGACCTGCCGTGACCACTGTGCTGAGGCCTTGCTCCAGTTGGTGATAGCTTCGCGGCCCCCTGGTGGGCTCCCTGACCTGGGAGCATGGGCAAACCAAGGTCCAAGCCGGGAGCGAATCAAGCGGACTCCGTGGGCGACTCGGCTGGTGGCCGAGATGGCGGGACTCACGTGGATTCTGCGGTGGGGCTCCAGCAGCGTCAGATGGAACAAATCCTGCAGGCCATTGCGGATACCCGGACGGCGCTGCAGACAGACATTGCGCAGGTGTCCTCCGATCTGGGATTGCTACGCACGGACCACAGGAAGCTGGTGGACAGGGTCAAGCAAACGGAGGACGCGTTGGACTTGGCAGCTCCGGCGCAGAAGGCATTGGAGGCCCAGTCGGCGGACCTTCTCAGGAGGGTGGCGGTCCTCGAGAAGAGGGCAGAGGATGCGGAGGGACGTAATCGCCGCAACAACATCCGTGTGGTGGGCCTGCCCGAAAAGATTGAAGGAGGAGACATGCTGGCCTACCTGGAGACCTGGCTGAAGGAGGTGGTGGCGCCGGGAGGACTGACGCAGTGTTACACCCTGGAGAGGGCGCACAGGGTCCCGGCCCGGCCTCCGGATCCGGGCCGACCTCCCAGGCCGGTGGTGGCTCGGCTGCTGCACTACAGGGACCGCGATATCATTCTCCAGAAGGCAAGATCCATGGGCCCCTATCAAGTGGAGAATGTCCCGGTATCAATTTATCCGGATTATCCCATGGAGGTCCAGCGCAGGCGCTCCTCCTCTCAGGCGGTGAAAAAGGCGCTACGGGACGAGGGCCTGCAGTACTCCTTACTGTTCCCGGCTCGCCTCAGAGTGGTACTGGACGGAAAGACATCCTTCTTTACGGCGGCCTGGAGCTGGTTCGAATCGGCCCGAACGGGAGCAGCGGCGCATGTGGACGAGGAGGGGCCGTCGGGGACCCGAGCGAGGGCCCGCCGTAGTAGGCGCAACAGGACACGGACAACAGGGGTCCGATCACCAGGAGCATCCCAGACGGTGCTGGAGCGGCGGGCTGCGTTGCGGGCAGTCTCTGTGATATCGGGGGCCGCGGCCTCCCAGCCCAGTGAAGACTCGGGCTCCAAGAGGGGCTCGGAGGCCTCCCTGTCGGATGGCCCCGGAGAGGATGCGGAGCTGCTACCGACCCCAGGGACGGCGGATGAACTGCTGGACGCATGAAGGAACTGGGACTCCCCAGGGTGCAGTAAGAGGCGCAATGCGGGAGTTATATGTAGGTGGGGAGGAGGGCCCAGACCTGGCTTTGCGGGGTTGGGAGTGTGATCGGTAACTGATGACGCCTTGCGGACCGGGGATTGTTGCTGGGGGGCCCTGGAGTGGGGAGCCGGAGAGCGGGAGATTTGAAGGGGTGAGGAACACCGGGGGGGGGGATTTGCAGAGACTGGGCGCGGATGCACAGCAGGGGACAGTCGACCGGCCCGTCTGGTGCAGAGCCACCACCTCACCCTCACGGACATTGTGAGACGCTGGTGGCTACCAGAGTGTTAGATATTGTTTGGGGTGGTATTTGGATGGGTAACTGCAGTTTAGCACCTGTTCTGGGGAGGGGAGGGCATGTGGGGAGTTGGGGAGTTGTGGGGCTTCAGGGGAATGTCAGTGTGCCTCAGAGGGCTGGGAAAGAGTGGTTGGTAAGGCGATGGGATGGGGACCCCACCTGAGCTGCGAGTCCTGACCTGGAATGTGAGGGGGCTCACCTCTATGGGGAAGAGATAGAAAGTGCATGCCTACCTGGTGCGGAGAGGGATCCAGGTAGCCTTCCTCCAAGAAACCTACTTAGATCGTGAGGAGGGGAAGGCGTTGCAGCGGCGCTGGCGAGGTCAATTATTCTATACTACCTTCTCGAAGTTTGCCCGAGGGGCCCTGATATGGGTTAGGGCGGGAGTCCCTTTCCAGCCGCTGGCGACACTGGTGGACCCGGAGGGCAGGTTTGTAACAGTGCAGGGGCGACTAGATGGGAGGGACATGGCCTTCTGTAGCGTGTATGCCCCTAATGTAGACCAGGCCGCCTTCTTCTCCAGACTGTCGGGGCAGCTCGCGGCCTATTTGACGGGGACGGTGGTGTTGGGAGGGGATTTTAATTCAGTGGCTGATGTTGAGCTGGATAGGTCCCACCCGCCCCTTGCACAATCGGTGGTCCGTAGGGAGGCCAATAGTAGGCGCGCTTGGCAGGACACCTGGGGGTTGGTAGACACGTGGCGGACACTTCACCCGCTGGATAGGGATTACTCCTTCTACTCAGTCCCCCACGAGTTGTATGTCCGTTTGGACAGTATATTGTGTTCCCCGGATGCCCAGACTCTGATGCGGCATAGTGAGTATTTGGCTAAAACCATCTCGGACCATAACCCTTGCATGGGGGTGCTGCAGTGGGCTAGACAGCGGCAGGCGATACCCACATGGCGCTTAAACCCCTTGTTGCTGGAGGACCCGGTTTTCCGGGCTGAGGTTAGCGGCTGCATAGAGCAGTACTTTAGGACTAACTCGGATACGGCGTCGACCCGGGCGACGGAATGGGATGCGTTCAAGGCAGTGGTTCGGGGAGTTTGTATATCGTACACCGCTGGCGTGCGGAAGACCTTGCTGAAGGAGGTAGCGGGGGCGGAGGCCCAACTGCGGACGGCTGAGCGCGCGCATCAGGCGGGGGAGGGCGAGCTGCCTGCGGTCGTGGAGGCGCGTGAGGGCGTGGCGGTGTGTGTAGAGAAGCTTCGCTGCTTTGATCATAAGGATTACCTTACCCGGGCGCATGCGGAACGGGATAAGGTGGGGTCTCTTCTGGCATGGTTGGCGTCCCCGACGGCCCGCGGTACCCCTATACTATCTCTGGTCGAGACAGGGGGGGTCCCGGTCTATTCTCAGACGGGGATCAATAAGCAGTTTGCCAGCTATTATGCAGGGCTGTATGACAGCAACATGCAGGAGGAACCTGAAGGCTTGGCCGAGTTTCTGGTGGCGGCTCGCCTACCCCGGCTGGACCCGGAGAGCGTGAAGGACCTCGGGGGTGCTATATCCCTGGGCGAGATTCGTGCAGCGATTAAGCATATGGCCAGGCGAAAGACCCCGGGAGTAGACGGATTGCCCATTGAGTTCTATGCGGCTTACCCGGATCTGCTAGCGCCACAGCTGCAAATCCTTTATGGCGAGGCTTGGCGACTTGGGCACTTACCGGCCTCCGCTCGAGAGGCAATTGTGGTGCCCCTGTTGAAACCGGGAGGGAAGGCGGGCGCACGCACGGTGTACCGCCCGCTCTCCATGTTGACGGTGGACTACAAAATCCTGAGTAAAATCTTGGCGTCGCGCCTGTTGACTCATATGACCGCCTTGATCCACCCGGATCAGGCGGGCTTTATCCCTCGGCGTAACACGGCCACGTCAGTGCGACGCTTGTTGCGGGTGGTGGAGCTGGACCGGGACATATATCCGGAAGCCTGCACACTGTCGGTTGATATCGAAAAGGCCTTCGATAGTGTAGAGTGGCCCTATTTATACCGAGTGCTGCGGGCTTTTGGCCTGGGGGACGGCTTTGTGCGCTGGACCACCTTGCTCTATAGCGAGGCCACGGCCCGGGTGAAGACGGGGGTCACCATTTCGGCCTCCTACCCGGTGCGGAGGGGAACGAGGCAGGGTTGCTCGCTCTCCCCCTTGTTGTTCGCCCTGGCTATTGAACCACTGGCGGCGCATGCCCGACTAGGGCGTTCTTATGCAGGCGTTCACTTGAGGGGGGATGCCCACTATATCTCTCTGTATGCTGATGATCTGCTGATGTTTTTGGTGGACGCCGAGGGTGCACTGCGCGGGGCGACTGCCTTGTTGGAGGCCTTTGGACGCCTATCTGGGCTCAAGGTCAACTGGGGCAAGACATGCTTGTTCCCGCTGGGACCGGGCGGCCGGGCCCCCCAGTCACTGGGACTGGTCCGATGGGAAGGGGGCTGCCTGCGATATTTGGGGGTTAATATCTACCACACCCAGCCGGATTTGCTGGAGGGGAATATTGGCAGAGCCATTCGCGGCTTGCGGGGTAGCATGAGTTTCTGGAGTACGCTCCCACTCTCGTGCGCCGGGAGGGTAGCGCTGTTGAAGATGGTGGCGTTGCCACGACTCCTCTATTTCTTTCGCACCCTACCTATATGGGTGCCTGCGTCGTACTTCCAACGGCTCAGGGTGATGTCCACGGGCTTAATTTGGGGCTCGGGGAGAAGGCGGGTGGCTTTGACCACCCTGCGGCGGCCGAGGGCGGAAGGGGGCCTGGCAGTCCCGGACTTCGAGTGGTACTATCTGGCGGCCCAACTCCAGTGGCTTACGCAGGCGGTTGCCAGGGAATACAGGGGCCCGGAGGGCCCACAGGGCAGGTTGATTCCGCGGCATGTGCTGGCCTTCATAGTCTTGCAGCAGAGGCTGGATCTTGCCCTGCTTACGTTGAAGGAGCGTACACTCCGGCTGTGTTGGAACCGGTGCCAGAGGAGGGCGGCGATAACTCGCCCCTACGCCCCGGAGATTCCTTTGGGAATGTGTACGGCGTTCCCGCATGGAGGCGACTGGTCTGGGCTGGCTGTTTGGGAAGAGTTGGGCGTGCAGATGGTGGGCGACTTATTCCGGGAGGGGGTGCTGCTACCTTTCCAGGAGTTGCAGGACTCCTATGGGCTCCCACGTGGGGACTATTTACTTCACGCGGCCCTGGTAGCGAGCCTTCAGCGGCACTGGAATGCGGGGCTCTCGGAGCCACCGGTCGCTGCAGGTTGCCAATATGTAGTGATGGCGGCGGGGACGTCCAAGGCCATTACTTGTCTCTACCGCAGACTGTCGTCAGAAGACCTACCGCCCCTTGCCGCCTTGAGGGGCAAGTGGGAATTGGACCTTGAGAAACCGATCCCCGAGACTACCTAGACCACGCTGGTGCGGCGGGCCTGGAAGGGAACGCGCAATGCCCGGTTCCAGTTGGTTCAATTTTTTATGTTGCACAGGGCATATTTGACGCCGGTTAAAATATTGCAATATTTTGGGGGTGCGCACTCGCAATGCCCGCGGTGCGGAAGAGAGGGTGCTGATTTTCGTCACATGTTTTGGTCCTGCGTTCAGCTGGGGGATTATTGGGCAGAGGTTTTGGATTGCCTGAATCAGGTGACGGACCGTGTTATTGAACCAGACCTGGGGGCCTGTTTACTGCTTTGGTTCCCACACACCCGCCGGACGAAGGTCACTAGCAAGTTTTACGACTTAGGATTGATAATGGCCAAGAGGGAACTGACTATGCACTGGAAGTCCAGGACGGGGCCTAGCTTCTTGCAGTGGAGGGCGGCCTTTGCGCGTTGGGCGGGGGCGGAGGGTGCGCTCCGGTTGCAATTAGCTCTTCGGAGGGAGGACGAAAAAGCGCTGGCGACGGCCCGTGCGTGGGAGGCGCTGGTGGTGGAACTTCAGGGGCTGATGGCTAACAACGGGACAGAGGGGGATACATCTGGCGGGCAAGAGGAGGCGGGGAACGGGGAGTAGAAGGGGAGTAGCAGCGAGCACTGGAAGCAAGGGTGTGGCTAAGGCGCGAGGGAAGGCCATGGTTCTCTAGTGGAGGGTGGGCACCCATGTCTGATTTATGGCAGGGAGGGGGCACATCAGGAGCGAGGCGAAAGACGGGAGGCACACTGACATGGGGGGGGGGAGGGAGGGGGGAGGGCCCGTATGGGCTGGACGCTTATTCTCCCGGATATTGGCTGGTAACTCTGTATGTGCAATATATTCTTTGGCCGGGGAGGAAGCGGGGTTTGTACTGAGTTGTTGCTATGAAAACAATAAAAAATGTTTCAACAAAAAAAAATAGTATATTTGTGTACACTAGGAGCTCTGTGCTTGGGTGGCCTGGGCTATTATTGATTAAAGGCCACTTAGCGACCATAACCCCCTGTGCCTCGAATTACGCTTTCCTGGGGGGTGGGAGGAGGCCTGAGGATCCTGACCTCTGGAAACTAAGCACATGGGCAGCATTTCGTATGGAGAAATATGGATATGGTCACACTCCTAGAAAAAATGTTTTAAACACCTCCCTGTGGTACTCGCCTGCCATCTGTCTCCCGAGTGCTATCATACAGTGTCCACCCATTTAGTTGAATTAGGCCTAGTGGTGAATAGCCTGCTGATGAAACCCAGCAGAACAAGGCAAGATCGGTACAAATAGTTCGCCCATGCGCATAGAAAGATCTCACAGTGTCTGCATGAGGCCTTAAAAGTTAAACCAAGGGATATGCACAGATTGCACCAATGCAGACAAGATTATAGGATAGCGCAAAGGATTAGGCTGAAAGAACTACAAGACTAGTCTTGGGGTGAGTTGGTGAAGGCTAGATTGAAAGATACCAGAGCCTTTTAGGCCGCCATAGGAAACATCAAATCAGCGGCCGTCAAATTCAACACTGTCACCACTATCAGTCAGGAGGCTTGGGGGTGAGCATTTTTTTAAAATTTTTATTACGGTTCCTTGAGGGATTCTGGGGTTGTTGAGGAAGCGTTGGAATTTCCCCTACTAGTGGAATTCTCTGTAGAGGAAGTGAGAGGCCTGGGGTACCGGTGGACTTACATAAATCTGCCCCAAATCTTTGGGTCCCTTTACTATGCAATTTTTTTAACACCATCTGCAAGACAGTTCTCCCACAGTCTTAGCCATAATTGTCCCTGTTTTTAAAAAGAGACACCCCCAATCACCAGAATGCTACCACCCGATATTGCTAATGGACTCTGTCAAGTTGGTGGGCAGAATGGTGTTGGCCTGCTTCAGACTGGGTTGGGGCAACCGGTATCCTGTCAGAGGCGCAGTACGAATTCAGTGAGGGGCTTGGCACAATTGAGCAATGTTTACAGTTGTACCTGCAGATTAGTAAATATGCCATCGTCAAGCAGGGCTTCATTTGTCTGGCCTTCATGGATCTGTCCTGCGCCCTCGACAGTGTGGTGAGGTCCATACTCTGGGCGATATTAAGCAACACGGGGATCCATGATGACCTGGTGCAGTTTTTAAGAGCTCTCCACTACGATCTCTCTGCTTTGGTCCGATTCAGCCACACAGGAGAGAGGACAGATGGTTTTAAGATAGGGCGTGGTGTGCGCCAGCGGTGTGTTTTAGCCTCCATTCTGTTTCTGCTGTACATAAATGGTTTAGGCACTGCCCTGTCTGCAAGGCCTCCTATGCCCCTTCCGTTGGTGGCAAAAAGGTCCCTGTGCTGCCATATGTGGATGATACCATTTTGTTGTCAAGATCCCCAAACGGCCTTAAGGAACTATCCCAAGAATTTGTTACCTTTATGGGCTCTCTGGGTTTAGCCACTAATCGCTCCAAACCTTCATAATGACGTGCAACTTAAAGCAAACTAAGATGCGGGGTATCAAGTTGCAAGGCCACCCTGTGGCCCTCACCCAAGACTTCTATTACTTGGTGTAGGAAGCTGGTTCCGTATATACTATATGTGAGAAAGTGCCATCTTTCTTGCATGGTTTGCCCCCACTTTTTGCTGAATTGCTGAATGTACTTTGACTGAGTGTGCCCTGGACTCCTGCCAATCAGGTGCCCAGGGCCTATGTTCCTTCCCTAAAAACCTCAAACCCAAATTGGTAAACCCTAGCCACATGTCAGCCCCTAGTAAATGATACCCTAGGTACCCAGGGCCTTGTGACCAGGGAAGGCCTCTAAGGGCTGCAGCACTCATTGTGCCACCCTTAGAGGCCCTGTACCCTAGCACACACACACTGCCCTTGCAGGCTGAGTGTCTGGGTACAAGACAAAACAAAGAGTCGACATGGCACACATCCCTGTGTGCCATGCCCACCCCCTACACTGCTCTGCCATACATCAGCCTATGCCAGTGGTATGGGCACAGAAGCATGAGCCCTGTGCCCCTACAGTACCCAGGTCCATTCCTGGGCACTGTAAGTGCGGTGCCGCCATTTAAGAGTACATGGTGCTGAGAGCTCGTCAAACACGAACTCCCCAGCACCATAATGGCAACACTGAAGACTGAGAAGTTTGGTATCAAACTTCTCAGCACATTAAACCCGCACTGAGCCAGTGTGGGATTTAATGTATCAAGCACCCCAGAGGGCATCTTAGAGGTGCCCCCTGAAACCTAACCTACAATCCACGTCTGGTCTGGAGGCTGCCTAGGCTACCACACAGCAGACATGTTGCTGGACCCCTGGGTAGGAGAGCCCCCGCTCTCCTGGGCCTGCAACAATGCACATCCTGGGCGAGGTGCTAGGTCTCCTCCCCCAGGATGGACAGGTGGAAGCTTCAAAGGCATGCCGCCTCTGTGAGCTTCCCCAGGTCACTTGCTGCCCCCACTCTGGCGGGAAGCCTGGCCTGAAACCCCAAATAAGGACAGGGGATGTGCCAGCCTGCCAACCCCACCCCTCAGGTGGGGGAGGCGAGGTGAAGCACATCTCCAGACGATCGCCGTCATGAAGATGGGAGGCCCTGCCCAATCAGGACTAGGCTACTGCCCCCCTCCCACAGGAGAGTGGCAGGATAGGGGGGATACCCACCCCAGGGCAGGGACCCATTGGTCCCTGCCCTTTACCTACCTGTAACACCCCTAAATCTAGTATTTAGGGGCACCCTGAACCTTCCTTCCTTAGATTCCACATTCCGAAAAACAAAGATGAGCAAGAAGAAAGAAGACCTGCCGTGCAGCTATTAAGAAGAGGAAGACACCAACTGCTTTGGCCCCAGCCCTACCGGCCTGTCGAACCCTCTTACCTGCTCCTGCTACAACCCGGCACCTCTTGTGGCCAGCAACCTCACAAACCCCGGAGGACCTGGCTACCTTTTGGCTCTAAGCAACTGGGACTCCCATGAGCAGAGGCTCTGCTCAAAACCAGCTTCTAACCCCTGGCATCAGCCCGGAACCGCAAAGCCTGCACACTCTGCACCCGCCAAGCCTGGCCTGTGCCGGAGTGAACAAAGACCCCCCGACGACGGCACCCAAGGACTCACCTCGACGCTCCTGACGACGCCTGCAGCCTCAGAACCAGATACACCCCAACCGCGATCAACAGAGGGTAAGATTTCCCGACACCAAAAGGCACCCCTGCACCCGGGGCCCTGCGGCCCCCTGTGCCCAACTCCGGGGTACCTACCTATCCTCCAACTACCCAACTTACCTCTCGAGGTGGTGGTGGCACCTGAAGAATCTTCGTCCCCGAGCTTGCAGCCTTTGTTCAACCAGGAGCTTTCCCATTGAAATCCATTGAGCGGCCGAAGGCTCATAAGCACCCTGCACCCAGCCGCCCGAGTGGCCCTGGTAGTGTAACCTCTACACCTATCTACTTCCCCATTTGCCCTGAGCAAGTGACCAGGAGCCCAGCTCCCACAGCCGCGTGGCCTGCTAGTCAACAGCCACCAACCAAGGCCCCCCCTGCCTCCCTTAGGATAACCTTGGGCCTAACTCACTCTGCACCCAGCTGCCCCTGTGTCGCTGAGGGTGTAACAACTGTACATACCTGACCCTGGGAGACCCCCGAGTCTGTGCCCAGAACCTTTACTCTGCCAGTCGAGTACTTACCCAAAAGCC
Source organism: Triturus cristatus (assembly GCF_964204655.1). Lineage (NCBI taxonomy): Eukaryota > Metazoa > Chordata > Amphibia > Caudata > Salamandridae > Triturus > Triturus cristatus. The sequence continues at coordinate 1,168,659,645 of NC_140579.1, forward strand.
GATAACCCAATTTTCCTCCATAGGGTAACATTGACTGGTTTCTTCTGAAATTTCTTCAAAGTATGGAGTTTCTAAAACTTAAAATATTCACCAAAAATCAACCGAGTAACGAAAACGAAATTACTCACCTGCAATTAGGAGAGATCCCAATGCTGGAGCTTGTTGCCCAGCACTGACCCTGAAAAATATTCACAGCCGTACTTACCAGTAACCCAATTTTCTTCCGTAGGAAATCATTGACTGTTTTTCTGTGAAATTTCTTCTAAGTGTCGATTTTTTCAAACTTCAAATATGCTTTAAAAATCGTAGCAACTGTGAAAACGTAATTACTTACCTGTTTTAGATAGAGGTCCCAGTACTGAGTCTAGGAGCCCAGTACTGGATTACAAAAGTAACGAGAACCTACTTTACCTGCAACTTGAATTTTCTCCCATAGGGAATCATTGACTGTTTTCTATGAAATTTCTTGTGCCAACTTTTAAAATAGCAAAATATTGCCTAAAAATCACAACAGTAACTAAGTCGACTTTTATCACTTGTTTCTAAGAACTAGAAAGAAAAGTAATCCTGAAAGTAATTTATTGCAAATAACTTAAAACTTCCATTGAGCTCAATGCATTATTGTGTTTGAAATTGTGTTGCCTTTTGCAACAACCTGTAACCAGTATTTACAAAAGTCAATTGCATTTTTGCAAGAGTATTTACCTAAAGCATCTCTATCTGAGAAAGTATATTTTAATACCTATTGTTGGTTCTAAAATAAAACAAGCATATATATTTTTTATATAAACCATTGGCCTAGAGTTCAGTTATTGAGTGTGTGAGACCATTTGCTGATTGAGTGTGTACAACAAATGCTTTACACTGTCCTCTGATACTGCCTTACTGCTCGACCAAGCTACCACTTTGGAAAGTAAGGTTATATCTAACTTTAGCCACTGCCAAACATCTGGGGACTGTGGACTCTGTACACACTGTACCTATTTGGGAACAGTGTATACAGAGCCACTTTCTCACATTGGTGGATCAGCGGTGGGATACAAAATTGCATTTGTTGGACTACTTAGCTACCATCTGATCACATGACAGAACTCTTAAAATTGCCTTTAGAATTCGGATTGGTCTTTTCCAAAATACTAAAAGTCTTGTCAGGGCCTTGCTTAAGTCCCATTAGAATTTTAGAAAAATAAAAGTCCCTATAGTCAGGGTAGAGGATTAGAACTGTCAGGTTAGAATGACTCAAACAAACCCAGCTATTAGTGAAAGTAATAACATGGACCTGGTGGAAGAGCTCGACCTCACACCTTACTTACACTTGTCTTTCAAGGAATTGAGGTCCCTATGCAAACTTAAAAGTATGTCAATGGGCCTGCATCCAACCAAACTAGGGCTCCAGGAGCTCTTGGCTGAGTATGCTAAGGACCACCCATCTGAACATGGTGATGGCCAGTCAGATGAGGAAAGGGAAGAAGAGGAGGAGGAGAATGACCCCCCCCCCCTCCACACACTATTCCCTAGGGAGGAGAGGGCACCCATACCCTTCAATCCAAGAATTAGCATCTGGGGACCTAGAGATCACACAGGTGACTCTGATACCAGAGAGATCACTGGGGGACCCACCAGTGAAGAGGACAGCCTTTTAGCAAGGCAGGCCAAAAGATTAGAGCTAGAGTCCAGGCTCCTGGCTCTAGAGAAAGAAAGGAGAGAGATGGGTTTGCACCCATCAATGGTGGCAGCAATAATAAAAACAAGGATAGGGAGGAAACTTCTGATCCTAAAATCCCCAAAGGGATTGTCCCTAAATTTGAGGAAGGTGATGACATCACCAAATGGTTCACAGCCTTTAAGAGGGCTTGTGAGAAAAGAAGAGTAAATAAACCTCTCTGGGGGGCACTCCTGTGGGAACTGTTCTCTGGTGACTGCAGAGACAGGCAGGATCCTATGACCTCATGAGGAAGACTCTGGGGGATTTTGATTCACTACTGAGGAGTATAGAATTAGAATCAGGGGGGCTCACAAAACCCAGACCCAGTCCTGGATTGACTTTGTAGACTTCTCAGTAAAGACACTGGATGGTTGGTGAGCTGGACATGGTGTGCAGGATTTTACTGGATTGTACAATTTATTCATAAAGGAACATATATTAAGTAATTGCACAAATGAAAAGTTGCATCAGCATTTGGTAGACCTAGGTCTAATTTCTCCCCAAGAATTGGGAAAGAAGGCAGACCACTGGGTCAAGACTAGGGTGATAAGGACAGCCACTGGGGGTGACCAGAAGAAGGTGGTCACAAAACCTCCCAGGGGAAAGGTGGTGAGAATCCCCAAGATAAAGAGCCTGAGTCTTCCAAGGGGCCCCAAAAACCTGTTCAGGGGGGTGGGACCCAAACTACTCCCTATGTGCCTCAACCCTATAGGGGGAAGAATTGTGATCCCTTAAAGGCCTGGTGTAATAACTGTAAGAGGTCAGGACACCTAACTGTAGATAACTCTTGCCCCCACAACAAAGCCCCTAAGGCACCCAGCACAGCTACTCCTGGGGCAGCAAGTATACAGATGGGATCAGAAGTGTACCCTGGGGGGGCGTGGCCTGGCTTCGAGGCAAGATGGCTGCGTAGCTCATTAGCTCCGCCGAAAACCTCCTCCCCGATCACTATCCTGTCAACTATCCTTAATTCCGGCGCTGGAATCGGAGTCCCTGGGATGAGCGGTGCTGACACATGCCTCACTGAGCCCCGGCGGTGCCTCCAAGCCTGAGAAGTAGGTCCCGTTATCTGAGGCCCGGGGGAGATCTTGAAGCCTGGGACTTGAGTGTGCCTACGTATCGGCGCGGCGCGGAGATCATAGCGGCCGCCCTCTACCGGAGGGTCCCGAGCCCCGGGGCGCCCTTGGACGGCGAGGGGTGCCTCGGCGTCGTCGGCGGCGGCCCCCTGCCCCCTGTTTTAGAAGAGCACATAGCGGGGCGCCCCTGCTCTCCTCCCCTGCCCCTGCCCCTGCTGGTGAGCATCGGCGGCAGTTGATCTGAAGGAAACCTCGTGGGAGCTGCGGCGCTCCATGGGTGTGGGGTGCCTTGCCGGGACCTCCGATGCTGCCTTTTGCTGACCTGCGGAACTCTGGCATCGGGGGAGAGCCTCGGCGGGGGACCTTGATGAGAGTCGGCCGTTTTCCTGGAGGTGGCGGAGAGGGGGGCGCTGCGCCCGGAGGATCGGAGCGCTGTGGGACCCGTGCCGGGCTGAAGTGACCAGCTGCGGAGGATGAGTGGAGCCTTGCTGCCTGAGGTAGGGGAGCGGGGCACGCCGCGGAGTGATAGCAATACTGGGCTGGGCCCTCCTTGACTGCCCTGACTGCTGCTTTACTGTGCCCGGAGGTGGGGACCCCTGAGCGCTGTTGGAGGGATCTTACAGTCATGGCCTTTGGGAATACCGCGGCGATGCACCTTGCTGAAACTGGCGCTTCTGCCCTCGGGGGCTCCCTGATGGATTCATAGTCGCACAGGACGGGAGAGGTGCTACCGCGAGGCGGACGTGAACTAGAGGCCTTATACCACCTACTGAAACTCTGGGGACCGGTGTTGCACGTAGCAGGACCCTGTTGTGACGGAGTTACGGGGAGGAAGCGGGGGAGATCCGCCTGACCGTGGGACCCACTGGTGACCACGGGACGCAGCTTTGTGGCGATACACGTACCTGCCTTGCACTAAGTTACATATCCGGGGAGACCCCCCCCAAACATCCTGCTCTGGTGCCTTTCTTCGTGAGGGCTAACCTCGTATCCTCGTTGGCTGGGCCGGGGGCCCCAACATGCCCAACTCTAAGGGCACGAGGGCGTCCCAGCAGAGCAAACTTGATCGCTACACCTGTCTTGTGACGGACTTACCCGATAAGAAGGTAGTAGGAGACATGCCCCGGGGGGGCACAGGGCCCTCCCGAACCGACCATGAAGGACCTAATGGCGGCGATTAATGGAGTCCGAACGTCCATCGATACCCTATCCTCTGAAGTGACCCTAATCAGGGCGGACCTCGCCAAATATCGAGAAAAGGTAAAGCAGCTCGAGACCACCACTTCAGGCCTGGCAGAAGACATCTCACAAGTGCAAACTGACGTCACAGAGCTGCAAGCCTTTCGCAAATCTTCAGAAGACAAGCTTGATGACTATGAAGGGAGACTACGGCGCAATAACATACGCGTCCTGGGGGTACCAGAAAAAATGGAGCGCCCTACTGTAGACCTGTTCATCTAGAACCTGATCACAACTAAACTGCAGCCAAAGGGTCTCTCCAAGCTCTTTGTGGTCGAAAGGGCACACAGAGTTCCCGGGGGCCGGGAGCCCCGCCCCGCCCGATCCTGGCTCGTTTACTAAATTACCGAGATAGGGATACGATCCTCCAGGCCGCCAGAGTCGCTCCCCCGTTCCACCTGGACAACGCAATTATTACTTTTTTCCCTGACTTTACTCGCGCAGTTCAGATGCGCCGGCGCTCATTCCAAGATGTCAAGCAGCGATTGCGAGCCAGAGAACTAAAGTACGCCATGCTGTTCCCTGCCCGCCTGCGTGTTGAGGCGGATGGGAAAATCTATTTCTTCGACCTTCCGGAGGCCGCATCTGAATTGGTGGACAGTCGGAGGGATCTTCTGGAGAGTGGCCCTGCTGGCTGCTGAACCGAATGAGGTACCTGCACCTTGCCTCTTTGAATGGCAGCGAGGCCGCCGCCTTTCATCGTGGCCTGAAACCTGATCATGACTTCTTAATACCCACTGGGGCTTAACTGTGCATTTTATCATGACGTTAACCACTGTTCCCTAGCTTGGCCTCCCCACACAGTGTTTGGATGGCTCAATACGACGGGAGGGGGGGATCGGCGGAGAGCCATGGCCTCCCCCCACGTTCTTCTTTTAGCTGGTTTTTCTTTTCATTTTTCCTTTTTGATGGGCGACAGGCACTCTGCATTTTTTAGTCAGATGGGTAGTTGTGAGCCCAGAGTGCAGGGCAGCAGGGAGGGGGGATGTTGGGGGGGATTGTTTCTTATTGTCATTTGTTGTTTGTATGTAATCGACGGCATAGTCCCTAAACGTGAAACTCAGTACTATATCTTGATTGCACGCAGATGGGTACGCAACGAAACAAGGAAGTTAAAATCTTAAGTTGGAATGTTAACGGGTTGGGGGACAAAATTAAGAGAAGTGTGGTGTCACAGCACATAAAAAGACTCTCCCCTGATATAGTCCTGCTTCAGGAAACTCATCTAATAGGCAACAAATGCAGGGCGATGTGCAGAGGAGGATACTCGATGGTTACACACTCGGGATTTACATCCAACTCGAGAGGGGTGGGCATTATGAAAAAAAAATCATTCCCGCTATCTGTCACATCCACATACATAGACGACCGAGGGAGATACGTTGGTGTCACGGGCACGTAGGAGGGTCACAATATAACTGTTCTATCTGTTTATGCACCCCCTGGACTGCAACCAGCTACTTTTACTGACCTCAGTGCTCTGCTGCTGGCGCTGCCTGAGGGACACCTCGCTGTCGGAGGGGATTTCAACTCCGTCGTATCGGGCGAGCTAGATAGACACCCGCCTCGTGTACTACCCCCAACGGCACACTCATTCCCTAGCTTTCTAGAGGCAGTGGGCCTGGTGGACATATGGAGAACCTATAACCCGGACAAAATACAACATACTTTCTACTCTGGAGCGCATAACAGCCTCTCCCGTTTAGATTATATACTTGTCCCCGCCTCCCAGGTTATTAACGTTCATGAGGTCAGGCATCTTGCCAGAGGTATATCTGACCACTCCCCTCTGTGGGCCCACATAATATTAGACTACAAACAAATAGGGCGTATCGCCCCTATCAACCCCTGGCACCTCAAAAACCCTAAGACACGCAAAAACCTGATTAAATCCATTGAGGACTACTTCACGGAAAATGAAAATACAGTTGAATCCCCGCAGACACTCTGGGAAGCCTTTAAAACTGTGGTCCGGGGTCAAGCCTTGTCCCTCATAGCGGGAGCCAAAAAAGAAAGATTTAAAGACATCTCCGACGCTGAACATCAGATCTATCAACTTGAACAAGATGCTAGCTCAAATCCCACGCCTGAAGCGCTTCATGCGCTCCGGATACGCCAGGACGAATATAGGGCTCTAGTCACTGACTGCGCAAAATTAATGGGGCAAGAAAGGCTGGGCCGGATCTACGACTGGGGAGACAAAGCAGGGAAACTGATCGCCTGGCTTGACAGGAAGGAGCGCTCTAACCGCCTTGTCCCACAGCTCATAGGAGAGGTCGGCAATCCCATAACGGATCCCCAGGAGATAGCTAATCAATTCGCTGCCCATTTCCACACAGTCTATAGCTCTGTTGCCCCGTATACAAATGCGGATTCCCTTGACCTTCTCAAGAACATTGCACTCCCTACACTCCCAGAGGCGAATCGCCTTTTCTTAGATAGTTCCCTTTCCACTGAGGAAATCGCAATAGCAATACGAGCGCTACGCCCGGGCAAGGCCCTTGGCCCAAATGGTATCCCTATTGAGCTGTACAAGCTTCGCCCTGACAAATTGAGCCACTACCTGAAGTCCATGTATGTTAGCAGTCTGGAGGAGGGAATGCTGCCTCTCGATCAACGTTTGGCTACTATTGTCACTATATATAAAGATGGCAAACCCAAAACCGAATGCGCCTCTTATCGGCCCATCTCCCTGCTCAACGCTGAGCCTAAAATCCTAGCTAAGGTGCTCGCTAACAGACTGATTAAGGTGATAGGCGACTTAGTACATCCCGATCAATCAGGATTCATGCCTCTACTTGCGCAGAGTTCATGGGGTGCTGGGTAGAGCCCCGACTATCCGCGAAGAGGCCATCATAGTGTCCCTAGACGCCACGATGGCGTTCGACACCCTTGAATGGCCTTATCTCTTCGCAGTACTAACAAAACTAGGATTTGGCCCTATATTCATTAGCTGGGTGAAACTCCTCTACACTGCGCCTCTTGCGCAAGTAGTAGTTAACAACAAACAATCCAATTCCTTCACACTCAGCCGAGGCACCCGCCAAGGCTGCCCCCTCTCACCCTTGCTGATCGCTCTAGCCATCGAGCCCCTCGCAGCATGGATCCGCAAAGACGCAACAACCCGAGGGCTGCAATGGTCGACAGACTGGGAAGACCGTATCTCCCTCTATGCGGATGATATTCTCCTTTACCTCGCCTCTCCCAAGAAGTCCCCGATTGCTGTATTTGACATCCTAGATGTTTTCGGGAGATATTCTGGATTTCGAGTCAATCGGCAGAAATCGCTCATATATGTTCTCCACGGGAACTCTCCACAATTGCCCCGGAACTGCCCCATCTCTATAGTTACTGACGGCTTTAAATATCTAGGTATATTTATCTCACTAGATCCGATGCTCAGATATGTCCGCAACCTGGTCCCACCCTTGCAGCGGCTTAAAAGTGACATAACGAACTGGAAATCACTCCCGATCTCTCTACTAGGCAAGGCAGCCCTATTTAAAATGATGTCCTTGCCCCGTTTCCTCCATGCATTACAAAATGCGGTTGACCCAGTCCCAAACTCCTACTTCAAAGAAATAGAGGGACTCCAGAGGGACCTCCTTTGGAGTGGGAGACCGCGTATTGCCTTGCCAAAACTCACACTTAGTTGGTACGACGGAGGGATCGGGCTACCAGACGTACGAAAATACTACTGGGCTGCACACATCACAGCAATAAACCACGGCACCTACGGCCGTCCTGACGCTCCGGGGTTTCATATAGACCGCTGGATCCTCCCTAACGGGACCTACACACGAGCAATATTTTCCAAACCTGACAAATACCCACTTACAGGACCCACCAAACACACAGTCAAGATATGGCATACGGCAACCCAATCTCTGGGATGGACTGACAAGCTAACACTTTCCACCCCACATTGGGACTCGCAAAAACTAGGGTACCTCGGTAATTCTAAAGGCTTTGACAAATGGGACCTTATTGGCATTTCCAATATCGGAGACTTGTGGGGCCCAGAGGGGGTAAAACCATTCAGCGCCCTCAAGGATCAATACTCATTGGCAGACTCTGAGTTATTTAGATATCTCCAGGTCCGACATGCAATACAGTCCGCATTGCCTGGTGCTACCTCCCCACCAGATAGTTCCCCACTGGAGGACAGACTCCTGGATGGCCACGTGCCCGAAAGGGCTATATCCCTAACATACAGAAAACGTATTAACAACATGAGTGATCCCTTGACCTCACTGCGGGAGAAATGGACCGGGGATGGTATTTAATAGGATGACGAAGGGTGGCAGGCAGCGATTTCATCCCCTAAAACAGTAGCAATATCAGCGCGGCTTCGGCTGGTACAGCTCAAAATCCTGCATAGAACATCTGTAACAGGCCCCCAACTGGTACACATGGGGGTGCATGCCGATGGGTCCTGTAGACAGGGGTGCTCCCAGCCAGGTATATTCATCCACACCATCTGGCATTGCGGGCTAATCCAGGAGTACTGGCGTAAAATACATGTAATCATGAGCGAAATTTTGGAGGTAGAGATACAGCCAGAAGCTCCCAGGTGCCTCCTCAACATCTGGGAATCTACAGACCTCAACACCTACGCCACACAATGGGTCACACTCGGCTGCATGATAGCTAAAAGAAACATTACACAGCTCTGGGGGGCCTCGCATGCGCCCACAATTGCGGACTGGAAAAAAGACCTTGACTGGTGTATGCAACGTGAAAAGTCTGTATACGCAGCTCGGGGCTGCCCCCGTAAATGGTCCAAGATATGGGCCCCTTGGAATATATATCGTGGAAACATATGTACCCCCCCTCGACCACTAGACGAAGATGTCTCCTCCTCCCCGTAATTCCTACTGCATACGCTTACTGTATCTGTATGTATCTTTGTTTTGCGGCTACCTTTATGTGACTCCGTGATGCTATGCCTTGTTGTCGATTTTGTTATTAAAAAAAGAAGTGTACCCTGAGCAAATCTGGGAACACACTGAGGTAAGTCTAGTCTCACTGGAGGAAGTGGAGTTTGCCACTGTAGCTGTGTGGCCACCCAATTTAAAGTAGTATTTGCAGTACCCCTTTGTGAATGGAACTAGGGTAGAAGCTCTGAGGGATACAGGTGCCAGTGTCACTATGGTGAAAGGTACACTGATTTCCCCTGAGCAATATTTGATTGGGAAGTCTTACCCAGTCACCAATGCTGACAGTGTCACCACTAGTCATCCCATGGCCATGGTGACATTAGGCGGGGGGGGGGGTTACTGGCCTGAAACAGGTAGTGATCTCTCTAAAGTTGCCAGCTGCATGTCTGCTAGGAAATGATCTGGAATCCTCAGCCTGGGCTGAGGTTGAGCTAAAGGCCCATGCAGCCATGCTGGGCATCCCTGAATTGGTATGTGTGCAAACCAGAGCACAGGGCAAGAGGAAGGGTGAAAAAGTAGGTCTGGAGCCTGAAATAATGGCCCTACCAACCAAGAGAAAATGTAAGAAGACTGGGGAACTAGCTTCTGTACAGCAAAACATTCAGGACCCCTCTCCACAGGGAGAGGATTTGGATACCCCTGAGGGAACTGAGCCCATGGAACTTGACCCTTACCAGGTTGAACTCTTGGGCCCAGGGGGACCCTCTAGGGAAGAGCTGTGCCAGGGTCAGCAAGACTGTCCCACTCTTTTAGCCTGAGGCAGCAAGCTGTTTCAGAAGCAAAGGGAGATGTCAGTGGTACCCACAGAGCTTATTGGGAAGAGGGATTACTGTATGCTGAGGCAAGAAACCCCACTCCTGGAACCACCAGGACGGTGGTAGTGCCACAGAAGTACAGAGTTCCTCCTAACTTTGGCTCATGACATCCCCCTAGCTGGACATCTGGGGCAATCCAAAACTTGGGAAAGGCTAGTTAGTCACTTTTACTGGCCCCAGATGCACCAAAAGGTGAAGGAGTTTGTCAGCTCCTGTGTTACCTGTCAAGCCAGTGGCAAGACAGGTGGCCACCCAAAGGCCCCCCTCATCCCACTACCAGTGGTGGGGTGCCCTTTGAAAGGGTAGGAGTGGACATTGTGGGTCCACTTGAACCTCCAACAGCCTCAGGGAACAAATGTATACTAGTAGTAGTGGATCATGCTACTAGGTACCCTGAAGCAATTCCACTGAGGACTACTACAGCCCCTGCAGTAGCCAAGGCCCTCCTGGGTGTCTTCACCAGGGTAGGGTTTCCTAAGGAGGTGGTTTCAAACAGAGGTTCCAACTTCATGTCTGCTTACCTAACACACATGTGGAAGGAGTGTGGAGTGCAGTACAAGTTTACTACACCCTACAATCCACAAACCAATGGCTTTGTTGAGAGATTCAACAAGACATTGAAAGGCATGATCATGGGTCTCCCTGAGAAACTCAAAAGGAGATGGGATGTCCTGTTACCATGCCTGCTTTTCACTTACAGAGAAGTACCACAGAAGGGAGTAGGTTTCTTACCCTTTGAACTTCTGTTTGGTCATCCTGTGAGGGGACCACTTTGTCTTGTAAAAGAGGGCTGGGAGAGGCTTCTTCAAGAGCCCAAACAAGACATAGGGGCATATGCATCAACATTAGCATTTGCGATTCCTTATTAGCGAAAAATAAGGAATCGCTAATAAGGAATAGCAAAAGGCTATGCATGTAGGAATCGCTATTCAAATAGCGATTCCTTAACATTCCTTATTACCGAATCGGTAATACCGAATCGGTAATAAGGAATACCTACCCATTCATTCCTATGGGCTTGGAGGCCCATAGGAATGAATGTAAAGCCATTCTGTATTAGCGATTCGGTATTACCGAATCGCTAATAGCTGGAGCACTTTCAAGGGTGCCAGGGTGTCAAAAGGACACCCTGTTGCACCCCTGAAAATGATATGTGCACATATGTTGCACACACACATGCTCTAAGGGCATGTGTGTGCGCAACATGACACTTTGAAAAATGCACAAAAGTGCATTTTTCAAAGTTTTTGCAAATTACCATGCAGTTCATCTTCATGGTAATTTGCTCCCCTTATTAGCGAAATCGCTAATTTTTTAACTTTGATGCATTGCATTTAAGGAATCTCACTTTGGGATTCCTTAAATGCAAGAGCTATTTAAGGAATCGGTATTTAAGGAATCCCTATTTAAAGAATCGCTATTTAAGGATTCCTTAAATACCGATTTCTGCTTTTGGGATGATGCATTGGGATTGGGTATTTTCTACTTAATACCGGGAGCTAATAAGGAATCGGTATTTTACCGACTGGATTTTGGCTTGATGCATAAGGGTGATAGTGGACTATGTGCTTGGCCTAAGGTCCAGAATGGCTGAGTACATGGAGAAAGCATCCAAGAACCTTGAGGCCAGCGAGGAGCTTCAGAAGCACTGGTATGACCAAAAAGCTGCACTGGTTGAATTTCAAACTGGGCAACAGGTGTAGGTTTTGGAGTCAGTGGCACCAAGGGCCCTCCAAGATAGATGGAGTGGCCCTTACCCTATCCTAGAGAGAAAGAGTGAGGTCACCTATTTAGTTGACCTGGGCACTAGTAGGACACCCAAAAGGGTTATCTATGTGAACCGCCTTAAGCTCTACAATGACAGGGCTGACATCCCCATGCTGATGGTGACTGATGGGGAACAGGAAGCAGAGAGTGAACCTCTCCCTGACCTCCTCTCCTACAGCCCACAAGATGGGTCAGTAGATGGTGTGGTCTTTGCAGACTCCCTCTCTGCCCAACAGCAGACTGACTGCAAGTAAGTCTTGCAACAGTATGCTAGCCTCTTTTGCCTGACCCCTGGTCTGACAAACTGGTGTACCCATGATGTGGACACTGGTGACAGTGCACCTGTCAAGAACAAAATCTATCGCCAGTCAGACCAAGTCAAGGAAAGCATCAAAGCCGAGGTCAGCAAGATGCTGGAGTTAGGGGTCATTGAACCCTCTGATAGCCCCTGGGCTAGCCCGGTGGTTCTGGTCACCAAACCTCATCAACAGGGTGGAAAGAGAGAGATGAGGTTCTGTGTGGACTAAAGAGGGCTCAACTCTGTCACCAAGACAGATGCTCACCCTATTACAAGAGCAGATGAGCTGATAGATAAATTAGGGGCAGCCCAATTCCTCAGTACTTTTGACTTAACTGCAGGGTACTGGCAGATTGGTATGGCCCCAGGAGCAAAAGAAAAGACAGCATTCTCCACACCTGATGGGCATTATCAGTTTACTGTGATGCTTTTTGGGTTAAAGAATTCCCCTGCCACCTTCCAGAGGTTGGTGCACCATGTCCTGGCTGGGCTGGAGTCCTTTAGTGCAGCTTATCTTGATGATATTGCTGTCTTTAGCTCCACCTGGCAGGATCACCTGATCCACCTTGGGAAGGCTTTAGAGGCTCTGCAAAATGCAGGTCTCACTATCAAGGCATCCAAATGCCAGATAGGGCAGGGCACTGTGGTGTACTTGGGCCACCTTGTAGGTGGAGGCCAGGTACAACCCTTACAACCCAAGATCCAGGCCATCCTGGACTGGGTAGCTCCAACAACCCAGACCCAAGTCAGGGCATTCCTTGGCTTGACTGGGTACTACAGGAGGTTTGTGAAGGGATATGAGTCCATTGTGACCCCCCTCACAGAACTCACCTCCAAGAAGATGCCCAAGAAGGTTAACTGGAAAGTTAGTTGCCAAAAGGCTTTTGACACCCTGAAAGAAGCAATGTGCTCAGCACCAATTCTAAAAGCTCCAGATTATGCCAAGCAGTTCATAGTGCAGACTGATGCCTCTGAGCTAGGGATAGGAGCGGTCCTATCCCAGACCAATGATGAAGGCCAAGACCAACCTGTTGCTTTTATAAGCAGGAGGCTACTCCCCAGAGAGCAGCGTTGGAGTACCATTGAGAGGGAGGCCTTTGCTGTGGTTTGGTCCCTGAAGAAGTTGAAGCCATACTTGTTTGGTACTCACTTCCTGGTTCAAACTGACCACAGACCTTTCAGATGGCTAATGCAGATGAAAGGGGAAAATCCAAAACTGCTAAGGTGGTCCATCTCCCTACAGGGAATGGACTGTGAAGTGGAACACAGACCAGGGACTGCCCATGCCAATGCAGATGGACTTTCCAGGTTCTTCCACTTAGACAATGAAGACTCCATAGGGCAAGGTTAGTCTCATCACCTTTCGTTTGGGGGGGGGGGGCTTGTGTGAGAAAGTTCCATCTTTCTTGCATGGTATGCCCCCACTTTTTGCTGAATTGCTGAATGTACTTTGACTGAGTGTGCCCCTGACTCCTGCCAATCCGGTGCCCAGGGCCCATGTTCCTTCCCTAAAAACCTCAAACCCAAATTGGCAAACCCTGGCCACATGTCAGCCCCTAGTAAATGGTACCCTAGGTACCCAGGGCCTTGTGACCAGGGAAGGCCTCTAAGGGCTGCAGCACTCCTTGTGCCACCCTTAGAGGCCCTGTACCCTAACACACACACACTGCCCTTGCAGGCTGAGTGTCTGGGTACAAGACAAAACAAAGAGTCGACATGGCACACATCCCTGTGTGCCATGCCCACCCCCTACACTGCCCTGCCATATATCAGCCACCCCTCTAGCTGGGTGCCCTATGCCAGTGGTGTGGGCACAGGAGCATGAGCCCTGTGTCCCTACAGTACCCAGGTCCATTCCTGGGCACTGTAAGTGCAGTGCTGCCATGTAAGAGTACATGGTGCTGAGAGCTCGTCAAACACGAACTCCCCAGCACCATAATGGCAACACTGAAGACTGAGAAGTTTGGTATCAAACTTCTCAGCGCATTAAACCTGCACTGATGCCAGTGTGGGATTTAAAGTACCAAGCACCCCAGAGGGCATCTTAGAGGTGCCCCCTGAAACCTAACCTACAATCCACGTGTGGTCTGGGAGGCTGCCTAGGCTACCACACAGCAGACATGTTGCTGGACCCCTGGGTAGGAGAGCCCCCGCTCTCCTGGGCCTGCAACAATGCACATCCTGGGCGAGGTGCTAGGTCTCCTCCCACAGGATGGACAGGGGGAAGCTTCAAAGGCATGCCGCCTCTGTGAGCTTCCCCAGGCCACTTGCTGCCCCCACTCTGGCGGGAAGCCTGGCCGGAAACCCCAAATAAGGACAGGGGATGTGCCAGCCTGCCAACCCCACCCCTCAGGTGGGGGAGGCGAGGTGAAGCACATCTCCGGGTGATCGCCATCTTGAAGATGGGAGGCCCTGCCCAATCAGGACTAGGCTACTGCCCCCCTCCCACAGGAGAGTGGCAGGATAGGGGGTGTACCCACCCCAGGGCAGGGACTGTGGGTCCCTGCCCTTTGCCTACCTGTAACACCCCTAAATCTAGTATTTAGGGGCACCCTGAACCTTCCTTCCTTAGATTCCAGATTCCGAAAAACAAAGAAGAGCAAGAAGAAAGAAGACTTGCCGTGCAGCTGCTAAGAAGAGGAAGACACCAACTGCTTTGGCCCCAACCCTACCGGCCTGTCGACCCTCGAACCTGCTCCTGCTACAACCCGGCACCTCTTGTGGCCAGCAACCTCACAAACCCCAGAGGACCTGGCTACCTTTTGGCTCTAAGCAACTGGGACTCCATGAGCAGAAGCTCTGCTCAAAACCAGCTTCTAACCCCTGGCATTAGCCCGGAACCCGCAAACGCTACACACTCTGCACCCGCCAAGCCTGGCCTGTGCCGGAGTGAACAAAGACCCCGAGGACGTCCCCCCGGCGACTGTGACCTTGAATCCGGCACCCAAGGACTCACCTCGACGCTCCTGACGACGCCTACAACCTCAGAACCAGGTACCCCCCCCCAACCGCGATCAACAGAGGGTAAGATTTCCCGACACCAAAAGGCACCCCTGCACCCGGCGCCCTGCGGCCCCCTGTGCCCAACTCCGGGGTACCTACCTATCCTCCAACTACCCAACTTACCTCTCGAAGTGGTGGTGGCACCTGAAGAATCTTCGTCCCGAGCTTGCAGCCTTTGTTCAACCAGGAGCTTTCCCATTGAAATCCATTGAGCGCCCAAAGGCTCAAAAGCACCCTGCACCCAGCCGCCCGAGTGGCCCTGGCAGTGTAACCTCTACACCTATCTACTTCCCCATTTGCCCTG
Source organism: Triturus cristatus (assembly GCF_964204655.1). Lineage (NCBI taxonomy): Eukaryota > Metazoa > Chordata > Amphibia > Caudata > Salamandridae > Triturus > Triturus cristatus. The sequence goes on from NC_140579.1 coordinate 1,168,674,792, forward strand.
AGCAAGTGACCAGGAGCCCAGCTCCCACAGTTGCTTGGCCTGCTAGTCAGCAGCCACCAACCAAGACCCCCCTGCCTCCCATAGGATAACATTGGGCCTAACTCACTCTGCACTCGGCTGCCCCTGTGCCGCTGAGGGTGTAACAACTTTACCTACCTGACCCTGGGAGATCCCTGAGTCTGTGCCCAGAATCTTAACTCTGCCAGTCGAGTACTTAGCCAAAAGCCGATAACCCAATTTTCCTCCATAGGGTAACATTGACTGGTTTCTTCTGAAATTTCTTCCTAGTGTGAAGTTTCTAAAACTTAAAATATTCACCAAATATCAACCGAGTAACGAAAACTAAATTACTCACCTGCTATTAGGAGAGATCCCAGTGCTGGAGCTTGGTGCCCAGCACTGACCCTGAAAAATACTCACAACCGTACTTACCAGTAACCCAATTTTCTTCCGTAGGAAATCATTGACTGTTTTTCTGTGAAATTTCTTCCAAGTGTCGATTTTTGCAAACTTCAAATATTCTTTAAAAATCGTACCAACTGTGAAAACGTAATTACTTACCTGTTTTAGATAGAGGTCCCAGTACTGAGTCTAGGAGCCCAGTACTGGATTACAAAAGTAATGAGAACCTACTTTACCTGCAACTTGAATTTTCTCCCATAGGGAATCATTGACTGTTTTCTATGAAATTTCTTCTCAGTGTCAACTTTTAAAATAGCAAAATATTGCCTAAAAATCACAACAGTAACTAAGTCGACTTTTATCACTTGTTTCTAAGAACTGTCTCAGGAGTGAATCTAGGATCCAGTCCTGGAGTTACAAAAGTAATCCTGAAAGTAATTTGTTGCAAATAACTTAAACCTTCCATTGAGCTCAATGCATTATTGTGTTTGAAATTGTGTTGCCCATTGCAACAACCTGTAACCAGTATTTACAAAAGTCAATTGCATTTTTGCAAGAGTATTTACCTAAAGCATCTCTTTCTGAGAAAGTATATTTTAATACCTATTGTTGGTTCTAAAATAAAACAAGCATATATATTTTTTATATAAACCATTGGCCTAGAGTTCAGTTATTGAGTGTGTGAGACCATTTGCTGATTGAGTGTGTACAACAAATGCTTTACACTGTCCTCTGATACTGCCTTACTGCTCGACCAAGCTACCACTTGAGAGTAAGGTTATATCCAACTTTAGCCTCTCCCAAACCTCTGGGGACTGTGGACTCTGTACACACTGTACCTATTTGGGAACAGTGTATACAGAGCCACTTTCTCACACTATACCAAAGTGAGGTATAGTGTGCACCGAGTCCAGTGGAACCCCAAAAGGTAGGCAGAGTTAAAATTAGATAGAACCTTACTCTCTATTTGTGGTAGTGTGGTCGAGCAGTAAGGCAGTATCAGAGGACAGTGTTAAGCATTTGTTGTACACACTCAGTCAGCAAATGAATTCACACACTCAAAAACTGAACTTCAGACCAATTGTTTTTGTATAAAAATATTCTTTTAGTTCTTTTATTTCTAGATCCAAGCAAGCCTTGCACAGGTAAGTGATGAGTACTTTGCAGTAAATATACAGATTGTATCACAGTTTGGATTGCAATTGTAAATGTACTTTGATTTGATTACAGGAGTGGTATTGATAATGCAATGCTTTTCAGAATACAATGCATATACTTTGAATGGGATTTTCAGTAAGATTACAGATAAGTTACTTTTGAGATTACTTTTATTACACAGAGTAGTATACCTGGATACTACTCTGGGACATTTCCTGTAAACAGGTAAGTAAAAACGTTTTTGTTAAACAGTACAATTTTAAAGAATTTCTTCAGGTTTTCAAACTCCACACTTTGAAACTTTTCACAGAAAAACAGTCAATGTTATCCTATGGAGGAAAATAGTGTTATCGGTGTTGATGTAAGTATTTGGTAGTGGGAGTTAAGGTACTGGGGGTAGACTCAGGGGTCCCCCAGGTTCAAGGATGCACTCTAGTTAGACCCTCAGCGGCTCTAGGGCGGCCAGGTGCAGAGTGCTGAGCCCAATGTTATCCAATGAGGGATAAGCGGCCTCTGGTTGGTGGCTGCTGACGAGCAGGCCACTTGGTTGTGGGAGCAAAGCTCCTGGACTTTAGCTCAGGGCAAATGTGGAAACAAAGTAGCACCAAAGGTGCACGCTAAGTGGCACTAGGGCTGCCGGGTGCAGGTTGCTGTTTTGACGTTGTGGGCCCTGGTGTTTGCATTGGGGAACCTCCGGTTTGCTAAGGCACTGCAGGCTTGGGGACGAAGGTCTTCTTGGTGCGACCACCACTTCGAGAGGTAAGTTAGGAAGTTAAGGGTTGGTTAGGCACCGTCGATTAGGCCACCCAAGGCCGTGGGGCATCGGGTGCAGGCGTGTTTTTTGGGATCGGATCTTCTTACCAGCTCCTGGTCGCGGTTTGCGGCAACCTTCTGGACTTAGGCTGCAGGCGTCAGTTGGAGCCTTGATGAAGGTCAGGGGTCGCCGGATCTAGTGTCCAGATCGCTGAGAGGACCTCCTCGTGGTGTTTTCCCATTCGAGCTCGGGCCATGGACGGCGGGTGCAGAGTGGGGCGGATTCGCGGTGTGCCAGTGGTTGCAGATGAACAAATCCGGTGTTCACGGGAGACAAAGTCTTTGTGGTTGAAGGCAGGCAGGTCCTCCGGGGTTTTCGAGGTTGCTGGCTGCAGGACAAACTGGGATTTCGCAGGAGCAGGTTTGAGGTGGAGACAGGCCGGTAGGGCTGGGGCCAAGTCAGTGGGCGTCTTCCTCTTGTTAGCTTCCGCACAGCTGTTCTGTCCTACTTCTTTTCTTGTTGCAGGTTCTTGTCTGAGGAAGCAAGGTTCAGGGGTGCCCCTAAATACTAGATTTAGGGGCGTTACAGGTAGGTAACAGGTAGGGACCAATGTGTCCCTTCCCTGGGGTGGGTACACCTCCTATTATGTCACCCTCCAGTAGGAGGGGGGCATGGGCCTGTCCCTGGTTGGCTGAGTCCCCCCATCTGGCAGGAACTGAGGGTTGTGCTTCACCTCGCCTCCCCCACCTGAGGGGTGGAGTTGGCATAGGTGGGCACACCTCTCTTCCTCCCTTGTTTTTCCCACCGGTTCTCCTGCCCAAAGTGGGGGGTCAGAACCAGTGGGGACCAGTTGCTGAAAGCAGCAAGTGGCCTGGGGAAGCTCACAAAGGCAGCAAGCCTTTGAAGCTTCCCCTTCGGGAACCCTGCCCATCCTGGGGGAGGAGGCTAGGCACCTCGTCCGAGGATGTGAATTGTTTCATGCCCCAGAGAGCAGCAGGCTCTCCACCCAGGGGTCCAGAAACATGTCTGGTGGTGGCAGCTGAAAGCTGCCACTCAGCCTGGACACTAGTGGTAGGTTAGTTTTCAGGGGGGCATCTCTAAGATGACCTCTGTGTGCATTTTTCATTAAATCCCACACTGGCATCAGTGTGGGTTTAATATGCTGAGAAGTTTGATACCAAACTTCTCCGTTTTCACTGTAGCCATTATGGTGCTATGGAGTTCGTAATGACAAACTCCCAGCACCATATACTCTTAATGGCAGCTCTTCATTTACAATGTGTAAGAATGACCTTAGACAATGTAGGGGTACAGGGCTCATGCACCTGTACCCTCACCACTGGTATGGTGCAACCAGCTAGAGGGGTGACTGATATATGCTAGGGTAGTGGGTTGTAGGTATGGCATGCAGGTATGTGTGCAATGTCAACTCTTCACTTTGTTCTGCACCAAAACACGCAGCCTGCAAAGGCAGTGTGTAAGGGTACAGGACTTCTAAGGGTGGCACAATAAGTGCTGTAGCCCTTAGAGGCCTTCTCTGGTCACAGTGCCCTGGGTACCTTTGGTACCATTTACCAGGGGCTGACCTGTGGCCAGAGATGACAATTGGGGTTAGGCTTCTTTGCAGTTTTAGGGAAAGAACATAGGCCCTGGGTACCTGATTAGCAGGAGCCCAGCCAGGGCACACTCAGCCAAAGCACATCAGCAATTCAGCAAAAAGTGGGGGCAACCATGCAGAAAGAGGGCACTTTCTCACACTTGGTTATCGTTTTTGATGCAAAGGGAACTGAGCACCTTGCATCTCTGTAGTCGGGCGTACATTTTCAGGTTTGGTTGGGTATGTCTTTAACCTGGCCAGGCGCATTGGAAAAAAATCTGTGGTCCCCTTGCTGGAGGTTTATAGGAGTAAGTATCTTCCCATATGGGGATACAGTAACCCTAAGTCACTCCAGGGTGTTCAAAACAGAGTACTGAGGAGACTACTGGGTGTTCCACCTTCTTATTCCACCTTTATCTTGCACAAGGAGTTAGGGGTGGAATTTGTGGACGACTCCATTAATCTAGCCCGACTGCTAATTTGGTACTTCTAGGAAGCTGTCTCTGTATGTGGTATTATCATAATGTTGATGAATCATGCACACCAGCATAAACAATTCAATCTATAGTTCTCAATTAATAACTTCGGTGGGCGTGCGGGGAGGTAGCGTCCTCTAAACCAAGGTGTCGTGAAATCAGAAAGGTTGCATATCCCTACTCGGCAGATGTCCCTCCATGCGCACTGCCAATAATGTGAGTGTTCAAAAGTTTGTGAAGATAATCAATAAAGTTTGGTAAATTCAAAAAAAGATTTATTTGTATTGTTCTTTGTATGGTATCATATCTTCATTGTAATCATGAGATATGGAGGTTCTTTTAAAGTAGATCCAGTAAAGGGTTATTCTTGGTCCTTAAATAAATCATCCGAATGAAAACCCCAATGCATTTTGGGCAACTACTGCGGGAGAAATGCGGTTGGTTTAACCTTCGCTTTAAGGAACTTACTCCCTGACGAAGGGCAGGGCAACTGCCCGAAATGCATTGGGGTTTTCATTTGGATGATTTATTTAAGGACCAAGAATAACTCTTTACTGGATTTGTCCACTCCCCAGAGGAAATGGCCATATAAGGGGTGTAGTGATCCCAAGTGAAGGTAGCCCATTGGCTATTGCCTTCACTCCCCTCAGAGTTCCTAATTACACCCAAAACTAGATGGTGGAATCCTTCTTTCGTGGATCACATCTCCCAACCTACCTTAGGGCTGTGACTATCCTGGTGATGCAACGCGCCTATTGCATACCTAATGTCCTGCCTGCCCTGGTGCCAAATGGGCCTCAGGACCAGGGGGTGGCACCACCCAGGTCTGGGAGAAGTCAGGGTCTCGTATCACAGGCAGTTGGAGCTTTGAAGCCCTGGCCTTGATATGCTAAATATTTAGCCATCCTGCTGGAGGAGGTGTGAACACCTTCCTCCGCAGCAGGCATTATTCCTGGCCTCAGAGAGCGGGTCTCTCGCCGGCAGGGGGTAAGAAACATGTCTGTGGTGGCATGCTGGAAGATACAAGTCAGCAACACACTAGAGTTGTAGGTTTTCACAGGGCACATTTAAGGTGCCCTCTGGATGCATATCTTAATTAAGCTACTACTGGCATCAGTATGGATTTATTAAGACAAGGTGTTTGACACCAAACACCATAGGATACAGTTAAGGCATTGTGTAGCTGGGGAACTCATAATGACCAGTGCCCAGTACATATACTTAAGAGGGCTTCCCTGTTCACTTGCACTATCTAGTAATTGAACTAGACCGTACAGAGGCATATTTGCTCAGGATGATATTTCCTCACATGCAATATAATGCACCATGCCTTAGGGCTATAAGGCCTGCTGTAGGGGTGACTTACATATATTCATTTAGGGACTTACAGAGGTGGTAAAGGTCTTGCCAATTGGGGTACAATTGAACCATTACCTTGTCTTAGGGAAAGAGCACTGGCACTGGGGACCTGGTTAGCAAGAACCCAGTGCACTTCAGTCAAAATTGCATCAAATGCCAGGCAAAAAGGGTTTTTTCCTACACAAATTTCGCTTCAGCAGAAGGAAACCTGCACTGACCAATAAAAACGGAGTGAAAGCAACCCTCACACAGTCCTGTATCACTGATCTTGGAGATCGGCTCTTGAGTGTAGGGACTTCTAGTCCACCCTTGAGGAATGCCACTGTCTTGTGCATGCAGTGGTCCACATGGACAATATCAAACACTATGTTGCATTGACTACACACATGAGAATAAGCATTGGTACACCAGTTATGGGAGAGTGGAAAGGGAAGAGCCAGTAGTAGTTTCCCCATGGTTACAAGCCAAAAGACGTGTCCCTGGACTACCATAACTCTACCACCAATGATATTTTCATTGTAAGCCTGGTGGAATGGAAACTAGCCAAACTCTCAGATTGATGGTTTACTTCACGCGAGCACTTGTCAGCAAAGGTAAACTCTGCTGACAAGAAGTACAGCCACCATTGGGCTTGTAGGCTGGGAAGTTCATGGAAGGACATAGCTTCTGAAAGTTATGTGGTAATAACCAGTAGATGGCTAAGAACTGCTCATCATCTTCTACAACCGTCTATCCCCCCTCCCCCAAATGTTAAGCTAAATATAAATGTTTCCTTCTGTGGTTTAAGTAGACATAATATGAGCAGTTTGTATGTGTATATAAATATATATGTTCTTGGCATGTAGTGCTGTAGATTCACATGCTGGGCATACTCATGCCATCTAGTGTTGGGCTCGAACATGTGCATCTTGTTCTTGTTCAAAGAAGTCTATCGAGTAACGAGGTATAGTGACTCCTCCCTTTGTTTGCAATGTGCACAGGCATAGACTCCATGGTTCAATTGTTTTCTTCCACTGTTGGGCTCGTACATGCTTTGCCCGGCTCTGAGCCAACGCTGTGTGGTGATCTTTGTCAAGGTCTCTCGAGTCCTCTGCTCCTGGTAGCCTTCGTACAATCCTTCAGTGCACATATGTTTCGTCCCACGTTCATGATATACTGCTTTGGTTTTTGGGCTGAGGGCGTTCCCGAAGCTCGCATGTCGCACCGCCCCCTGAAGGGTCTCTTTCATAGGAATGTTTCATCAAAGTACTCATGACAAACCAGCACACTATCTGTAATCTTTGTCTGCCCCCAGCTCTGTTTACCCTGTGTATCAGTCAAAAAAGGCCATTCGAAATAGAGACCGTCTACTCGCACGTTATGCCATGGAACAACAATGCAACGGGAATAACCCCAGACCTATTCAAGGAGGGGTCGAAATGGAGGAAGCGAAGCAAGAAATCAACGCCGGACAGGCAACAGACTTCAGCCCAGAGCTTGATTCACCACCAGACTCTGAAAACCCAGATCTGCAGCCAACAGCGGCTCAACCTTCAGAAGACACCCATAGTGAGTACCACACTACAATATGGCACTTAATGGTCCTCCAGGAGCTGGGTCTCGAGCCCACATTTGGGGAGACAGCCTTCTGGGCAGCCACTGCCTTCCAACTATGAACGATACCAGCCTAAGGCATCAGAGCCGACACAGAGCCAGCCTCGCAAATTCCGGCCTTCCTCAACGCAGAGAGCACCTTTTTGGCACCCTCTAGTGAATCAAAGCCAACACCGAAGGACTTCTCAGAGCTGAAACACACATCGATGTCGAAAGCGACCTTGAAGCCAAAACAGACTTTAGTGCCTAGTCGTCAGTCCACTGCAAAAATAACAGTTGGTGGACTGAATGCAGAACAATGTTATACATTCACACCAGTACAGAGATCTGGGCCTAAATCCATTATTTTTTTGCTCACCATGCCGTTCCAGATTGAACCCGGCCATATGCAAATCAGTCTTGACCCTGTGCCTCCTGGGTACAGTCCAGCCCGAACTGCCAAGCCAGGTCCTCCCTGGACTGGAAACAAGCATCCTAGGACCGGTTTCGGGGTTTCACCCCTCTTCGGCCAGGATAGCTTGATTCCAGTGGCATGGAGAGCACGGGACCCACGTCTGGGCCTACCCTTCCCACTCGGGGTGACAAATGCAAAAACAACATTTGATGGACTGAATGCAGAACAATGTCATACATTCACCCCAGTACAGAGATCTGGGCTTAAATCCATCGTTTTTTGCTCACCATGCCGTTCCAGTTTGAACCCAGCCATATGCAAATCAGTCTTGACCCTGTGCCTCATGGGTATAGTCCAGCCCGAACTACCAAGCCAGTTCCTCCCTGGACTGGAAACAAGCATCCTAGGACCGGTTTCGGGGTTTCACCCCTCTGCAGCCAGGATGGCTTGATTCCAGTGGCATGGAGAGCAAGGGACCTACGTCTGGGCATACCCTTCCCACTCGGGATGACAAATGCAAAAACAACAGTTGATGGACTGAATGCAGAACAATGTCATACATTCACCCCAGTACATAGATCTGGGCCTAAATCCATCCAGGAAAAGAGAAGAAAATCGACGAAGATCAATGTTTTCAGCTACACCAGACTTCAGGTCAGTTAACCGGGATGACGAGGGAGAAGTTTTCGACCGAGATCTCGACGTTCAATGGAGAATGCGCTCGCAGGGGGCTCCCTGATCGCTGGAATGGACAAAACACCTTTCAAGTTTTGCACCAATTGCCACCACAAATACGCCCGGAAGAACCAGCATCCAGTCTGCAACCTCTGCCTGCTGTTCGACCACAACAGCAAGGGCTGCATCGCGTGCGCGGTGTTCAAACCCAAGACACTCAGGGTAAGAGAGAGGCAGAGAAGGGTGAACCACACCATGCAGGGGCAGGGGCCACCTCCATCGCTCCGGGACTTAGGCCTCTCCAGTGGAGAGGAAGACAACATTGCCGAAGGACCAGAGGACTGCACGGTCGTCGAGCTCCATAAGAAACCGTTGAAGGAGGTAAGGGAGTCGTCGACCCCTAGACACTCGAGCAACACTCGAAAGGGTGAAGCTAAAGCCCCAATCGACACTCGTACGAGTGAAGTCCTCGAAGGGAGCTATGCCGCTGAAACACTCAACGAAGGCAACAGCAACCAAGAACAGTCTGTAGAGCGGTTCCTTCGAAAAGGACTCCCAATCGGCGAAAGCCCTCGAAAAACCTAGGTCGTCGAAGGTTGCCCCCGAAAAGGACACCTCAGCGCCGAGAAAAGAAGGGCCTGCATGGACGTCGACGGCCTCGAAGCGAGGTGCTCCAACCCTCGACGCCGAACATGCCACCGAGATGGAGAGGAAGAAGAGGAGGCTCGAGGCCAAAATGGCAAGCATCCTGCAACGAAAAAGGGACTTCGATGAGAAGATGAGCCAATACACCATCCCGCCAAAACCCGCGACTCGAAGTCGAAAGAGACTACGGGGACACAGAACCGCCGAAAATGCCCGAACAGGTCGAGGAACAGGAGGACAAACTCAATTATTTCGAGGGAGATGGCGACGAGGATCAGCAATCCTACCGGGACTCGACGTCCTCGGGGGCACAAGACTTCGAATGGCAGGATCTCGATGCCGAATCGCCGGAAGAAGGGGTAGACACTTACCCATCGAGGCCCTCACCGCCAGACGACATAGGGATCTACAACATGGTCGTCCAAAAGGCTGCACAGACGTATGGAGTGAAAATGGAAGAGGAGAAGCCCAAGGCATGTTTTCTCCTGGAAACTCTGCTGCCTCAACAAACTAGGAGCCAGTTCCTGCCCATGCTCCCTAGTGTGCTGTACCAAGGAAGAGAGGCCTTCAAGGAACCAGCAGTATGCAAGGCTGTGACTCCAAGAACGGAGAAAAAGTATAAACATTCATCTAAGGACCCTGCATACATCCAAGGGTCAGTACCAGCAGACTCCATAATTGCGGCAACGGCTAGGAAGAGGGCCAATGTGCCCACTCATGCCGGACCACTTCCGGACAAGGAGAGTGGGAGGATGGACCTCACAGGGAGAAAGGTGGAGAGAAATGCGGCAATCCATTGGCGCATCGCAAACTCCAACGCCCTGATCAACAGGCACGCATACCAGCACTGGGAGGGAGTGGGGCAACTCCTAAAGCATCTACCAGACCAGTACCAACAAAGAGCGGCTCACCTGGTAGAAGAGGGCAAAAGCATGGTGAACACATGCTTAAAATCAGCCTTGGATGCTGCAGAGACGTCCAGCAGACTCATGATGATAGGAGTGACCGAGAAAAGACACGCATGGCTCAGAATTTCTGTATTCAAGCCAGAGGTGCAAAGCAACATCCTGAACACGCCTTTTAACGGAGAGCAACTGTTTGGCGCACCAGTTGACGACAAATTAACGCAGCTAAAGAAGGACAATGCGACAGCAAGGTACATGGGAGCGCTGCAGTTCAGGGGGATGAGAAGGGGTACACCCACAAGAAGACCAGGTGGTAGGGGGGGCAAAGTGCCTACCACATCGGACCAAACGTTTCAACAGGGCTACCAAGGGAACAACCAAGGCCAGCAGCAGCAGGGACAGCAGCAGCAAAACTGGCAGTACCAGCCTCGGGGCCAGTCCTTTCGAGGGTGCGGAAACGGACGAGGACAGACACGAAGAGGAGGCCAACAGCCCCCCTCCAAGTGACTTCGCCATGAATCCAACCCCCACCCTAGCAACACCAAGGAGTGATCACAAAGACATAAGAAAAAGCAACAAACGGACATTCCACGACAAACAGTACCTCGAACACGCAACACCAGTAGGGGACAGAATAAGAAACTTCATCCAGGAGTGGAGGAAGGTCACAACAGACAAATGGATACTGAACATCATACAATATGGATACTGTATAGAGCTAGAGAAACAACCTCCAAACAGAAAACCAAGAAGCAAGGCACACTCAGCAAAGGAACTCTTGCGACTAGAGGCGCAATAACTACTCAGCAAGGAGGCGATGGAGATAGTGCCGGATAACCAGGGGAACAAAGGGGTCTACTCAACTTATTTCCTCTTGCCAAAGCTGTACGAAACACTAAGACCTATCCTAGATCTGATGTTCTTGAACAAATTCATAAAAACTCAAATATTGAAAATGACTTCCCTACAAGAAGTAATACCACAAATACAACGAGGAGATTACATAGCAACTATAGATTTAAAGGACGCGTATGACGCATACTTACACATACCCATCAACCACAAACACAAACTTCTACTGAGGTTTGTGATCAACCAAAGTCACTACCAGTTCACAGTACTGGCATTCCGATTCAAATCCGCACCAAGGGTGTTTACAAAATGCCTAGCAGCTGTCGCAGCGCATCTACGAAGGCAAGGAATCCACGTATACCCCTACCTCGACGACTGGCTCGTAAAGGCTAGCTCGTACAGCCAATGCAACCAACACATCCAGTAGGTCATACTAACACTGACGCAACTGGGTTTCTCAATACATTGGGAAAAATCATCAACGGAGCCAGAGCAGATCAAGATATTATTAGGAGCGGAGATCGACACCATACAGGCCAAAGTGTTCCCCAGCAGGATGAGAACATTGGCAATACTGAAGGAAACACGTCATTACCGCAAGAGGCAAGTTCTGACAGTGAGGACGGTGAGCAAGCTGATGGGAATGATGGCGTCATGCATTCACCTGGTGCAAAATATTCAACTACACATGAGACCATTCCAGGAATGGATACAGCAGCAATGGTCACAGGCAACGGGGAGTTGGGAAGATCTAGTGGTTGTCACACATGCAGTGCATCAAGAAATAGCGTGGTGGAACAAAGAAAACATATCACAGGGGAAACCATTCACACAACTAACTCCAACAGTGAACATCACAACGGACGCCTCCCAGCTGGGGTGGGGAGCGCACATGAACATGCTGAAGGTGAGGGGGCTATGGTCGCTGCAGGATGCGGTCAAGCACATCAACTACCTGGAACTAAAGACAGTGTTCCTAGCCTTAAAAGCCCTCCAGAAGGAGCTGTACGGAAACAGGGTGTTGATCCAAACAGACAACACCACAACCATCTTCTACATCAACAAACAAGGAGGAACACAATCAGTAGCACTATTAGTGCTAGCACAGGAAATATGGACATGGGCCATTCCACTAAAAATAGACCTACTAGCAATACATCTCCCAGGGAAGGACAATGTGGAAGCAGACAGACTCAGCAGGCAGACGTCAGCATCCCACGAATGGGAGATCAACCAACAGGAAATACAGAGAGTATTCCGGAAGTGGGGTACACCGCAAATAGACCTATTTGCAACACACCAAAATGCAAAATGCCAACACTTCGCATCCAGGCAACCAGACCATCCGTCACAAGGGAATGCGCTATGGATAAGTTGGTCAAAGACATTTGCATACGCTTTTACCCCGATACCACTGATACACAGGGTACTCAGCAAATGCAGAATCAGCAATATGTCGCTAATACTAATAGCACCTCAGTGGGCCAGACAGTCATGGTTCTCACAAATAGTAGAGATGGCGCATGCACCAGCACACAGATTCCCAAAAAGAAGGGACCTGTAACAATGCAGAATGGAAGGGTGCTACACCCAGAGCCAGAGTGCCTCAGCCTAGCGGCATGGCTCCTGAGGACCTAGAGTTTGCACGCCTCAAACTACCGGCGAGCACAATGGCAGTGCTCAGAGAAGCGAAGAGACCTACCACAAGGAAATGCTATGTAGCAAAATGGAAAAGATTCTCCGAATGGTGCATTAGGGAGAAACTGCAAAGGAAAATTACAAAGGAGTCCACAGTACTAAAATACTTAACACATCTACTGCAAAGTAAACTAAGCTACACATCCCTAAGGGTGCACTTAGCAGCGATAGTGGCTTACACAAGAGGAGAAACAGGGAAAAGTTTCTTCACCTCCCAAGTATTAAAAAGATTTCTAGAAGGAGCAAAGAGAATCGCACCTCCAAACAGGATGCCAGCACCGGCATGGAACCTCAACATAGTGCTAACTCAACTCATAAAGGCACCATTTGAGCCGATTCACAAGGCTACACTGCACATGCTCACGCTAAAGACGGCTTTCTTAGTGGCTATCACATCACTACGAAGAGTAAGTGAGTAGCAGGCACTAAAACTTGAAGAGCCCTACCTGCAGATTCCCAGTGATAGGATTGTAATGAGAACGGACCCACACTTCATTCCGAAGGTGGTGTCACGGTTCCACATCAACCAAACAATCTAAATACCTAGTTTTTTCCAAAAATCAACCACTAGCACAGAAAGGGCGCTGCACACACTGGACGCCAGAAGGGCGGTGATGCACTATATAGAAAGGACAAAGGAGTGCAGAAAGACTAAGCAACTCTTTGTCTCCGTCGCCAGCAGTTTTTTGGGACGACCAGTCACAAAAAATACCATTGCACGATGGATTGCACAAACCATACAACTATGCCACAAACAAGCAAGGCAACCGTTACAAGGAGCAGCTCATGCTCACTCAACAAGGAAGAAAGGAGCAACAATTGCGTTTCTAGCTAACACACCAATTCAAGACATTTGCCAAGCTGCAACATGGTCTTCAGTGCACACGTTCACTAAGCAGTACTGTGTAGATATTCAAATGAACAAAGAAGGGCAAGTGGGACAGAAGGTCTTACAACACATATTCAGTAACCAGTGCTCATCTTCCACCCAGCCACCACAATACGGACAATCTGCTACAAAGTCTATGCACAGCATAGTGATTCCAGAAAGATTCACGCTGCAAAACGTATAGTTTCTTACCTGTCGGTGTAGTTTTGCAGCTTGAAGACTTTCTGGATTCACTAGCGAACCCACCCTTCTCCGACCAGAAAGATGAGACAGGAGGAAAGGAATTAAAAGATGAAAAGACTTTAAAAAGCAAGAGGAAAAGCAGGAATAACACAAGACAAGAAAAAAGAATCCGAAGATGGCAGCCAAAGGTGGGAGCTTCCGGAGGAAGCACGTCGATGTCACGTAGGACACCTAATGGTGGTATGTCGACGCCCATCTGGGCCACGAAAACAAAGAGAAAAAAGACTACAATTCCGGACCCAACCACTAGATAGCGGAATAATGCACAGCATAGTGAATCCATAAAGATTTCAAGCTGCAAAACTACACCGACAGGTAAGAAACTATACGTTACTGTCTAGAGTGTGAGAAGGTGGCCTGATATATGCTGTCCACTAGTTCTAGTGGGCACCTTGTATCAGTCCAAACAACTCCTTAGGGTGAATTTGTTAAAGACCACCTTTATTGAAAGCGATCCTAGTGGTAGCTATGGAGAACAGCCTTCAGGCTAAGTCTTGAAGGAATGTAAAGCAGCTTGTTTTACCAGTCTATGATCTCTTGAATGATCAAATGAAAGGACAACCACACCAGGTATATATTTAAAATATATGTATTTAGGTTAAAACACACCCCTCTAGTCTCTTTATGAGACTGGGGTTCGAAGTACTTAATTTACAAGTTAGCAATCAACAGTAATAGCACAAATACACGTTTGGGCCCTAGGGGCGTACCAAACCATATACCAATAAAGTGGTATAAGAACCATGACTGAACTAGACACAAGGCCTAGAACCTGTAGAATCACTGGGACCCCAAGGAACCACCCAAGGTAGTGACACAGGGGACCCACGGGGACTGTATGCAGTGTGTGAACACAACCGCGGGTTCCCGTTATCTTCTATGGGCAATGTCGCAGTTGGAAATTTAAAGATTAGGGACACTTAGAATTGAGTCAGGACCAAACCCTTTTGTACTTAGGAAGTTCTAGGGCTAGCACCCACGGGAGCACCGGAGTACTCGAGTTACCTCACCCAGGGAAGCCGGGTGCATAGGTGTCTTTTGGTGTCGGGTCGCGTCGTCGATTACAATGTTCATTCTCAGGGAAGCCCTTCGCCCTACTTCTAGGTCCTGTTATGCTGCAAAGTGGAAGATGTTTGTCCACCACAATCTATAAATGCACCTTTACCCCCTAGAACCAACAGTGCAAGATATTTTCTGCTACCTGTTGTACCTGCAACACTCAGGCCTGGCTTACACATCCATTCCCATACTTGTACCTGCAGTGCCAGCATACTTACAAAACAGGGAGCACTCCTCTCGGTGTAGAATCCCCGTTATTAAAGCTTCCATGGAAGGGCTCAAACCAGCTATCCTTCCTAAGATAACCTCAGTCCCATCCTGGAATATCAATATAGTCCTCACAAGACTTATGGGACCCCCTTTCAGCCCCTTTATTTTTGCCCTCTACAAGTTTTATCCTGGAAGGTGGTCGCCTTAGTTGCCATCACTTCCCTTAATCTGTATTCGAAATTTAAACCGTCACATTAGAGGAACGTTTTTTTAAGGTACACACTGACAAGAAAGTCCTTTTCGAGTAATCTAGAATTTCTGCCCAAGGTGAACTCTTCTATTGTCTGGTTAATGTGGAAAGAACTACCAGTGTTCTTTCCACATCCAAACTCAGTAGCAGATAGGTCACTCCACACACTAGATGTAAAGAGGGCCCTCATACTACATAGATAGGACAAAACCATTTCATAAAACACAACCGCTATTTGTAACCTTCTCAAAAACCACACAAAGGCACCGCCATTTCAAAAGCAGAAATAGCTCACAGGTTAGTCAAGTGTATTCAAACCTACTATACCACAGCCAATTGGCAGCCCCCTGGTCCTCCAAGGCTGCAGTTTACACGTAAAAAAGCAGCGCCAGTGGCATTATTAGGCAACATTCCAGTAGGTTAGATCTGTAAAGCAGCTATTTGGTCCATACCGCACACATACACCAAACACTATTGTGTGCACGTCCTAGCGAGACAGCAAGCTGAAGTGGGCCAAGCTGTCCTGCACACATTTTTCCAATGTTATGCAACATCCTGTGGCTAGGCACTGCCTTATCGGGGGGAATTGCTTTACATTCTATGCATAGCATGTGTATCTACAGCTACAGATGCCACAAATGGAAAATGTTACCCTGTAAGCATCTGTTTGTGGTATGTAGTGCTGTACAGTCGCATGCGCCAACCTCCACCCAGGAAGCTTCTGGTTGTGGTATGTAGTGCTGTAAAGTCACACGTGGCAACTGTGACAAAGTGCCCTCTTTCTTTTTAAAAAAAAAGATTTTTATTGATTTTACACACCCAAAGTCCTGTGGACCAACATTACACACGTTAGCATCATACCAGGAGCCCTCCATCAAAAGACACATTAGGAGAAATCCATTCTGCTACGTTCCCACCCTATATTCCCCACCCACCGCCCTCTCTACCCCCACCCCCCCCAGTCAGTGTGCCCGCAGCAACCCCTCATCAACCGCCGGCCATCGGGCCCCATGGTCTGAGATGTCCCAGCTCCGGACAAACGGGAAAACCCTATCAGTGTTCTCACGAGAGAAGGGGCCCCGCAGTGACCTCCCTCCGCAGCCCTGTTCCCACCCGGGCTCCTCATCAGCTGTCCATGTAAAGTGCAGATACCGAGTCCTCCATGAGTGTACCTAAGTAACCCCGTCCTGCATGGACTCCCCCGTAGCCCCCGCCGACCCTGTCCCAGGTTCCACTCTCCGGTCCATATCAAGTGCCCTCTTTCTTGCATGGTATGCCCCCACTTTTTGCTGAATTACTGATGTTCTTTGACTGAGTGTGCCCTGGGCTCCTGCTAATCTGGTACCCAGGGCCTATGTTCCCACCCTAAAAACTGCATTGAAGCCTAAACCCAAATGGCATCTCTGGCCACATGTCAGCCCCTGGTAAATGGTACCACAGGTACCCAGGGCACTGTATTTGTATTTTGTATTTGTATTTGGTATTTGTTAGGCGCGTATATCATCCGTAGGTCTCACAGCGCCAGCAGATACTCGGAGAAGCCAAAAAAGGTTATTCAGCAGAGCTAGAGAAGCCAGGTTCTAAGGATTTTACGGAACCTCTTATGATCAGGTTCCCTTCGGAGGTTTAGAGGCAAAATGTTCTATGTTTCAGGGGCAATTTTAGAGAAAGATCTGTCCCCATTCCTTACTGTACGAACTTTTAGTACAGTTAGGAGTTGTTTATTTGTAGAGTGAAAGGTTCTGGCTGGTTGGTATTTAATCAATTTATTAGCTAGATATTTTGGCCCTTTGTCGTTAAGGGTCTTATGAACTAGACAGCATAGTTTGAATTTGATTCTCTTTTTGATGGGGAGCCAATGTAGGGTCTTCAAACTGGGCGAGGAGGGAGTGCGGTGGGGAGGCTGAGAACCATCCTGGCTGCAGTGTTCTGCAAGACCTGGAGTTTTGTCAGATACTCTTCATTTATGGAGGCAAGTAGAGCATTTCCGTAATCTAGATGGCTGATGATTAGTCCCTCTACTAAGGGCATGCGTGAGGATAGAGAAATCCATTTAAAGATTTTCGTCAGATTACGCATTAGCTCGTAGCTGGTACATGCTACATTGTTAATGTGGTCCGCCAAGGAGAGTTTATTGTCTATTAGTATACCCAGATTTCATGCTGCTGACTTAGGCTGGGGGGCAGAGTCCCAAGGCAGGTGGCCACCAGTCATCAGTCCACAGTTTCTGAGCATTCCCGAAAAGCATGATTTCTGTTTTGCTTGCATTTAGTAATAGGTGGTTGTTTGTCATCCAATCGTTTATGGCCAGCATGCATTGTTTGAACCTAAGTTTGGTATCAGTGGGATCGGGTCCAAGGGTGATTAGCAACTGCGTGTCATCAGCGTATGACACTGTGTCGAACCCATGTGCTTTGATTATTTTTGCCAAAGGGGACACATATAGGTTGAAAAGTCTGGGGCTTAATATGGATCTCTGGGGACACCCTTGTCAATTTTCTGGCTCTTAGATGAAAAATTTCCTATTTGGACCTTGGAGGACCGATCTGTCAAGTAGCTCCTGATCCAGTTTAATGCTGGGCCTTGACACCAAACTCTGCTAGGCACTCCATGAGGATGCCATGTGAGATGGTGTCTAAGGCAGCGGACAGGTCCAGTAAAATCAGGATGGCGGATTGTCTTGCGTCAAGAGAAAGCCGGATGTTGTCAACTATCTCGAGTAAGGCTGTTTCAGTGCTAGACCTGTGACCAGAGAAGGCCTCTAAGGGCTGCAGCACTTATTGTGCCACCCTTAGAGGCCCTGTACCCTGACACTCACACACTGCCTTTGCAGGCTGCGTGTCCTGGTGCAGAACAAAGTGAAGAGCCAACATGGCACACTTCCCTGTGTGCCATGCCCACAAACCACTGCCCTGGCATACATCAGTCACCCCTCTAGCTGTGTGCCCTATGCCAGTGGTGAGGATACAGGTACATGAGCCCTGTACCCCTACAGTGTCCAAGTCCATTCCTGGGCACTGTAAGTGCAGTGCTGCCATAAAGAGTATATGGTGCTGGGAGTTTGTCATTACGATCTCCACAGCACAATAATGGCTACACTGAAGACTGGGAAGTTTGGTATCAAACTTCTCAGCACATTAAACCCACACTGATGCCAGTGTTGGATTTAATGTAAAATGCACAACAGAGGGCATCCTAGAGATGCCCCCTGAAACTCGACCAACTTCTAGTGACCTGACTGAGTGGCTGCTTAGACTGCCACCACCAGACATGTTTCTGGACCCCTGGGTCGAGAGCTTGCTGCTCTCGGGGGCCTGAAACAATGCACATCCTGGGACAAGGTGCCAAGCCTCCTCCCCCATGATGGGCAGTGTTCACGAAGGAGAAGCTTCAAAGGCATGCCGCCTTTGTGAGCCTCTCCACACCATTTGCTGCTTTCAGCATCTGGTCCCCAGTGGTTCTACCCCCCACTTTGGGCGGGAGAACCGGCTTGAAAAACAAGTGAGGCAAAGAGGTGTGCCCACCTTTGCCAACTCCACCCCTCAGGTGGGGGAGGCGAGATGAAGCACAACCTCGAGTCCCCGCATTCTTGAGTATTGGGGGGACTCAGCGAACCAGGGACAGGCTCCTGACCCCTCCCACTGGAGAGTGGCAGAATAGGGGGTGTACCCACCCCAGGGAAGGGACCCATTGGTCCCTGTCCTTTACCTACCTGTAACGCCCCTAAATTTAGTATTTAGGGGGCACCCTGAACCTTCCTTTCTCAGATCCAGCCTACCTACAAGAAGAAAAGAAGAAGAAGGACGAAGAGCCGTGCAGAGCTAACAAGAGGACGATGCCCACTGACTTGGCCCCAGCCCTACAGGCCTGTCTCCCCTGGAACCTGTTCCTGTGAAATCCCGGCGTGTCCAGCAGCCAGCAACCTCACAAACCCGGGAGGACCTGCCTGCCTTCACTTTCCAGACTGTTTCTCCGGTGAACACTGGACGTGTTTAAACTGCAGCTTCTGGTGCCAGCCAGAGACCGCGAATCCAGCCCACTCTGCACCCGCTGAACAAGGCCCCAGCTCGAGTGAAAAAACACCACGAGTAGGTCGCCACAGCGATCCTGACCCGAAATCCAGACGACGCCTGCAGCCTCAATCCAGAAGTCCCCCCTACCACGACCAGAGCGTGTAAGAAAATTCGACGTCCAAAGGCACACCTGTACCCGTCGCCCCACGGCCTTGTGTGCCCAAACCAACGGTGCCTAACCAACCCACAACATCCCAACTTACCCCTCAAAGTGGTGGTCGCACCCAGAAGATCCTCGTCCTCGAGCCTGCAGTGTTACTTTGTCCCGGAGGTTCTCCATTGAAAACAACAGGGCACCCGACCTCAAAACAGCACCCTGCACCCGGCTGCCCTAGTGCCGCTGAGGGTGTACCTTTGGTGCTACTTTGGTCCCCAACTTGCCCTGAGCTTAACCCTAGGTGCTTTGCTCCCACAACCCAGTGGCCTGCTTGCCAACAGCCACCAACCGGAGACCCCTATCCCTCATTGGATAACATTGGGCCTCAACACTCTGCACCCGGCCGCCCTAGCGCCACTGAGGGTGCAACAACAGTGCATCACTGACCCTGACCCTGGGAGACCCTTGAGTCTAACCCCAGAACCTTAACTCCCACAGTCAATTACTTACCTGTGAACCGTTAACCTGTTTTCCTTCCATAGGATAACATTGACACTTTTTCTCCATTAAGTTTCTAAGTGTGGAGTTTTGAAACCTAAAAATATTCTTAAAAAATCGCACAAATAACCAAAACGTCCTGTTTGCAGGAAATGTCCTAGTGCTGAATCTAGGTATCCAGCACTGAGTTAGAAAAGCAATGTGAAAAGTAACTTACCTGCAATTTACTGTCGAAGCCTATTAATTTCAATGTACTGCTCCAAAAAGTTTTTAAGTGTGGAGTTTTGAAAACTGAAAATATTCTTTAAATATCATGCGAATAACCAAAACGTAATTACTTACCTGTTTCTAGGAAATGTCCCAGTGCTGAATCTAGGTATCCAGCACTGAGTTAGAAAAGTAACGTAAAAAGTAACTTACCTGCAACTTACTGAAAAAGCCTATTCATTCCAAGGTACTGTATTTGCTAAGTGTTGCATACTACTGCTCCCCTGTAAATCAAACAAAGTACAATTTCCATTGCATTTTTCAACTGTTCTATATCCAGTAAATTATTACTGAAAAGTATGTAATGCTTACCTGTACCAGGCTTGCTTGCTTCTAAAAATAAACAGTATATTTTTATACAACAACAATTGGCCTAGAGTTCAGTTCTTGAGTGTGTGAATTCATTTACTGACTGAGTGGGTACATCAAATGCTTAAAACTGTCCTCTGATACTGCCTTACTGCTCGACCAAGCTACCACTATTAGAGAGTAAGGTTCTATCTAACTTTAACCTCTGCCTTCCTTTGGGGACTCTTGGACTCTATACACACTGTACCTCACTTTGGTGCAGTATATATAGAGGCAGTTTCTTATACCAACCTCCTCCCAGGAAGACTGGTTGTTGCAGACAGCTTTTTCCTTTTTTTTTTTACTGTTCTTTTCGATTGCATGGACATTTTGTTTTTAAAGAAACCATTTTTATTGTTTTTAATACAGGTATACCATATACAACTAAGCATTAAATATAAAATGACCATGGTGTAATCAACAGAAATTTGTCACACATATCACAGTCACATATCCTAGTGTGTGTGCTTCATTCTTCCAATGACTCTGTCCCTCCCCCCTATTCTTCCGCATTACCTTGTTATTCAGATTGATTGTCCCCATGTGTTCCAGGGGTCCCAAATTTTCGAAAACTTCTTTGGATATCCACAGACTTTATATGTCGTTTGTCCCCCAGCCATATATAAGTCCTCTCCACTTCTCCACTTGTGTAACGTGGGCGGCATTGCCTTCCCCCAGTTGCGCGCTAGATCTCATTTTGCAACACCTAGGCCTAAGTTCGCTAATATTAACTTTATACTAGGGAGGTCCATGGGTATTGGTTCGCCTAGTATTTCCCCAAGCTCTGCAGTTGTGATTTTCCAGTATCCCTGTATCACTGAGCATTCCTAAATTGTGTGTATGTATGTGACTTCCTCATGATTTCATCTGTGGCAGCCGGGAGTATCAGCCATTCCCATTTGGTGTAGACGGTATCGATCATTCATAATAGGTCCTATGTTGCACCTTAAATTGAATAAGGCGGAGACTGGATTGGATAGCGACTTCTCGTGGTTGCATCAACACTGCCTCCCAGTCAAGGTCTTCCATGGCTCCCAATTCGAGTTCCCACTTTGCCCCCAGTTTTATAAGTTTATCTGGCTTGTTTATTAAGGTTTTATAAGTCCATGAGACCGCTTTTTCGCTAATTTCCCCCCATGAGAAGTCTCCCCTCTAGTGGGGTCTTATCAGGGATGTTTTCCACGTCCACTCTTTGAGTTCTCCAAGCGTGCACCATTTGTATATATTTGTAATATTGTTTCTGGTGCAGCTCATATTCCCTTTGCAGATATGAAAAGGTGGTTAGCTCTTTACCATCTAATATGTCTATAATATTAGAGATGCCCAACAGGTTCCACTTCCCAAACCCCTTAGTTTTGTGAATTCTCGAAGTCTTGTCCCTTGTTTCTTGTGTGATTCGATCATTCCATTTCATCTGTCTTTCTGCTCTCTTCCAAGCATTTATGTAGCTGCCAGTAATTGCCTAGCTCCCTTTCCTCCATAAATGTAGTGAATGTGTGTGTCTCAAATTGTTTATGGTCTAGTGCATATGTGGGGTGATCACATTGCATGTGCTCCCAGTCATTATTGACAATTAAATGGGCTGCCCAGTACTATGCCTTAATATCCGGAAGTGATATCCCCCCATTGTATTGATTTCATTGCAGAGTGGCAAACGCTACTCTGGGGGTGCCACTGTCTCACAGGAACATCCTTAATGCCCTATCAATCTTAACGAAAACCTCTTTAGGTAAAGGGTAGTCTGAAGTAGATAACAACATATCAGCAGTGTTATCCTTTTATATAATGCAGCTTTCCCTATAAGTGTTAGGGGAAGTAATTTCCATCTCTCTATGTCAGCGTTAAATTTCTGTGATAGCTCGATATATATTCTGATTTAGGCTTTCGAGTCTATTTACTGAGACGTTTATAGCTAGGTATCTTATCCCTTCTTTTTCAATTTTAAGCTGCCCCAGGGCCTTATGTGGTTCCAAGCCTTGGGTTGATGGGTATAGACAGGATTTTTCCCAATTAATTTTGTATCCTGCATGTTCCCCATATCGCTCAAATGTTTCAAAGATACATGGGAGGGTTTCTTGGGGGTTAGTGATATAGAGAAGGATATCATCTGCGTACAGGCATATACGTCGGTCTATAGTCTCGCCCATGTTCCTTTGGAAGCCTGATATCCCCTGATGTACCCGGATTGTACATGCTAGAGGCTCTAACACAAGGGCAAAAAGCAGTGGGGATAGGGGGCATCCCTGTCTAGTACCACATCCAATAGTGAACTCTCTAGAGTTCACTCCATTCACTCGTACACAGGCTACTGGTTGTTCATATAAGAGAGCTATCCAGTGCTGGAATTTGGGACCGAATCTGAATTTCTCAAGGGTCGACATGAGGAATGGCCAGTGGACTGTGTTGAAGGCTTTTTCATCATCTAACGAGAATATTAGATGTGGATCGGTCCTGACACTTGCAACTTCTAGCCAGTCATGTAGTCGACGTAGGTTCAGTCTAGTTGACCTTTTGGGCATAAAAGCAGATTGATCAATGGGGAAAAGTTTGGGTATGACAGCTGTTAATCTACGGCTCAATTTTTAATTTCTGTGTTCAGTAACAATATGGGTCTATAAGAGCTGCACCTCTCGGGAGCCTAGCCCGTTTTATGAATTACCGCTATTATGGCATTTTGGCGATCTCGTGGCAGGATGCCCGCCTTTTGCGCTTCTAAAAACATATTGAGGCGGTGGGGGTTTAACAGGTCTGCATTCTGTTTATATAGTTCTGGCGGTATTCCATTGGGGACTGAAGCTTTCCCGGGTTTCAGAGAGCCGATGGCTTCTCTAATTTCTGTAATCGTTATATCCTGTTCTTTATCTAATGAGGGATGTCGATTTCAGAGAGGTATCTTTCTATTTGTGGTGTCTGTGCCAGGGGGTGTTCCGCATAGAAGGCCTCATAATATCAGGAAAAGACGGTTGCTATATCGGTGGGTGTATAATGTATTTGACCTTCTTCTAAAGCTATCTCGGTCACCCATTTTGCCTCCATTTCTTTTTTGCTAAGCCATCACAGCAACCTGCCTGTCTTATCTCCAGCATCATATAGGCACCGGTGTGTGGCTTGGATTGCCGCTTGCGCGTCTTTCTGGGCTAAGTACTTCCTACGTAGAACTTGCATATTTCGCTATAGCGAAGTGTCTTCACTGGCTAGGGCTGGTTTTCTCACTTTGGAGGAGTTTTGACTCTATTTCTTCCATCTCCTCTTTCTCTCTTTTTTTTTTAATGTGAGATTATGTTCTGGGCTCTGTCTCTTAGGGCCATTTTGTACGCCTCCCAAAGTGTACTGGCAGACTCTAGGGAGCCTACATTTTCTTTCAAGTATAGTTCTGTGTCCGTTCTGCTTTCTTGGGCAACTTTAGGGTCTTTGAGTTCCCAAGTATTAAGTTTCCAGCTTTTCATAGCAGGGTGTTTATTACCCACTGTAAGCCATAGAGGCAAGTGGTCAGAGAGGCCTCTTGCCAAATACTCTGCTTTGTCGATCTCTGTTACTTCTCTTGCCGTGGCAAAAAATATAATCAATTCTGGAAAAGACTCTGTGCGCCCCTGAGTAAAATGAGTTTGCCTTAGTGTGTGGGTGCTGTCTTTGCCAGACATCCATTAGCCATAGTGTTTCAGTGAACCGTTTGAGTTGCGTGTCTTTGGGATTACTTGTGATTGTCATGGTGCGATCCATCTGGGGGTCTATGACATCATTAAAGTCTCCTCCTATTAAGTGAATATTTGAGCCTGCCTGCAGGAGGATGTCTGCAAGCTTTTCTAACGTTTGTTTCTGTAATCGCGGGTGAGCATAAAGACTGAACAGCGTGATAGCTTTCCTGTCCCAGATCCCTTTTACTGCCACTTATGTCCCATTGGGTCTATCCATGTACGTTTGACTCTAAATGGTGGAGATTTCCTAATAAGGATTGCGACCTCCTTCGCACCTGTAAAGAAACCTGCGTGCGCTAGCGTTTTATATGCCCCCCACCTAGGAATCTGCGCTGTTTTTGAGGGATGCTGCCTGATTTCAACTTTAGCTTAACTATCTACTTCCCAATGCCCCAACTCCCTTCCCACCCTAACCCTCCACTCTCCCCCGCCACCCACGCAACTACCCCTATTGGTCAACATGACCAACTGTGCGGTGGATGGATTGGAGAGGTCTGTCACCCTCCCGCCCTTAAGCCCCAAATGTGTTCCTAATCTCCTATTTCCCCGGTTAACCAGTAGTTGTTGACTGAACTGGGGAGCAACTTCCAAGTCTATTTCAAGTCTTCTGTCTATAACAGGAAAGTCTGCGTCGAGATGAAGAAACAGAAAAAGAAGTAAAGAAGGAAGGAACAGCAAGAAGAAGAAATGAAAGGAAATGTAAACTAGAAGAAAAAAACACACACAAGGGGAGAGGACTCTCCGCCAGCTCACTATCCCATCGGCCCTCAATCGGCCCAGTATGGTTCATCCTTCTTCACTTCCACCTTGTCGAGTCTGTGGTGTTGGTTCAAGTGCCATTGCGTCTGGGTTGGATTCCTCCAGGAGGTTGATGTTTCGCAATAGTGGGTGGTCACTGTCCGGGTCAGATGAGATTTCTCGCTCTGTGTGCTCTGGGGTATGCCGTCGTCTTGACCCAGTCTTACAAGTCTTTTCCTCTGCCCTGCCTCCTGATCGAGTGTCGTCTGAGGCCTGGAGTACAGTTTCAATGGTTTTTCTTTTCCGGTATGGGGTTGCCCTGGTGAATTCTTCTGAGCGGCCCGTGCTGAATTTAAACTTTAGTCTTGGTGATCTGGGTTTGTTGTCTTTGGAGGGGCCCCCCTTGTAGGGTGCTGTCTGATCTCCTAATATTCGTTTAGGTGGGCATTCCTCCATCCACTGCCATGCCTCCTCTGGTGTTTGAAAGAAAAACATTTTGGTCTGGAATATTACTTCTAATTTGGCTGGAAAAAGCAACATGTATTGTATCAGGAGGCTCCATAGCTTTTCTTTCACAGAGTCAAATGTCTTGCGTTGTTTTTGTACCTCCCTCAAGTAGTCCGGGAACACCATTATTTTGGTTTTTGCAATTCAGATCTCCCCCATCTGTCTCATTTCCCAGAGTATGAGATCTTGATTTTGATAATTTAAGAAGTGTGTGATCAAAGGTCTTAGTGGCGCTCCGGTTGAGAGGTTTTGACCTGGTATTCTGGGAGCTCTTTCGATCACAAAGCAGGGGGAGGACTGCGCATTTGGGAGGGAGTCCGTAAGCCATTTGCACAAAAAGGCGCATGTGTCCGAACCTTCGATGGCTTCTAGAACGCCAATGAAGCGCAAATTGTTTCTGCATGAGCTATTTTTTGCGTCATCGACCCTCCAGGCTACCTCCTTCATGGCTACTGTCAAGGATGGGACCTCCTTTCGCAGGGTGTGAGAAGTGTCATCTACCTCTGAAATTCGTTGCTTAACCTGTATGACTTTTTCCGAAATATTACGAAGGTCTTACGAAGGTCTTGTCGCAACAAGTTAATTCGGATTTCGTCAATCTAGCCCTCTAGCTCCTCTTTGGAAGATTGAATTACTTGCAACAGTATAGAATTGTCCGGTATTTCTGCTATAGCCCCTGCTGATGTCGGGGGCAGTCATAAATTTAGCAAACTTGTCCATTTTCCCTTGCCTTTGCGATTTTGATTTTTTGTCCTTTGCCATCTGGCATGTCCCTTACCGTAATTGATTTTTTTGCGGGTACCTAAACTACTATATCTTTGCCTTAGCAGTAGACTTACAAGGTCTTTTACAGTGTTTACCGCGCAGGTTCTCCGTTTCCCTGAGAGGGTCCCCTTGCCCCTGTAGAGACTCCTTGTTTTCCCCTGGAGGTAGAATTGTTGTGTTGGAGTGGTGGACCTCAGCATGGAGGGGCCGTCCTTGTGTCTCTTCTTTGTTACCAACGGGTCTTACCGCAGCCGATGCCTGTGGTCAGTTCTTGGTCTAGGGCAGTCTTTTATGCCTGCACTTCTGGTGTTCAGCTCCACATAGTTCTGCTTTCGGGGATCATGGGCCCTCCACCAGTGTTTTGCACACTTGTCAGGTTTTCCCTCACAGCAGTGCCCCTGCTTATTATTCAGTCATGACTAGCGTCCGGAGGGGTTGTTTCCTGTGGTCTTGCCCCTTCCTTTGACCGTTGTTATTTATCACGTCCACCCTCCATCCAGCCCCTACCTCCACGTGAAGGTCCTCTTCAATTTTGCTTTTTTTTATATTTGAGGCTTTTTCCAGCTCAGGCAGGTACCCCCTTTCTCTGCAGTCTCAGTTCTCCATGTGAATGATAAGGGATTTCGGCCAACCCGCTGAATCAGACCCCAGCTGCTCCGACTGTACCCCTCCCCCCCCCCCCGCTCACCCCTCTGTCCTTGGTGATGCATGATGAATGTTCATCTCTGGGAGGGGGCCGGGGGCAACGAAACAGCCAGCTGAGGTCCACCTCGGCCCAGTCCCAATCACGGCTCTTCGGCATAGATCGTCTCCCTGCTTAGTTCGACTGCCCGTTCTTTGACTGCAAGGCCCCTCCTGGGGCAGGGAGACGATTTCAGTCCGGTTCTTCCTCCCCTCTGGATCAGTTCCAGAGCTTCCCCGGGGTGTTTTAACCCTTTTGGAAACCTCCTACGCAGCTCCCCGGGCGCCTCCCTTCACTCTGGTCTCGGGCCCTTGGAGGATGGCACGAGAGGCCCCGCCTAGGTTGCCGGACTGGCACCGCCACTGATCCACACATCCCTCTCCCTCACCTCTGAGGGGCGGGTGAGTAGGCCGATTACATCTCTCGTGCCGAGGGGGGAGGCGGATCCACCTGCCGGGGCCCGCTATGGCCTGGTCGAGTTTTGGCCTCTCCTACTCTCCACCTTTAGGCCCGGGCAGGCACTCCAACCGATCCGGATTTTCTGCTACACGGTCTTCTGGTGGTGTTTAGGGCACTGCAAGGTGCTTGTTTTCTATGAGGGGGGAGGGGGTGTTGAGAATCTCCCCATCGGACTATGAAGTTGGGGCCTGCTATGGCCCTGTCGATTTTCCGACCTCTTCTCGTCCTCACCTCTAGGCCCGGGCAGGCCCTCCAGCTGATCGTCGCCCTCGGCAGCCCGGCCCACCGGCGGAGGTGTTGAGCATGTACTGTTATGTAAACCATGGCGAGTTGTATGGGAGGCTATGGTAGTGTTTTGTCCATGTTCATTGTGCGCGTCACCACCTGTCATCTCCGAATGTTCGGAGACTACTTATGTGACGTCATGACAAGTCCCCGTCAGATGCGTTATCTGTTGTCATAGGGGCGCTACTCTGATTTTGGTCTCTCGTGGGCCCTTGTAAACTTATATTCAATAAATACTTTATTAACGCAATATTATCATTAGACTTCTTGCTTCAACAATTGGCGACGAGTTATGGGACTGAAGACGGGCTCACGAGCGAAGTATTAAGAAAATGAAGAAATCGCGTGAAGATTGGATCTTCAACGAAATGAACTCAACACGGTAAAATTCGCATGGAGAATCAAAGCAACGATCGACAAAAGAAAGTAAGTGTAATGTTGCTTTGAATTAATGAGGAATTTACCGTTGTTGCCGTTGGAAGAAAATCCTGTCAGGACGCGCAAACTGCATGTCGGGAATGACGTAAGGCTTGGCTCTGAATTTCCATTGGAGTGAAGCCGGACACGTCGGTCTGACGCAGTGTGCGTGCCGCCATTTTGAGGTAGCTGACGCTTTGTATGACAAGGAAAGAACGCACGCGTAGAGATTGCCTGAGGAGATCGGCGCACGTAGGAAGCTGCATGAGGAAATCAGCAGAGTGCAACTGACGAGTAAGCACGGAACAAAGGCATTATTAAAGAATTAAGTGCACGCAGGCCCCGAATAGGAATTCAACAGAGGAAATAAATAAAATAAAGTCAAAAATATACATTTGTGTGTAGGAAACTGAGGAGAATGTAGGAAAGAAAATATATAATAAATAAATATAAACGCACTCCTTTCAAAACCAAATTGTGAGGAACAGATAATCTAAACATAGGAGCTATGTAAAGAATGTACAAAACGTTTAATAAGCACTAAGGAAGTGAATATAAAGGGAAAAAAAATAACATTTAACTGAATACAAGTCAGCTAAGGAGTTAATAACATGGCTCAAAGTAATAATATATGTGTGCCACCACATTTTCTTGAAGAACCAGGAAAACCAACAATGAAATGGAAAAGTTGGTTGAGGGCATTTGAAAATTACATAGTGTCAATTGATGGAAAAAAATATGATGCAGAACGGAAAAAGCACTATTATTTGGTCTCCTGGGAAAGGCAGGACAAGAAATATTTGACAGCCTACCAGAGTATGCCCGCCAGGGGTGTTCATACCAATAAATGAGTACCAAGAAGCAATTAAAAGACTTGAAAAACAGTTTTCAGAGGAAAGCAATATTATTGTAGGAAGGCACAAATTTGCATTGAGGAAGCAAGAAGAAGGAGAGACCGTTGAGGAATTTATAGCATGCTTACGTATTTTAGCAAAGGACTGTGAGTTGGAGGACATGACGGATATCTATATAAGAGACCAAGTTGTGTTCTATTGTTATTCTAAAAAAGTACAGGAGAGGTTATTAGCGTGTAGGAACCCCACGCTACAGGAAGTAGTAGAAATTGCAAAGGGTATAGAAAGGTCACTAATATCTACAAAAGAGTTGTCTGGAACTAGTAATAACTCAAACGTGTTTTATTTACAGGATAAAAGGAAATAGGAACACAAAAATTACGAAAAGAACGGAAGCGACAAAAAGGTAGGAGGAAAAACTTTAAGTTGTTTCAGGTGTGGGTCACAGGAGCACCTGGCTGATTGTAAAACATGTCCTGCTCTTGGTAAGACATGTATAAAATGTAAAAAATTCGGTCACTACTCAGCACTATGCAAAACAAAAAAAACAATGGGTGGTATGAAAATAAGTGCATTAAGTAAATCTGTGCAAGAAATGTGTGCTAACATTGTATTGTCTGTAGACATTGTAGATGGTAAGTTAAAAGGACCTATAGGGACAGTGTTGATTGGGGAAGTAGAATTACCACTCACAGCTGATTCAGGGTCACTCACCAATAACATTGATATCCGACAAAATGTTTGAGGAAAAGTGGCAAAATGTGAAATTAAACAAAACTGATGTAAACCCCAAAGCATTTGGGGAACAGGAAATTGATATGGGGGGTTATTTTTGTGACAGTCTCACATTCAAAGGAAGAGTAATTAATACCAAGATATATGTGGCAGACAGAGGCAGGAATTTAGTGGGCTGGAAAGATCTAGCAAAGCTAGGTGTAATTCTAGTACCAGGTGCTAAAGATCCAATAATATTGAAAGAATCATTTCTGAATTTGGTACAGGTAGAAGAAAATAAAGAAGGATTAAAAGAGGTATTAGAACTATTTGGTGAAGTTTTTAAAAATGAAATAGGATGTGTGAAAGGATTTGTGCATGAAATAAGATTGAAGGAAGGGGAAATACCTGTAAAGCATAAGGTAAGAAGTGTACCACTTTCAGTAAAAAAAGAGTTGAAAAATGTAATAGACAGATTAAGCAACGAAGGAGTCATTGAAGAAGCTAATGCTTCAGAATGGGTATCGGCTATTGTTGTTTCTAAAAAAAGAAAACAGGTGATATAAGACTATGTGTAGACCTAAGGTCATTAAATAAGAACATTTTAGTAAACTGCCATCCTCTTCCTAAAATACAGGAGATACTGACATCTACTGCAGGATCAAAGTATTTTACGCTGATAGACTTAAAATCAGCGTACCACCAGGTATGCTTAACAGAAGAATCCAAAAAGTTAACCACATTCATAACGCCTTTTGGAGCATACAGATATGTCAGACTACCATTTGGGCTTGCCTCATCTTCAGGAGTTTTTCAGAAATTAATGGACTTACTTTTCAGTGACATGAATGGCGTTGAGGCATTCCAAGATGACATTTTAATACATTCAAAGGAAAAACAGGAACATCTAGAATTACTGTGTAAGGTATTGAGAGTATTGGAAAAAAAGGGAATGACAGTTTCAAAGGAAAAGTGTAAATTTATGGAAAACAAAATAGAGTATTTGGGGCATGTCTTGACTTCAGAAGGTATAACACCAAAGGATGACTTAGTGCAAGCAATTAGCGATGCCCCAAGACCAGATCATAAAGAAGCCTTAAAATCATTCTTAGGCCTCAGTGAATATTACTCCAAATTTATACAGAGATATGCAAACAAGGTGGAACCGTTAAGGAAGTTATTGCGCAAAAATGCAAAATATCAATGGTCTGATGAGCAAAACCATGCCTTTGAAGTCATTAAAAGTGGTATCACATTAGCACCTGCATTAAAACCGTATGACCCAAATTTGAAGAATGTTGTCACTGTAGACGCAAGTGCAAAGGGGATAGGAGCTTTGTTTTGCCAAATTCAAGGAAAAAATAAAAATACAATTGCATTTATATCTAGAAGGTTAAGCGAGGCAGAAACAAGCTATAGCACCATTGAACGTGAGACACTTGCATGTGTTTGGGCTGTACAAAAATTGAAAAACTATTTGTGGGGTAAGGAATTCGAAATAGTCACAGACCACAAACCATTGGTGTACATGATGGATGGAAGCGGTCGTGGCAATGGTAAGGCAAGTTCAAGACTGATAAGGTTGTTATCCAAGTTACAGGAGTACAATTTTAATATAAGGCACATTAAGGGAGGCCAAAACAGCAGGGCAGATTGTTTATCACGCTTGCCTATGAATGATCAAGAAGAAGGTTACCTTGATGACACGGAATGTGTTGTAGCCTTAGTAGATGCAACAGTGATGTGTAATGGATCTATAACAGAGATGGAGTAGTTGGACAGTCAAAAGGAGGACACAATAATAGAGAAAGTGATAAGTCATCTAAAGTCGAAATGGCCTCCCATCAAAAACCTTCAAAATGAGTTGAAGAGTTTCCAACAAATATGTGAAGAACTAACTATTGAAAATGGTTTCTTAAAAAGGTGTGACTTATTTGTACCGCCCGCAAAACTAAGACTGAAACTAATAAAAATTGCTCACAAAGGCCATCCAGGAAGCACAGCAACAAAAAACATTCTAAAGAAGTACTATTGGTGGCCAGGAATGAACAGCGACGTTAATGACTATATTGACATGTGTGAACAAGGTTTAAAAGCTGACAAACATTGCAGATTAAGCAAGGGGGAACTACAAATGGTAGAGATACCAAACGGGCCTTGGACAAAAATTGCAATTGATTTTGCAGGGCCATTCAACATATTGCAAGAGAATTTCAGATATATAATTGTACTATCCGACTACTATTCAAATGGGTACATTACAAGTTTGTACATTCTATAACCACAGAAGAAGTGATAAAATTCCTAACAAAAACTTTTGCATTAGAAGGGCAACCTAGAATAATAGTTTCAGACAATGGTACGCAACTAGTTTGACTATTTAGGAATAAAACAATAGAAAACACCATTATATAGCCCTAAAAGTAATGGACAGGTGGAAAGGATGAACAAGTTCATAAAAGAAGGTATCCAGCTTGAAGTTGCATCAAATTTAAATGTCAAAAAGTATATACGTGAGAAAGTAAGCACATATAACAATACCCCTAATGAAACCACCACGTACACCCCATTCTATTTGATGAGAGGGAGGAAGTGTAACAGTGAACTAACACCCAAATTTAACAAGTGGTACAAAGAAAGTGAGACACCAGAGGAAATAAAAGATGATGTGGTAAGAGTCAAAGAGATTATCATTTCTAAGCAAGAAAGAACAAAAAAATATTCAGACAAAACAAATAAGGCAAGAGAGAAGGTGATAGAAAAAGGAGATTGGGTTATTGTTAAAAAACCTTACAAGGTGGTGAAGGGAGTATCTGTATTTAGTAATCCTGTTCGGGTACAACAAGCTTCGAAAGGTGCAGTTTGTATAGAAGGAAAAGGATGGCGAAGCAAGGATGATGTAGTTAAGCTAAAGGCAGGGCAGGAGAAAATTATAATGAGAAATAAACAGGAGCTAGATGGAGACCTTGAAAGCATTTTGGATTGGGAGGAAGTCACGTCTGACAACCAAAGTATATATGACATAGATAGGCGGTTGAGTGTGTCTGTTAACGAAGGGACAAGACCTATCTGGGGCACAAATGAGAATAGCGTCAGTGGAGAGACATTCAACGCCAGTGGAAAGACAAGACCCAACTCGGAGGAAGATGATGGGTCAAATCAAAACAAGAATCCTAATACAGTGCTCATGGGGGATGTGGAATGTAAAGGGATGTGTTCTACAACAAGGTCTGGAAGGGAGATCAGAGTTCCAAAACGTTATGACGACTATATGTTTTACTGACATTCTCAATTGTGTTGTATTAAGAAAGGGAGATGTTGAGCATGTACTGTTATGTAGACCATGGCAAGTTGTATGGGAGGCTATGGTAGTGTTTTGTCCATGTTCATTGTGCGCGTCACCACCTGTCATCTCCGAATGTTCAGAGACTACTTATGTGACGTGATGACAAGTCCCTGTCAGATGCTTCATCTGTTGTCATCGGGGCGCTACTCTGCTTTTGGTCTCTCGTGGGCCCTTGTAAACTTATATTCAATAAATACTTTATTAACGCAATATTATCATTAGACTTCTTGCTTCAACAGGAGGGTAGGGTGCTGCAAGCTGCTTGTCTTCTGCGAGGGGGGTGTCGAGAGTCGCCCCCTCGATCTCTGGTATTTCTTTGGGCCGTCTAGCCTGTAAGCAGCCCGCCGGTCTCCCTTTCTCAATACAGCTGCTTGGGCTTACGGTCTGCCGCCATGTTGTTTCGGGTCATCTCTCTCTCCCTCTTTTCTCCACAATCTCACAATATACCGGCTGTTTCAGGTTTATAAGCAGATATTATTGCTCTGCGTTAGTGGTCAGGCCCCAGGCTTTGGCATCTGGATGTAGAATTACTTGTGGAGCGAAGGATTATGACATGATTATCGGTGGGCCATCAGAGCACCGGTCGGACACGTCTAGTCCACCATGCTTCTGGCTACGCCCTCCGCATGGACATCTTTATGCATTCTCATGCTCTTTCTCCATCCTCACCCGTTGTGCGAGGAAACAATATAACCATGAAGTCGATGCCCATGCTCATTGTCAACTAAGGTAGGAGTCACTATATCTTGTGACTCTAAAGATCGAAAGACTACTTTGAACCAAAACTAGTTGTACACGTCTGAGCCCATTACTAGATGACAGGAGTATGGACAGCATGTGAATCTACAGCACTACATGCCACGGAAAGATGCTTAAGGGGTAAGTACCATTATATTTTTATATTATTGTATATGTATCTGTTTGGGAAGAGGTGAATGTGTTCACCGTTATCTTACAGTGGTAGCGAGGGAATGAATGATTCAAGGGTTTTTAGGTTGGGGGGTGTTAGACTCGGGGGTCTCTGGTTGGTGCAAGGTTGCCCTTGAGTCAAGCAGGAACCCTCTCCTCTACGTCAGGGCGCAGGATAACCCCTTGTGAATGACCCTTGCTCACCCTCTAGGTGCGTGGCGTGAGCAGCCAAGGCGATTCCTCAGGCGTTGTTGGTTAAGCACTTACAATCACACACACAGTAAATACATCAATCCCCCCAGAAACGGACACCAGCCTTGGATATGTAGAAAAATACGCTTCTTTATGTAAAAATAGGTATATATATCTCAGCAGACTTATCACAAGACCAATAACGTTTTCGCTATGCCACCAGGTTATAAAGCAGGAAAATGTTCTTTGTTCATAGTTTCAAATGGATACTTTGTAGTTTCTTGCAAATGTTACTTGTGGTTCCAGTACTCACAGAGATCGGCTCCTGCGAACGGGGAAATAAGGCGTTGCGGGCCCCGAGCCCGATACTGGAACTTCTTTCGTGACGTGGAGAGTCGGCACAGGTCGGTGCGACTCTCAGCTTGGGAAGTGGTCTTGGGTCCTCGATCAGCGGGTGTGGGCAGGCAGGCAGGCGCGGCCAGCGACCCTCAGCACGGCGGTGCAGGGGGGGTCTCCACAACGGGGGCGGCGCGGCCTGAGATGTCCGGGGATAGCGAAGCGGGGTCGCAGGGCACGGTCAGTGCAGCTGGATGACCCGGCGTAGATCACAGTCGTCGGACGGTTTCCGGCCGGAGGGGTGATAGCGCGTTCAGCGCGCTCCAGTGGCAGGCGGTGACAGGGGTGCAGGCAACCTAGCCCGGGGACAGAGAGCGGCTCCGGACGGAGCGAGGCTCTCACGGGGTTGAGGCAGGCAAGCTCCTGAGTGTCACGGCCCTAGGAGGGGCGATGAGGGGCGCAGTCTCTTTCCAGCGGGATGCACACACGGCTCGAATCGGAGGACGAGCAAAAGCACAGAGAACCCACTGGTCCTGGGGTTCAGTTCAGGGGGCAAGCTCAGATCAAGCCCTTGGAGAATGTTTAAAGCACAAAGCAGCAAAGTCTTCTCAGTAGTCTCTTCCTCTCCTTTCTCAGCAAGGCAAGCAGCAGGCCAGCTCCTCCAGCGTCTTCTTCTCCTTCTAGTCGGGCAGAGGTTCTTTGTGGTAAAACAGGATTCTGATTTCTTAGGAGCCAGGCTCCTACTTTTATACGGTGATTCTTTTGTTCTTTAGCGCCAGGGGGCCTGGGCCTGGCTCAGTCCAGTTTTGGAGCACTTTGTTATGGTGACTCTGCTCTTTCCTTTCAGCAGCAGGGCAGAGACATCAGCCGCTCCACAGGGGGCGGCGCCGGCTTTGTGGTGGCAGAGCACAGGTCTATTCAAGAGTCAAGGTGTACTCCTCCCACCCATCCTGGTGTCATCTCTCTACCCACCACCTGGCAGCCAACCTGTCTCTGGGGATTCCCCAACCCTGCTCCTACTGTTGCTAGGCAGAACACACACACACAGCAGAGGCGGACTGAAATGGCCAGGTCAGTAAATACTAACTTTCTAAAAGTAGTATTTACAAACCCAGGATACTAAAATAAACTTGACTACAAGAAGTATTTTATTATTCTGAGTTCAGGCATACTAAACTTGACATTCTACCATGCTCTATGAGTCCACTGGGGTCACAGCGTGTAGTGATTCCAGCAGCCCATTCTGGCCTATGGAGAGCAGGTAGCCTTCAATAGTGAAAAACGAAAATGGCTGTAATTCACTATCAGGACATGCCACACACTCAGGGCTTGTCCTACCTTACACCCACAATGCACCCTGCCCGTGGGCCTACCATAGGGGTGACTAACATGAGGCAAAGGGAAGGTTTGGAGGCTGGCAAGTGTGTGCACTTGCCTAGCCAGCATGACAGTACCAGACTGCACGCAGGTTCTGCAGTGGCAGACCCTAGACACATTTTACTAGGTCGCTTCTGTGGGTGGCACAACCAGTGCTGCAGGCCCACCAGCAGCATTCGTATTTACAAGCCCTGGCACTCCTGGTGCACTTTACTAGGGGCTGATAGTAAACCGAATAAGCCAAACATGGACACCAATCAATGTATACATTTTACCATAGGGAGAGCATATGCACCATAGCACTGGTCAGCAATGGTAAGGTGCCCAGAGTCATAAAACAGCCAACAACAGGTCAGAAAAAATACTGGAGGGAGGCCAAAAGTTTAGGGATGACCCTGCAAAAAGGGCCAAGTCCAACAGGGGGCAAGGGGGAATTTGCTCCAGGATGCAAGTAAATGCACGACGACTAGACAGTGGTTGGAGCCCAGTTATTGATTTCTGGAATTAGTTTTTCACATTTCTGTGAAAGAGTTTGCAGTTTTACATGGAAGAATTGAGCATTAGTTTTGGAGACTAGATTTATGCACAAATGCAGGGATAGGATTTGGGGCATTTTATATTGTCTTCTTAAAAAGCAAGATTAGGCGTTCTAGAGAGTGTTGTCACATCAGTTTGCGACTAGACTTAAGGGGCTATTGGAGTACAGTGACTCTAAAATTCCTTGTGACTGACACTCCCTTTTTAGTATGGGGCCTTCATTCACAAAATGTGTTCCTGAACTTGTACACTCCTTTTGCTAGACTCTTTACCGATTGTAATTGGTGCTAAAGTACAAAATACATAGATCATAGGTGTATATGTACAGTAATATTTCTAATACAGATTAAAGCAGTATAATTTAGACTTTACACAACAACATTTGTATTCTTCTTGGTGTATTGTAGGTGCACATGATACAGCAATATGTCAGTGTAAAAGTTTATTTTGTGTTAAGTTTCTCCAGTTTGACATTGCTAATGCTCGATTATTTTCAGCCAACTCGTTTCACTCTGCAATGGCCTGTGAACTTAGAGCTTTCTCGAGATGTCTGTCACAAAAGAGCGAAGTCTCCTTCTTTGTGTCTTTTGTTTTGATATTTTGTGTTTTTAGCACTTATCCAGTAATGAAAGCATCAGGTCGCACTCAAGGCGCAGTTACAGGTTATAAGGTAATTCACAAACTTGTAGTATATCTGTTTTTCTACAGAACAGTTTGGGCCAACACACTTGAGTTCACTTGATGCCTGGTCTGTGACTTCTTGAAGGAATTCGATTCTTAATTATGTGTAATTTTGTGGCGATCTGAAATGTTAGTTTAAATGTATTCAAAATGCTGGAGGTCCTGCAAAAATTAAATCGTTAAGAGCAACTTTTTTCCTCTTTATTAAACGACTATTTGTATTTTTGAGGATGAGGAAGAAATCTAGAAAGATAGCAACACAGACCTTACCAACATAGACTCGGTGCAAAATCGCTTGCTGTAGTTTTGCTTCCTTTAAAAAAAAAAAAACTATATTATCTCCCCTAAGGACCCACTCTCTCCCTCCCCATTTTCACATGAGTCTTTTGTATTATCATATTGTTTGCCAAGAATAAATCTGTGAACCAACATTTCCGTCGGTACGTTTTGAACATATGATTTTTTTTTCACCCTCACTTTCCTTAGCCAGCCATTGTGTGAACAGGATGTTTTTTGTACGATACACCGTGCGCATATAAAGGCAACTTCTTTTTTCCATAGGGGACACAAAAAGTAGATACGAATCGTGCTCGGGTTGAGGAGAACTTCTTGAAGCAGACGCATGTGCAGAGGCAGGAGGCCGCGCAGACTCGCAGAGAAGAGAAGAAGCGCGCCGAGAAGGAGAGGATCATGAATGAGGAGGATCCAGACAAGCAGCGCCGGCTGGAGGTAATGTCTGTCCTTCTGTTGCATAGAGAGCTTGGAACCCAGAAAGGGGCAGCTGAAAATCTGTTAAAGCCGAAGGCCCTCTTCTCTGCAGCTCCTATCCAGGTTCTCCTCAACATCTAAAATTGCCAAACAGCTCAACTGAAATTCCCCTGTCGACACCCACATCCCCTATGAACTCCAGCACCCTGGAAACCTTTGTACAACCTCCATTTTGCGAGTTGTAGTTTACAGTGCCCCAGATTGCAGCAAAGTCCAGGAGGAGTTAAGGAGGCAGACTAGTGCTGTCTCTTTCCTAAAATTTTAAAAAGCGATTTTTCCCTGCCCGTGATTGCATCATTTTCTTTATTTTTTGTATTTACCTGTCTTTGCCTGTGGTTGTTACAGTTTAAAAATTGTAGTTTTAACCTGCCCGTGATTGCATAATTTATCACCTGTTTTGTGTTTCTTGTGGTTTTTACTTGCCCGTGACTGCTTCCATTTAAACTGTTGAATTGTGGGATTTGCAGTCCATACTCTGTAGTTTCTCCCTCTCATTCCCTGTGAATTTCAGTTTTTCCCCCCAAATTTCTCCCTTGCTCTGTGCTAAGACCTGTATGTTAAGCAGTCCACCCCCAGCTCCCATTTTGTTAGCAAGTGAGCGAAACCAGCCCCCCGTGTCCTGCCCCCCGTGTCCTGCTCCCCTCTCCCTCCCCCAGCAAGAGAGATATTCTACATCAGGGAGAGAACATTGGGTGCTCTGAGACAGCAGTAATCTGCTGTGAGCTGTTTAAGCTGTTTTTAGAAGGGATTGTGCACTTCGTTTTTGGCTAGGAGAGGGAGTAAAGTTTTATACAAACAGTATTGTTAGAGTACAAAGTTTGTTAGGCCCTTACCTGCAGAAGTCCAAATTGTGGATTGAGCCTGTCTGTCTCCTAGGAGATTCTGAATAGAGGAGCAGCTCCCAACTCCCTGGCCAGCGAACCTTGTTTGAGGTTACTGGTACCTTATATAGTCTACTATTGGATGGTATATGTGTGCACTGATTGGTGGTTGTATCTGGTGTTTCTATTGGATTAGGGTTAGTGTTCTCAATAGTTGGGTATTTGGGGGTTCTCATTGGTTTCTGGGTCTGTGATTCTATCAATGTAGGGTTGGGACTAGGGCTAGGCTTTCTATTGGAAGTAGCGATTAGGGCTTTTTGTGTGATTGGTTGCTGGACTAGGTGTGGGACTAAGACTAGGGTTAGGCTTTTTATTGGAAGTAGGAACTAGGGCTTCCTGTGTCAGTGGTTGCTGGGACTGGGGTTGGGACTACTGCTAGGTCTAGGGCTTCTATTGGACGTGTAAATTAGGGTTTTTGAACCTGATTGAGTGCTTGGACTAGGGCTAAGATTGGCTGTAAGGTCCAGGTCTTCTGTTGGTACTAGATTTTAAGGCTAGTGTTGTGATTGGATAGTGTTAGGGCTAGTGTTACCATTGGCTGAAGGGGTCACCTGACTACTATGTCTAAAAAAGGCCAAGCCTTAGGGTGTCTAAGCCCAGGCGTCGAGGTTAAGGGCGGAGAGGACAAGAGCAGTTGCCTGTTTGAGCCTGTTGGAGACTGGTTGGGACCAGGGCCAGAAATGTTGCCCATTTTCCTAATCAGTAATACCCACCCTTCACCATCCACATCCACAGAGTGATAAACTCACACCAAATGTACACCACACACTACTACAAACAAACCCAATTCACAAATCAGTGTACCAGCATACACTGCTAAACCACATCTATACACCCTTCTATCCCAACTACCACACATTTCTACCATCACCTACAAACAATACACAACTCTATCCCATACCACGAACCAATCCACTCATTGCTAACACAACCCCATTCCATACCATACTTAACTACATCACATCCAGACACACACTCCCTGCTCTAATTACTCCTAACAGACCCCCTTTATCACTAACAAACCCAGACTCAGCGTTCCATCATTTGTCCAGGTAACACCCTCCTCTTCCTTCTACCATAATAACACAAACGCACAACACATACAATGCACAGCGCCACACATTTTAACTCTTGCAACAAACCAGTCTAAGACAACCATGTTACCTCTACTTCATTCCCTCCTACACACAACATACACTCTACTCATAAACACATCACCACCCCCTCTACCTTACAACTTCCACTCGCAAACAATACTATACAAACAAATCCATCTCATGAAACAAATACACTGGCACCTCTTTTCACTAATCCTCAAAAACAAAACATATCACGGACACCAGCACAACAAAATCTCTCAAGCACAACACCTCATAATACTTACCGTTACAAAATACAAACATACACCCACCTTTCAAACTATACAAAGTAACAAACTCCAATGCAAAACTTTCTCTCTTCCACCACACCTAAAACACATACAGCAACACAGCAACTCTCTTCCAACCACCTCTCAACCATTTGGACAGTTTAGAACCTTACTACATGACCCACCCTAAACACGCAAACAATATAAGCAACATACCACACCTCACAACTTTGCTTCTCCATGTCTACTGTACAAGAATGTTACACCACGAAAACAACATAGCGTAACAACTCACTCTCAAACACTGTCTCCATCACCTACACACACAGACCCATTATAATGCCTTCTTAGCCTGCTGCACGAGGACCACATTACAGAACAGCTACACAATAGCTATCCTGATACAGCTAATACCAGCACTAAAAACACACCTCCTACGAACCCACACAATACTGATCCCTCTTTTACAAAACAAAGTCTCACCATCACCAAAGCACATTCTCGAAACTGTCTACTAATAAATGCTCGATCGCTCTCTAAGAACAAACATCACATCTACGACCTTCTCACCGATGCAAAACCAGACATACTATTCATACATGAATCATGGTTGGGAGATGATATGGCTCCAGTCCTGCATGAAGCCAGTCCTCTGGGCTAGCAAACGATCACCCAAAATCGTATAGGCAAAAAGGAGGAGGTCTAGCTGTTGTGTTCAGGCAAACATTTCATATCACTAAAGTTGACGACAGCTCCAAAAAGAATTGTGAGGCTCTTCTCACCAGATGCAATCCTCCATGTCTTCCACCTGTAACTTCCTGCTCCTTTACAGACCTCCACCCATCAAGGCGACATTCCCAGACGCACTTCTAGACACAGTTTCAAACCTGATAACAATACACTCCAACCAATGTGTTCTGGGTGACCTCAACATTTGGTTTGACGAGCCCAATATGACCCATTCAAAAACAATAATTACTGACCTAGACGCACTGAACCTGCATAAGATTGTCCACAAACCCACACACATCGCTGGACATATCCTAGATGTCATTTTTGCTAATACCGAACTAGTTACCTTTCAAACTATAACTCCAGTCACAGGGTCATACCACCATTTGCTTGCTTTCCAAAATAAAGCAACACTAAGCGACTCACCTAAAACTGCCTTACATGCATCCACCTATCGACCATGGAACAAACTCACTTTGGAACACTTAGAAACACAACTAACATCCACTACAGATCTGGAAACAAATTCTGTTAAAAAACTATGGGCCATATGTAGGTAATTTCTATTTACCGATTCCTAAATACCGAATTTTACCGATTCGGTATTTAAGAATCGGTAAATAGAATGTAGGTAAACAATCGGTAAATTTTACAGATTCGGTAATATTCGTTATTACCGTATCCGTATTTATCGAATTGGTAATAAGGAATACCTTCCCATTCATTCCTATGGGCCTGGAGACCCATAGGTATGAATGGGAAGCCATTCACTATTACCGATTTGGTAAATACCGAATCGGTAATAGGGGGAGCATATTCAAGGGTGTCAGGGTGTCACATTGACACCCTGTTGCACCCCTGAATCATGCACGTGTGCACATGTGGCGCACATACATGCCCTAAGGGCATTTATGTCTGCCACATGGCACTTTTAACAAAGCACAAAATTGCTTTTGGAAAGGTATTCAGTATTTACCACCAACTTGCAGTTGGTGGTAAATAACAAATCCTTAAACCAAAAATGCACTCACTTGAGCGCTCCCTACATAGGATTTAAGGATTCGGTAATTTACCGATTCCTTAAAATAACGAATCGGTAAATTACCGAGTCCTTAAATCCAGCCTCCTACATCGCAAAGGGGCTAAATACCGGTCGGTAACGGGAAATTTACCGATTTTCGGCCGTTACCGGCCGGTATTAGCCCACCTACATATGGCCCTATATGAGTGGCTACAGGAAGCTTTTAACATCCTGATACCACTCCAAACCACACAACAGAACAAAAGAAAAAAAAGCGCCTTGGAGAAATATAGACATAAAAGACATAAAACAAAAAATTAAAAAGCTGCAACGTATCTGCCTCAAAACAAACGCCAAACAAGACAAACTTCACCTACAGAAAATTAACAGATTATACAACTCAGCTATTAAAAAAGCTAAGTAAAGGTACTATTCAGACAGATTTAAAAATGGTAAATTTTGCAAATAAAGAATTCTATAAAATACTCAATGAATTTCGGAAACCAAATTGCCTAGAAGGAACTCATCCTATTACTCAAGATTTCACAGACAAACTGGCAAATCATTACACGGACAAAGCAGACACGTTGGACTCGTACTTAAAACAGAGACAAAGCACCAGCACTAACCCTTTTACAAAACAACAATCCAAGAATACTCAAACCCACCTTCTCGGTTCCTTCCAACACATCTCACTCGATGAATTTATGGACCTGGTCAAAGCAAGCAGGCCTGCCGGCAGCCCTTCTGACTCGTGTCCACCACAAACTTTCAAGACAATTCTTTTAACAACCTCTGCTGCCACTCCAATAAGAAGAATCATCAACAATTCCTTAACTACCGGAACATTTCCAGAAGAACTAAAAAAGTCATACATACGCCCTTTACTGAAGAAAGCAAACTTGGACCCGCTGAACCCTGACAACTACGGACCCATTACAAATGGACTTTTTCGGGGCAAACTGATAGAAAGAGCAGCGTTCGCCCAGATGTCACAATTCATTGAAGAGAATGCCATACTTTCATACTTCCAAACAGTATTCCGTCCAGGAAGAGGCACAGAATCTGCCCTCCTTGCCATCTGGGCTGACCTGAAGAACACAGTAGATCGCAACGGGGTTCCAGCGCTACTCCTCTTGGACCTCTCGGCTGCCTTTGACACGGTTGACCATGACACTCTGAAACAAAGACTCTATGAAGCAGGCATAGAGGGGACTGCTCTAAACTGGATCGCGTCCTACCTTCGAAACAGAACTAATGTCATCCATATCCCACCTTTCTCGTCCAAACCACACAAGCAGGGGTCCCTCAAGGCTCTATCATCTCGCCCATGCTTTTCAACATCTACATGAAGTCATTACTGGTACTGATCAATCAATTTCACCTCACGTGCTATAACTATGCAGATGACACACAAATAT
Source organism: Triturus cristatus (assembly GCF_964204655.1). NCBI lineage: Eukaryota > Metazoa > Chordata > Amphibia > Caudata > Salamandridae > Triturus > Triturus cristatus. The sequence continues at coordinate 1,168,717,920 of NC_140579.1, forward strand.
TGCTTCAACTGGAATGCCCCAAAGACATTGGAAACGCTCCAATTTTCAGTTGTCTCAGAGCCCTGGATGACTTGGAGCCAAACCTAAATTGAATGCTTCCAAAACGGAAATACTCACGTGTGGCGATTGGAAACATTATGACCCGCTCGCTGCCTGGCCTGATGAAATGGGATCACCGCCTAAAGTTTAGAAGGAAGTAAGAAACCTCTGAATGACCATGGACTCCAAGTTATCGATGAATGCCCAAGTGGACAAACCAGCAAGATCAATCTTTGCCACTAAAAAAAAGCGCTGCAACGAATTTTCCCCCATTTGGGATTTCCACTTAAGGTTCAAGCTACCATCTCCCTTGTTCTGCCCAAACTCGATTACGCCAATAACCTCTACCACGGATCACCTTTAACAACCATGAAAAGAATACAACGGATTCAGAACTCGGCTGCCAGATTACTCTTGAATATCAAACTGCGAGACCACATCTCGCCTGCTTGAAAGCCCTGCATTGCCAGAAGATCCACGTTGAAGCTGCTTTGTATCACCCACAAAGCAATACATGGAATGGGACCGCACTTCTTCAGGAATAAAATCACCAAACACATTCAACAAAGGAACCTCCACTCTAAAGTAGCACCTCACCTCAAAATCCCAAGATACAAGAAAAAAAACATGGGTGGCACATCCTTCTCTGTTCAAGCAGCCAAACTATGGAACTCTTTACCCCCAACATAAGATCCACGGACAATCACCTATCTTCAGAAAACTACTCATGAATTGGCTCTTCACCACATAAGCACTATACGCAACAGAAATTTACAGCATAACCCTCTGTATATAAGCATTTATTTTATTACAGATATGTACCTATCTTTGTGTATTGCTTTGTATAAGCATGTAGAATAACTGTTGTTAAAAAATAAATACAAATACATTTTTAAAGTACAATAACACTTGAAAACCAGAGTTTATCTAATGCATCTTTTTACTTCCTTTATGCATCTATATACCTTCCATGTACTTGGATCTATAGATTTATTTCTCATCCTATACCTCTATCAATATCTTTAATCTACATATACCTGCCTCCTTTATGCATCTATATACTTTCCATGTACTTATGGATCTATATATTTATCACTTTCTTCCATTTCAGCATATCCAATGCACTATCCTATTTCTCACCCTATACTTCTCTCAATATATCTTCTACCCCAACTTTCTGACTCATCTCAAACTTCTTTCTACCACTCTTTCCAATGCACTACCCTATTTGTCACCCTATACCTCTATCAATATATCCTCTACATCCACTCTCTCATTTATCCCAAACCCCATACCACTACTATGAGCCACAAAATAACCCTTTCTAGACTGTCCCATACTCTACCCCTCCTTGCATCATCTGACACCTCTTTTACTATACGGATCCCCCAAAACAAGCCTTTCTAAACTCTTCCCTCTGACTCTTCCCCTCCACATCCCTTTTTACTCATCCCAAAGCCTCTTCCTACTGCTATGACCTCTAAAAAAAAAAAAAAGTCTAAATCCTTCACTCTTCTATCCCTCCACTATCCTTTTCAATCAAAATAACAGACTAACATGTAAACTTCTCAAATTTCATATTTCACTATACTAATTCACCACTAATCCTTTATGGGTTCCGGAGTAGCGTGCTACTCGCCAATAAAGCACTTCAACACCCCATCAGGGGTAAAAAGCACAATATAAATGCAAACTTTTTTCCCTTTTCTATCCCTCCCCAACCCTTCTCAATCCAAATAACTGACTAACATATCCTCCACTCAAATTACTTTCATATTTCACTATACTAATTCACCACTAATCCAGTGCTTAATTTGTGCCGGTGCTTAGCACCGGCACTTATATGACCGGCCCGGGTCTACACTCAACACGCGTCTGCTGCACTGCACACACCAGGCGCACGTCACATTTTTCAATTTAACTTACAATACTGACTACTGTGCTGTCAGACAGTGACTCTCGTGCTGCAGCGTGTTTTTCCGCATCGCAATTGCATTTCCCTATCTGAGTCTCAGATTCTGTATTATTCATATTTAAACTGTGTTGATGGCGGCGCCGCATCGCACAGCGCGCCGCGGAGCCGCCTTAACCACTTACTTGCTACTGGGGCGGGAAGGAGGAGGACACTGGTTTGGGCGTTTTTTGGGCTGGATTTTAGTTATGTTAGGGGCTGTGCGCCAACGTTGTGCGCAGCTTTTTTACACATTGCCACGCCCCAGCAGAACCAGTCCAGCACGCAACAGGCAGCTCGCTCACCACGAGGAGTCAGTCATCGCGTTCATGTCCGCCCCGGCCCCCGCCTTCCGAGGCCCGACCTGACGACCGTGGCGCGGTTGAGCCTGAGGGCATCGATTAAACAGTACTAGTAGTACTGTGGAGTGTCTGGTGGTTGGTACAATTAAGCAGCAGCAGTAACACCCGTCCAGGCCCTAAGTAAGTTTCTAACAACCTTAAACCATGCCAATTGAATCCTCACAATGTGATTTTTCAATGGGGGGGGGGGAGGGACCCTCCCGCAGTACAGACCTGCCGGGGTTAAGACTCACTCACTGTGATGTTGCAAACGAAGTCCAGGCTGCACTGACTGGGCTCTTAGACAGCCTCAGTGTTGGGCGGGCTCTGCGCCATTGATAGTAGAGAACACATCTTCTGGCTGGGCACGGGAGAGGGATTCAAAGAGGGTGTGCGCTGGGTTTATTTTTACATGTTTGAGCAGTGGAAGGAGTGGATTGAAAAGAGGTGGTATGGGCAGGTCGAGGACACCAGGTTTTATTTGCAATTTAGGAGAGGAGGTAAGATAACAGGAGAGGATGGTTGGGGGTGTGGCAGAAAACCAGGGATAAATTTATTTTAACATTTCGGGGGAGAGGAATTGAACAGAGGTGAGTAATGTCGAAGGTTGTGTGTGAGGGTGGCAGGAAGAGAAATAATGTTTTTAAAATGTGGGGGGTGTAGGAGAGAGATGTCAGAGAGTGATGGGTGACAGACACCACGTTTACTATTGTGCAGGAGCGGGCACACGCGTGGCCATGTTGTGTATAAGCCTTCCTATGTCTCCTATGCTCCTGAACAGCAGATGAGAGCAGTGAGAGATAAAATGGAGAGGCCATACATAACAAAACATTGAAGATGGATAACGGTGAATGAAGGAGATGTTTTTAGCCTTTGGGTTCTGAATTACATCATAGCATTGTGACAATTCCAGCCAGCATGTCATTCAGAGCGCCTTGTGAAAAACATCCCAGTTATTCACCTATAATTCCCTGTTATTTTGGGAGAACTTCTTTGCAGTGCTTCACAACTACTTTGTCCACGTCAGACCCGTGGGAAAGAATCATTTTAAAATATTAAGATTACGGAATGGGAGAAATCACAGAGATTTTTATAATGAAGCTTAACACTAAAATCCTAAAAGAGTAAATTAAGATGTAAACTGACAAAACAACAATATTAAAACATTTTGTAATATTGTAGCAACTGCAAACATTTGTGCATTTTTAGAAACTGATTACTATGCATCACTGACTGATTCCCGGATATGAATGATCTGTTTCCCAAATATAACGCTGCGTTACCTATTCTATCATGCTTGAGTTTAATGGAAGATTAAATGCAATTCTTTGTCGTGTTTTTTGCACAGCCTGCCTGCCTGGTGACACATTTTTTCTTGCTGTGCTTCTTGTTCTCTGCCAAAGCTCTTTAAAAAATCAATACTCCAGGGTTGTTGTTTTGAGTTAGGAAAACGGTAGGTAACTCCTGGTGTGCTGTTAGTAGTAGCAAAGATGACAAAGAACATGCAAGGGTGAAATAGAGGGGCAGGGAGTGTCTGGTGATGTGTTAAAGATGCATGAAGGGTGCTCAAACCTACCCCGCCCTGGTACTCGGCACCATAACTTTCTGCAGCGCTGGCGACGGCAGTTTCAGAGCAAATTTTTAGCCCCGGGACCTAATTTTTTACAAATTAAGCACTGCACTAATCCTTTATGGGTTTCTGGAATAGCGTACTACTCACTAAAAAAAAAAGCGCTTCAACACCCTATCAGGGGTAACAAGCGGTATATAAATAAAAAAAACTTTTTTCCCTCCTCTATACTTCCGCGATACTTGTGAATCGAAATAATTGAGTAATCTGTCCACCACTTATATCACTTTCGTATTTCTCTATACTAATTCAACACGAATCCTTTATGGGTTCCAGAGTAGCGTGCTACTCGCCGAAAAAGCGCTTTGACGCATCGTCAGGGGTAGTAAGCACTGTATAAAAGCAATTACAATACAATACAACCTACCAAGAATGATTTCAACCCCACGGAGAACTACCTTTTCCTCTGGAAGGTTTCTCACACCACCACAGAAGGCCTTAAACCAACTCCTGTAAAGCTTTTCGCCACCTCCTCTTAATTCCTTCCTTCAACTCGTGTTGAAGACTTTTTCTTCTTCCTAAAACTATTTCTCCTCTTCCTAAATGGCATTTCTTCTCTTCCTGCAAAGCATGGCCTCCCACAAAGTAACAGTCAATGTCCACAAGGTGTGAAACATTTCCTGTTTCTCTAGCATGTTAATTAAGATAATGGTCACGTTTGACCTTGTGCAAAATTTACTGGGCATTAAATCACTGTATTGCCTGGCTTGCAAGACCGATTTTTATTGGAAAGATTAAGTGAAGTCTAATCTTTTCCTCACCTATACACGTTTTTTTATTTTTTTTACGGGTTTGCAGGGGACATTGTGGCCTCAGTTGTTCTGCTCACCTTCAGCAAGACTTCTTACATGAATGGCTTGTTGATTTATTTATTTGTTGGCTATTTCTTCTTGTGTGATGTTCACCAATGATTGTGTACATCTTCCTCAGGAGGCGGCCCAGAGACGAGAGTAGAAGAAGATGGAAAAGAAGCAGATGAAGATGATGCAGATCAAAGTGAAAGCCATGTAACCCCCAACCGTATTAGCGCCAAGTTTGGGGCCATCATGTGTGAAGCACTGTTCCCTGTACCACTTGCAACCAGAATGCATACCAATTCCGTCCGTTACAAGAATTACACTGAATACTGTAGGCACCTGTGAATGGTATCAACCAGCAGAAGGTGCTTATGGAGTATAATGCAAAAAAAGGAATATTAGAATGTTGACCTTTTCATTTCTACTAGTAATCAGATTTTACTGTGTGTGTTTTTAACATATTGTACAAGTATAGCAAGACCAGGGTCGAAGCTTGGTTAGTCAGTCAGAAAGCAGCATTTTACGAAAAGTGGTACCTTCCAGGGGATGTGTAACTGCTGCTTCTAGATTGGATCTCTTCTTTTATCTGATCCACTCTCGCAACTCAGACAACCTACACTGCCGTTCGTGCCCTGGCAGCTCAAATGAGAGAGCCCGGGCTGCTTTTGAATGCTGCCTCTGGTTGAAAATGAATGTTGGAATTTCAGTTCTGCATCACCAGAGCACCAGATTCCTCAGGACTACAGAAGCCCTCTTTTCTTGACTTAGAAGACTTCAGACTGAAAATGTTTTTAATTCATCCTGAAATTGACTACTTATTTATTTGAGGCCCTTTCCTTACATTTCTTTAATACACCTTGAACAAACGGTACCCGTGTGTGGCAAACTATGTGGTTGATAATTAAAGCTCTAGGTTTCATCTTTGCTTAGGGCTGCCTTAGACTAGCATGAAACTACTAACAAAGGCTACTATAGAGTATCTATCGCTCATAATTAATGTATTTGATTTTGAAGTCACATTTACAAAACACCCCCACCATCTCCCTATGTACAAGATGAATCACTGGGACTCAACTTGCTGTTTTGATTTGCTACTCAGTGTGTCATTGTCTTACTGCAGTGTTTGCTATCGTTACTATCCATTAACAGATTCTCATGTGTGCACAATGCGAGCTCCAGTCTTGAAAACGCGTGTCTTTAAAACGTGTGCATTTTGGGAAGCTGGAAATGTTCTACTTCATTTTTCACCTCATCGAAAATTAAGCACGGTGGTAAATAGACAAAAGATATGTTTGTGCAGACATGGGGTATAAATATATCTTCACTTTGTGTACTGCTGGTTTTCAGTCTCAGTTTGGGCTCTATCATAGAATTGTCATCGAGGATCACACACTGACTAGTCCTGCCTCAGCTCTGTATCTTGGACCACTATTAACTAGAGTTGAATCTAAATTGCCTTATATCATAGTGTTTTTCTAGAGGCAACACAAAGCAGAATTTTGAAAACATGTAATTTAAAACTGTAAATAACACAGTCCAGCATCACACTGTTAATTTTCAAACAAGAATGGTTTTGAGGAAAACCAAACAAAATGAATATAAGTCGTGCCAAAAACGGAGACTTAGAAATGTTGCACTCCAGGTTTAAGGCAGGCACCTTGTCCATGGTGCTGTTGTGTTGCCAGGGCAGTCCCTGTCGCATCAGGTAGATTTCCTTCGGCTCACATGCTTTACAGGCATACTAGCTCCCCTCACCCTTTCCTTCCCTATAGATAGAACACACACAAGGCATCGGGAGTAGTATATTATTAGGCTCGATTACTACAAGCCAAGCTAGTGCAGAAAATGTGATAGAATATAGAAAATAGTATTTGTTCCTCATGGCGAATATGCAAAACGTAAATATTATAAAGCGAGAAACCATGGTATTTAAGATAGTTTGATGTGCTACTGACGCTCTGCTAATAAGAATTAGCATTTATAAAGTTTGCCATCATGCTGCAAGCGGAAGGCGAGCTGCCCTCCACTTGCAAGGCCAAGTCTGTTAGAGCCTAACTTGGTTATGCAACATTGTTTTGGTAGAGAAAAACTCCATGGATGTAAAAATATGTAACTCACTGTCTCAGACAGCTCAAAGCATCTTACTTATCCTGTTTAGAGGAGGACTTTGAAAGGTGTCCTTGTGATGTCTGGTGCAGCGTGTGAAGAATTTAATGGGAATATTTAGTGTGATGTCTATACATAAAATCACTAGCCCTAACAATGAGATACACAAACGAAAAGCAACTATCGTAATATTTAAAACCTAGGAAGTACATATGCAAAATGCAACACAAATAGTGCCCCATAACAATGAATAGTCGGAGCCTTGGATCATAAGTGAATGGTGGACACCAATTCAAAATAACATGAAAGCACCCAACTCCCCGAAATCATGAGGGAAGGGGGGGGGGGGGGTGAGGGGAGAGAGAGAGAGTGAGAGAGATATTCACTGAAAAATCCAAGGATTAGTGGAACGTTATAGTTAGGCTCAGATTTCACTAGTAAAAAAACTAGTGAAATTGAGCAGTTCTAGTTACCTGAGCTATGTATAACTTACTCTCCTACAATGTATTGCTTATGAGCTCACATATTACATCACTGATGACATCTTAAATGACATCATCCATAGAACTACTCACACCCCTATACAACCTCTCATACACCCACTCGACCACTCACAGACCCAAACAAGTAGTCACACAATCACTTACTCATCCATAGAGCCACTCACACAATCACTCACTCATACAGCAACAAGCACAAACCATTTGCCCATACAGCCACTCACATATACAGCTTCTCGATCCTTTTTTTAACAACTTGTCATTACTCAAATATTGTACAAACATCGCAGTACAGATTGGCCCACAGAATCAAAGAGCAATGGAATTAGAATCACATGGTGCCTTTCATTACAGGTCATCGGTACCAATTGGTACAATAGTCTCAATTACTTGTCCTCTTGCTCGACACCGAATGACGTGGCAAGGCATAAATCACTATGGCCAAAAATTAAGACTGCTCCTGTGGGAGTGAGTTATGCACAAAAGAAATACATAACAATAAACCAACAAACTTGGCATCAGCAGGCAACTGGGAGGTGTTCCCCAAGAGATGCTTGAGCAGTGGGCAAAGTTCAACAATGTGCATGGCTGATGCCCTCTGTTACGATGTGTCTAATGTATGCCATGTTAACGCCATGTTATGACACCATGTTAATTACCATAGGTACATGACCTATAGTTGGTACATTCCCGGACCACCCCCACAGTACATGGTTTGTTCCAAGTCCCTGAAGGGGACATTAGAATGTTGGTGACAGGGAGCATTGATGGAGAGAGGAGTGAGAAATAAAGGACTGAAACTCACCTTCGTGTTAGTTCTACTTCGTATCACTGGCGACGATCTGCGTAAGGGAGCAGATGTACCTTACTCCTCCCCTTCTGCCTTACTCCATCAGCTGTTCCTGTGGTGTCGCGTCTTGCCAATGATGCTGCCTTGCTATTCAATGAACTTTCAGACGGACTTTCTGAGGGTTTATCTGCACACGATTCGTATTGGCGGGGGCGTGTGAAGAAGTCTCATGCTCTGAAGATCATGTTCCACTGTGGGGGTATTGCGACTGGTATCCGGAGTACCGTCATCAGCCTGTCAGGAGTACCCTGGTGCAGGGAATACCCTATTGTGTGGCGCCAATTGTCTCGTCAGACCGTGGGACTATCCGGGTTCCCCTTTCCTGGCAGTGAATTTCGTGGCGATTTCTCGTCAGGACCGAGGCTATCCGGGTTCCTGTTTCCTGTCAGGGAATTTGGTGCGCAGAAGCAGCCTGGAGACACTTCCTCCGTCAAGCGCCGTTGCCAAGTTACCTCATGAAGCTTTCCACACGGGACGCCGCCGACGCTTGCCAGTGAGGCTGCCCTGGGTCCTAACGCCGGTAAGGTGGTTCATCAGTTTTTCGGAGGCACGCACTCCAGTGTGTGCCTAATTAAATCTTCGGCGACACGCACACCACAGTACACATCAAGGCTTTCACCGGTTGCGTGTTGAAGTACTGCCAGCTGAGGAACGCCGCCGAGTCTTTCTGCCCTGGGTGCCGGTAAGGTGAACGTCGATTTCGGAGACACGCACTCCTGAGCATGTCTAAGTGATTTAGCGGTGATACGCACACCATTTGTGAGGAAAGGTAGCGCCTTCACGTCCAGGGCCATTCATTCCCCGCACTTTTCTGTGGCATCTCCATTGCGTGTCGAGACACTTGTTCGGTGACACGCACACCAATACCTGCTATATCTTTATCTCACTTTGCCGTCACAGTGTTTCTGACACTTGCAGATGACATTAGGACTATCTAAAAGAGAGGCTCATATAATTAAAAAAAAACATTGTGACTTTAGAGATCTGGCACTTGTCTCTGCTGATGGTCATATTTCATGGGAGTGGGTCTTTATTTAAACTGCCTATGTTTCATTGGGGTTAAACATCTTCATACCAGTCCCGTTAGGCAAGCAGAAAGGGGATACAATAAGGGAGATAATCCAAAAGACAAGGCTAAGAATATGTACAGTATGGTTCTTGCACGTATAGTGAAATGTGGAAAATTATCAAATTGCCAATGAGTATACGATGTGAATGTTAATTATTTGAAAGCGTTATCCCACTATTCTGTTGACATTCACCGTTCGGTTTGTATCTGCGGAGATACGCACTCCATTGCGTGTTTCGGTGACGCGCACACCAGTATAAATCATAAGGCAAGCAGATACAGTTTCCCATTAACTGATCACAACTGTCTACAACTTGCCGCTTAGCACGCATTAGTTCTGTGCTCTTTCTATCAACGTTAGCGATTAAAGGATGCCGCACTGACCCTGTCACCCTCAGCTAGGCAATATTTACAACCTGTAAGCTTGTTGGGGGCTGTTAATCACATTTCTGGGGCACCAGTGCTTCATGTATCATGTGGGTTTCTTGTACAATGATTAGGCTTGCACATTTATAATCTTCCAGTTACATTGGAGTACTGGTTACGCATCGTGACAACTCACCTATAGCTCATCTAACCTTAGGATTGCACGTCACTAGTGTCACGTCAGTGTTTTACATAGTTCTTTTTCCTCCTTTCCACAATGGCGGCTGCCAGCATGTTACAACCAACGCCATTCTTGAATGAAATGGGGGAACCAACCATTCCATGGGAAGATTGGGAGAAAGTATTTGAATCTTATCTAGTGGCAATAGGAGGGGAAAAGTTCAGTGCTTTCAGGAAACAGCACATATTACTACACAACTTCGGTTCAAGTGGGAGGAAGATTTTTGAGTCACGACCGGAGCCTGAGGTAGAGGAAGAGGATGAAGATGCGTATGAAACAACGTTGTCTAAATTGAGAAGTCACTTCGGGGACAAAATTAATATAGTCTTGGAAAGACACAAATTTTTCAGTCGGGTGCAGGGCAAGCAAGAAAATGTATCCACTTACATTGCAGTCCTTAGGGGTTTGAGCAAACTTTGTGCTTTCAATGATCTCAATGACTCACTAATCAGAGATCAATTAGTACGCTGTACGAACAGCAAAGAAATACAAAGGAAGTTATTGGAGAAACAACCAGATCTTCTGGAAGCAGTTAAAATTGCAAAATCGATTGAACACACGGCAGTCTGTATGATAGAAATAAATTCAACGGAGAATAACGAGAGAATATCAGAAATAGCCAATCTGGAGGAGGAAGCCGAAGTATACAAGATCAAAAATGAACCACTAAAGAGAAATGACAAGTGGCGTAGCCAGACGATGGACGCGGAGAGTGGAAAATTGAAATTCTATCGTTGTGGTAGCAGCAATCACTTGGCAAATGATCTCAACTGTCAAGCCAGACATGCTTGGTGTGTGGTAAATATTTCGTTACCGGTACTATTTTTTATGCGGTAAAGTCTATCAAGAATAACTCAGTAAATATAAGAGGCAGAATCCGTGGTATTAGAGGTTTAAAATGCTTTATTCCTATAAAAAGGAAGACAATTCGAATTGTGGGCCTTCTATTCCATCACCACGAAAGTTCAGGAAGGAAGGGAGCATATATTATTGACAGGTAGGCAGTTTTATAGAAAATACATTACAGTGAAACAGATGCAAGTGGCGTAACAGCTGATAAAAGGTGCATACGTAGCTAATAGAGGGCGTAATTCAAGAAACGTCATTAAACATGATGTCACAAGTGGGTGGATCCATAAAAGAATCCTGCAATGTCAGCAGAAATGTTTGGCAAAGATGCGCACGCAGCCGCATGACGTGTGATTGACGTGCAACTAGAGGGTGAAGGGGACTTGACATTTAGCTCTACATGTGGAGACAGAAGTCTGGGGTTATGTCAACCTAATCCCAAATCATATCTAATATCCTATGTTTAAAGAACTGTGTTATCCAAAAGAAGAGGTCTCTTAGGATAGAATCTTATTCTATACTGACTATACTGACTGTTAGTGCGTGTACAAGCGTCTAAGTGTCTACACTAGATGCGAGGGGGTAGGAATATTCCATGGTAACGGGGCTATGAATTACTTGCATGAGGACAGCGAGGCCTGGCCCCTTTGCACGGTAGCTGGAGGAATGTTTACCTAAACTACTAGACAGGAATGCATCGGATGAGGAACGAAGGAGATAATCTCGAAGGTGAAATACAGTTTTTGGCAGGCGACAGGCTGGATCAGGCACCGTTAGCCGCGCAAGGAGTAGGACAAAGTTCATGGACACAGATGCGTGCTCAGACTGGAGCTTTCAGAGGCAGAAGGCAGGAAAAGGCTTGATGACAGAATTCGGGCCTACTCGCCTGAATCTGTGAAATGTGGAAAGTGAACCACATAAAGTCGGTGGCCTTTCATACTTAGGAATGGAATATCTGACCCATTCATGGCGGATCTGAAAGAGGACATGTTGACGGTGGACGCACATATATTTGCGTCTTCAGAACTGGAGCAGGAGGGAACATACATGTACTGATAGCATGCACATGGAGCCGTTGGGGTCTACGATAGGGGACATAACTGATCACAAAATTCATATTTCCTCATTCCCTCCTTGTCCCCTTCGGACCCTCAGGAGATATCGATCTTCATCAATCCATCGATCTGTTCATATAGCATCATTTGTTCTTCTTTCTTCTTCCGGGATCTCGAACGAAAACTTGGATGTGGGATACACAAGGTGGCACACAGACCACAAATCGCTGGCCCACATTGTAGACATAAGCAGCAACTGAATAATATGAGAAAGCCAATACCTAGGAAGGATAGGATTCTCCATCCCCAGGCTGACAACACGCCCCAGAACCAACCGGACCAAGTCCAGGTGCCTGGACTCTGGTGTATCTGGCTTATAATCTTATGAAGGCGGGTTATGGCTTTATATACTGACGGCGAATTTTCTGGTATGAAAATGCAACAACTTGATCCGATGACCCTACAAGCTCCGCCCCTATCGGCCAGGATGACGTCAAGGACAAGACGATTTTGAAGCACAACAATCCGCATAGCAGACTGCTCTTCTGTTAAATTGCCTAAGGCGGAAATAGTTTCGTTCACTACTGCTTCAAGGGTTCTGGTTAATCTACGTATCAGCTTACTATTAGTGACTGTACCTATATAGGGAAAGAAACCTTTATTGAAATCTGTGTATTTTTCCCATGCTGTTTCAGTGTAATCGACAATTGGGAGATCTCTCTGCTGTCTTTTGTGTACTAAATGGGTATTTCTATGATAATCAGGAGGAGCTAGGAAAACAGGTGGCAGAAGGAATGCTATGTAACAGGTACCATCCCAATCTAAAGGTAGACATATATATGCGGTCTGGCCACATATGAAGTAGGAATGATGGGAAGCTCTAAATGTAGACTTGCCTTGATCACTGAATTTTATTACAGTGGTGCATTTACTGTGGCCCATGTGTATGGAACCATTCTTTCTTATACATAATTCCCCTTTTACTGGGAATACTGACATGGCGGGCAAGATTGGTGTAGCTTCAGATTCAACGTTCAGGATCATGAGGTTAAGTGTAAAGTTACCTAATCCATATACTTCATTTTCTAGATCAGTTCCTGTTCTTTGGGGAAGTCCCTCCTTGTTAGGGTAGCAGACTTTAAGCAAAACTATGTTCAGGTTTCCCCAAACCCAGTTGTCTTGATAAACTGCGGAATTTGAATCTAGGGTATTAATCAAACTAAACCATGCTCCACAGGAGCCATTGTGTGTGAACGGATATGGAAAGAGGGGCAAAACTCCCTTATAGTTCTGATAGGGAGGGAGTCGGCCACATATCCAACAATTTGTGGCATTGCTGGTCTGATGGGAATGATGTAACATACTAATGAATGTGTTGTTGCGCAGCACAAATCTATATGACCACTCATGCGGAGGAAATTCACTAAAAGAATGTTCTGCAGTTATATTATAAGCATGTTTAAGAATAGGGTAATACATATGCAATAGTATGCTAAAAATAATGATCAGAAGACTTAGAAAAAACAAAATTAATAACGTTACTGTACAGTGACTACGAAGTGGTTTACAATACGCATGCTTTTTGAGCTGCATCTGATGATTTCTTTCTCTATTCCGGTCTAGAGGATACATGTCAGGGACAAATTCAACCGATTCACCTTGGAGAGGACTTAAACAATCAAATTGTCTGACTTACTAGACCTCAATTTTAGTTTACAAATTTCTGAGTTCGATTGCTCAACCAAGGGGAGCTTTGAGTCTGTTTGTGAGGGAATACAGGGTTGAGTATCTACACCGGGTGGTAGTCCATAAAATTTCTTGATATGACTCGAGTGCAACCACCCCTTCCTTCCCTCGATTTTCACGGCTGTCCTTGTGGTGAGTAGAACCAACTTCGGTGACTTCCACCTAGGATCCAGTTGGGTCTTCCGGTCAAAGTTCCTGACCAGCACCAGGTCACCAGGAACCACGTCATCGGGCTTCACCTCAGTATTATCGGGAAAAGCTGCGGATACCTGTGAACGACAAGATTGTAGTGCAGACATCAAGGAAGCCAGGTAATCTGTCAGCATATTACAGTCAACGTCAGTGATTTTACGAGGTATAGGCGTCCCCCACATATTTGGTGGTCTACCGAAGATCACCTCATACGGGGATAGCCCTGTTCGAGAATGTGCTACCATTCTCATGTAAAAGAGCGCAACTGGTAAGGCTACTATCCAATCGACTCCTTTTTCTCTACATATTTTGGACAATCTAATTTTCAAAGTTTGATTATGGCGTTCTACGAGACCTGCTGCCTCGGGATGTCGGACACAGTGAAATTTCCATTGATAGCCTAATAGAAGGGAAACGTGTTTCATTAGTTCGGATGAGAACGGCTGGCCGTTATCTGAGTAGACAACACGTGGTAAAAATTCTCGAACTAACTGTTTGGCAGTAGTCGGGGCAGTGTAATCTGAAACCGGGTATGCTTCTGTCCAACGGGAAAGAGCACAGACAACTACGAGAACATATTTGAATCCTCGACATCGTTCCATCTGGATATAATCCATCTGGAGGACTTCAAAAGCATGATCGGGAGTTTGAAATCCACCCTGTTCTACGGGGATGCTTTTACCTGGATTAAACTGACAACATATCATACAGGTACGAACCTTTTGTTTAGCTGCGGCTCGCAAGTGTTTGTTGAACCAAATGTGTTGAATGCTGTCTAGCATAGCTTTCTCTCCTAGGTGTGCTGGACTATGTATTGTGTTAATAATAACTTGGACCATTGAGTCGGGAAGAAACCATATAGATTTTTCCTTCGTCATCCATCCCTGATCTGTTTGGATCCCTCCTAATTCAGTCCATTTCTTTATTTCTTCTGGTGTAGCATGTGTCTGTATGTCAATTACATCAAGGGCGGGATCCTTAACTGTCATGCAATGTGTTAGTGTCGGGACTATTGTCTTTGTCGCGTCAATTGTGAGAGTCTGATTCTGAGCAGTCTGTTTAGCTGTTCTATCAGCTAGGTCATTACCCTGAGAAATAATATCGGTAACTTTTGTATGGGCTTTGCATTTCATAATCGATATTGTAGTGGGTAGATGAATCGCGTCTAATAGGGCTTGAATAAGGGGTCCGTGTTGGATGTGGGCACCGTGAGAAGTTAAATAACCTCTCTCTCGCCATAGTACGCCGAAGTCATGGACGACTCCGAAGGCATAACGTGAATCTGTGTATATATTGACTTTCTTATTTTTGGCTTGGATACAGGCTTGTGTCAGAGCGGTGAGTTCTGCTGCTTGAGCTGACAAAGTGTTAATACGATTTGTTTCAATGACTTCAGTGTCTGTTGTGACTGCGTAAGCGGCCACTAGTTCTCCTGTACTTGCTCTCATACATGACCCATCTACATACAATGTCAAGTCTGGATCTGGCAAAGGGATATCTGTCAAGTCTTGTCTGGGTTTCGTCGTGATAGTGATGACTTCGACACAATCATGTGCCAATGGATCTGTTCCGCCTACTGGTAACAGTGTGGCAGGATTTAACGTATTACAACGTCTGATTTCTATATGTGGCTGAAACAATGTCAGTTCGTAACCGGTGAGTCTCGCTATAGTCAAGTGTTGTGTTTGTGTGCGGTTCAAAAGAACCTCTACTGCGTGTGGTACTTGTACTGTCAATTGGTGTCCTAACACTATGGCATCGCTTTGTCTGATTGCTAAAGCTGTTGCTGCCACCGATTTCAGGCACGCAGGAAGAGCCTGAGCTACTGGATCTAATGTACTAGAGAAATAAGCACATGGTTTATGTGATCCTGCTTGTTCCTGAGTGAGTACTGACAAAGCAGTACCTTCGCGTTCTGTAACGAAGAGTGTAAACTGTTTACTGTAACATGGTGTTGCTAGGACAGGTGCTTGGCATAAAGCTTTCTTTAAACTTTCAAAGGCGTGTGTATGTTCTTGAGTCCAAGGGAGGACAGTCGATGTGGCTGCCTCCTGTGTTGTCAACTGGATGAGTGGTTTTGCTAGAAATGCATATTGAGGGATCCACTGCCTACAGTATGAAGTGAGGCCTATAAAAGCCCGTACCTCCTTTTGTGTCTTGGGTGGTGGCATGTTAGCGATTAACTGGATGCGGTCGGATGTAAGCTGCCTTCCCTCCTTGGACAGCGAGTGCCCAAGGTAAACAACTCGCTGGACACAGAATTGCAGCTTAGAAGGGGACACCTTGTGCCCCTTGTCAGCCAAAAATTTTAAAACCGTCAGTGACGCTTTTTCACATTCAGGTTCGCTTCGGGCGGTGATCAGCAGATCATCGACATATTGAAGCAAGGCAGTGTTAACTGGCATGTGGATACTGTCAAGTTCTCGTTTCAGTGCTTGGCTATAGATGCTGGGGCTTTCTGTAAATCCTTGAGGTGCGCGTGTAAATTTAAAACTTCGTCAATTTAAACTAAATCCGAATAAATATTGACTTTCCGGATCGATTGGGACACTAAAGAAAGCATTCTTGAGATCAATTACAGTGAAGAACGTTGCTTCTGCGTCAATAGCTGTGAGTAATGAAGAGATATCTGGGACCACGGGGTATTGTGGCACAATACATTTATTTAATTCGCGCAGATCAATAACTAATCGATATACTGGTGGAGCTTTTGGATCCGTTCTTTTAAGAATCGGAATTATCGGAGAATTACATACATTGGAGTCAGTTTCGACAACCACTCCTTGTGCAATGAGCTCGTCAATGATTTGCAGTAAAGCCACAACAGCATCGGGTGGTAACTTGTATTGTCGCATTCGTGGTAGTACTATTCCTGTTTTCAGTGTAACTCGATATGGTGTAATGTTCATGCAACCAACATCAGTGGGTCCTTGTGCCCATAAATGTGTAGGTAAATTCTGCAGTCGGTGATCCATGTCTCTGGATACGTAGTGACCTTTAAAGTCACGTAAAAATAGTCGTACTCCTTCCGGAGAACAACATATTATAGCTCCTAGAGCTTTCAATGTTTTTATGCCTAACAAGTTTTCTGGACATGATTTAGTAAGCAATAAATCTGTAGTACATGTCAATGGACCGACTGTCAGTGGAAGAGGTTGTGTTACATCATTAATTATAGGTTTTCCTGAGAATCCAAGGGAAATATTCTGTGAGCCTGAGAGGGGTGCCCCTGGAACTTCACTGCGTCTTATAGTTGTTCTGCTTGCCCCTGTATCAAGTAAAAACTTTCTGTCTTCCCCTAATAGTTCACTATGTACATAAGGTCCCTCTTGGTCTACAGGAACCTCAATAAGGGGTAAGCCAACTTCCCTCTCTAGGCTATCTCATGAGTATCGTTGATAATCGGGATAATCTGCTTGTGCGTACTGATACATCTGTTGTGTCGTTGCTTGTGTTGCAGCAATAGGCTGCGCTTGTGGTGGTGCTACGATCTGTTGTGGAGCTGTCTGTTGCGGAGTTAGTTGTTGCGGAGCTAACCTAGGTTGTGCATGCTGAGGGATTTGTTGTTGATTCTGATCCTGTCTAGGTGGACGTGGTCTCTCCTGGGTTCTACCTGTGGCAATATTATGTTTCAGGACTGGACAATCGTGTATATAATGACCTGGTTGTTTACAATAGTTGCATGTCCCTTTCGCAGGGCCTGCGGAATCACCCTTTTGATGACTATCGGCTGGAACTGACTGTGCAACAAGCATTTTCATTTTTGTATCTTTCATACGTCTTTGTTCGTGTTCTTGTTCTTCTCTAATTCTATTGTGATGATATTGTAACATCTGTAGCATCTGTGATGGGGTATTACCTTGCCAGGTACTTTCGAATTTCAATACTCTATTCTTAACTTGTATCAGAGAATTTTCAACTAATTTTGTCACAAACAGATGTGGGTATGACTCACTACTGGCTTTTATGCCACTATTTATACCAAAACATTTTTCAAATCGGGAATAGAAATCACTAGTATCTTCGTCTGGCTTTTGTTTACAGGCTGAGATTGCACCCCAGTCTTCCTTTTTCGTAGTTAATAAACGTGGCAGTACCTGTATTAGTAATCCTGCTAGTGCTGTAGTCTTTTCCCCAAGCCCTGCTCCTGCAGCTCGGGCCTTTTCTTCGTTCTCTAATGCGGTCCAATCTATCTTTTGGTCTCCCACCTCCCATTCTTTTTCTTTGAGTTTCTCATAAACACCGGCGGGTAATAGGACTTTTAATATTTTCATAATGTCGGGGTAGGTATACTCTCCCATGAGTAACATGTCTTTTATCTCACGGTGGAAACCTGCTGGGTCCTTGTCATGGCTGGGTACTACTTTCTTCATCTCTAATAATTCTAATTTAGTTATAGGCGTGTACACAAACACGCGTGTGAAATTATCACCGGCACCTCTAATTGGGTGCACTTCGCGTAACGGGTTCTGTCTATCTATGTGATACATTTTTCTTCCCATTATGGGAACTGGAACGTGTTCTGGGCATACGAAATTTAAATATTGGTTTCGGGATTCTAGTATTTCTTTAATCAAATCAGTACCTGACCCTCTCCTTATGTTCGTGAGTAGTTCTGTCAATATGTCAGGTAAGGGTCCTGGATCGGAGTGTTGGCTTTTATATAATATAAGGAGGTGTTGAATCATGTATATACTAGCTAAACGCTGTTCGTACGGGTCAAGATTCAGAAACGTGTGTGCAAGTACATCATCATTGTAGTCGCTGGGACTGTCAGCCCATTGTACTGCTGACCTGGCTAATTCTTGTTCGTCCATGGAATCGAGCATGTGGTACCCCCTTCGATCTCGGAGTAATTTATCAGCGGCTTGGAATAAATGTTCGGGGGATTTTGTATTTAGCATAGGGTTTGGGAAATGTCTATTATATTCTGGACGCATCGGACGCATCGGGTCATTAGAGCCTCTGGTATTATTATGGGGTCTTCCTCTACCTACATAAGCTATCGTTTCTACTTGCTCCGACTCTTGCTCCTCCTCTTCTCTGTTTAGGTCAGCGGCGTCTACCTCTAATCTTTCTTCGTGTATTCGTTCTACTTCTTTGCGGATCTTTCGGTACATAGCGACTATACATAACTGTTTATCATGTCTCCCTTCTGATATATTCTGGCCCCAAGTGACAAGTTTTTGCATTTCTTCCGGATTTACCCCAGGCCGGTCTTGATTTCTGATTACACAGTTTATGAGGAAACGTAACAGTTGTCCCTGTACCTCCGCTTTCTGGTACTCCATGGCTCTGCTAATACTTTCAGGACCTCGCCCTGACTGGACAAAGTGATATATATTTTCTAAATGTGTAGTCATTCCTGGTAGCTTTGTTAAATATATCGCAGCTCGTCGAATACGTAATGATGACAGCAGCATTTCGTCCCGTTTACCGGGCACAGGATCATATCTACAATCTACTAGAAGTTCCTTAAGCATGTCGGGAGTTGCTAGTTTGGGCGTACGTTGGAGGGCTAAATCTCTAAGAGTCTGTTTATTTTGCGGCGGAGTGGCAAACATGTCTGTCGTACCTCCTGTAGCACCGTCTGAGGTGCTAGGCACGAAAGGATTCGTTGGGCGTAGGATAGAGATTGTAGATGCGGGAAAAACTGTAGAGACGGACGGGTCTGTTGGAACTTGTGTAGGAGTTTGTAATTGCGGGGATACAGACGAATGCTCTTGGTGTTGAACACCATCGGCAAGCGGTATGTGTGGTATGGCATTAGCATACTCGGGAGCTACGTCATCTAAATAGGAGGAAAGGAAAACGTCCTTTGCTGTTTTGGGATGTGATTTGGGATGTGCTTTTATCGGAAACAATGGAGGTGGCAAGTCTTTTGGTATTTCCGGAGTAGCCTTAGGTAACCCTTCGGCCAGAAGTGGATACATACCATTCATAAGGGCGTTTCTTTGTCTATCTAATTGTTCTGATTTTACTCGGGTACCTTCCTCAATTAACAGATTCTCCCGGACTTTATTTGAATTCTCCTTACCCTTATCTTCCTGTCTGAGTGCTTTTTCTGTACGTCTATACGATTCTTTACGCCATAATTCAATGGCATCTTTTTGTGACTGTCTGGCTTTCTTTTTCCATAATTCTTCTTCTACTCTCATGATGCAATCTGCATCCCAGGTCCCCGCTGCGGGCCATCTCTGACTCTCTGGTAATTCTTTGGTGTAATCCACCCATAAATCAAGAAATAATACGGCATCTAGGCCATGCTTATGATACATGAAGTATCCTGGAGTATCCCTAGGTGGAATGGGAACGGCTTCTTCGAGTACACCTTTTCTAGTTTTGATCTGTCTTAGTTTCGAAAAGAGCGGCATTTTTAGATCTTGTTTCTAGAACATACTTCATACAAGAAAACACAATAATGAACAGTCATTCACACCACAATATATGGAACGTATTAAAACATTTTAACATTTAACAGTTTTAACGAACAATGATAACTAATAGAAAACTAGTTACTGACATAATACTGACACTAGATAATACTTATTTATATGCAAGACATACTATATTACTATATATACTGCTAAACAGTACAGATACACTGCTGAAACAGTGCAGACCGGATTTGTGTACCCAAACCCGTCTTGACCGGCACAGACTATGTGCACGTAAAATGCCTCCCCGGTAATGGTACTCACCGGGTAGCTCGGAACGGAAGGCCTCGGAACGGAACTGAAACTGGACCGGACTGGACTCGACTCGACTCGACTCGGAACTTCGGAACTCGGTGGGACTCTGTATACCTCGGATCTTGCTCTCTCAGCTAGGCTCTGGTCGGGATACTTCGCACTTCTCACCGCCTCGTCTGGGTGTTGATCGCAGCCTCAGTCGTCCCCGCTTGGCCGGAGGGAGATACAGGAAATCCTGCTGGTACGCGTTTTTGTCCGTTCAGCTGTGGCAGGAGACCGGGCCTGCAACGCACCGCCGGCGCGTGAGATGAGAAAGTGTCCCTGTTCGGGCGCCAATTTATGTGGTAAATATTTCGTTACCGGTACTATTTTTTATGCGGTAAAGTCTATCAAGAATAACTCAGTAAATATAAGAGGCAGAATCCGTGGTATTAGAGGTTTAAAATGCTTTATTCCTATAAAAAGGAAGACAATTCGAATTGTGGGCCTTCTATTCCATCACCACGAAAGTTCAGGAAGGAAGGGAGCATATATTATTGACAGGTAGGCAGTTTTATAGAAAATACATTACAGTGAAACAGATGCAAGAGGCGTAACAGCTGATAAAAGGTGCATACGTAGCTAATAGAGGGCGTAATTCAAGAAACGTCATTAAACATGATGTCACAAGTGGGTGGATCCATAAAAGAATCCTGCAATGTCAGCAGAAATGTTTGGCAAAGATGCGCACGCAGCCGCATGACGTGTGATTGACGTGCAACTAGAGGGTGAAGGGGACTTGACATTTAGCTCTACATGTGGAGACAGAAGTCTGGGGTTATGTCAACCTAATCCCAAATCATATCTAATATCCTATGTTTAAAGAACTGTGTTATCCAAAAGAAGAGGTCTCTTAGGATAGAATCTTATTCTATACTGACTATACTGACTGTTAGTGCGTGTACAAGCGTCTAAGTGTCTACACTAGATGCGAGGGGGTAGGAATATTCCATGGTAACGGGGCTATGAATTACTTGCATGAGGACAGCGAGGCCTGGCCCCTTTGCACGGTAGCTGGAGGAATGTTTACCTAAACTACTAGACAGGAATGCATCGGATGAGGAACGAAGGAGATAATCTCGAAGGTGAAATACAGTTTTTGGCAGGCGACAGGCTGGATCAGGCACCGTTAGCCGCGCAAGGAGTAGGACAAAGTTCATGGACACAGATGCGTGCTCAGACTGGAGCTTTCAGAGGCAGAAGGCAGGAAAAGGCTTGATGACAGAATTCGGGCCT
The DNA here is from genome assembly GCF_964204655.1 of Triturus cristatus. Classification (NCBI taxonomy): domain Eukaryota; kingdom Metazoa; phylum Chordata; class Amphibia; order Caudata; family Salamandridae; genus Triturus; species Triturus cristatus. The sequence goes on from NC_140579.1 coordinate 1,168,739,619, forward strand.
ACTCACCTGAATCTGTGAAATGTGGAAAGTGAACCACATAAAGTCGGTGGCCTTTCATACTTAGGCATGGAATATCTGACCCATTCATGGCGGATCTGAAAGAGGACATGTTGACGGTGGACGCACATATATTTGCGTCTTCAGAACTGGAGCAGGAGGGAACATACATGTACTGATAGCATGCACATGGAGCCGTTGGGGTCTACGATAGGGGACATAACTGATCACAAAATTCATATTTCCTCAGGTGCAGGAAATGCAACAAGAAGGGGCATCTTGCCAGGGTTTGTGGATGCTTTCCAAAGAAAATGGGGGCGAGCCAAGTCACCTCAACGCCGACGCAGGTCAAGAAAACTGTGTTACAGGTCAAAGAGGAATCTGGTCAAGTGCAGCAGGGGTACCCTGTATGTGAGGTGTCTGTCGATGGGAAGTGCGTTAAAATGTTTGCTGATTCATGCTCGCCGTTCACCCTAGTGAACTTCGCGGATTTCCAAGCCGTGTTAGAAAAAGGGCAAGACAAGCTGGACGAAGCGGATATTGCTCCTAGCGGCTATAATAGGGATCCTATACCTATGAAAGGAATGTTTAAAGCGCTGATTTCATTTAAAGGACGTCATACTGTAGGAAAGGTTTATGTAGTGAAGAATGGGTCAAATCTACTGGGATGGCAACATCAAAGAGAACTAGGTATCAAATTAGACCCTAACAATCCGGAACAGGTGTTGGTAGTAAATCCTCCAGGTCAGAGTGGAAACGTTCCAAGTGAGTTTCCAGAGGTGTTTTCAGAGACCTCAGGATTGCTCAAGGACTTTCAGCACAAAATTCAGTTGAAACATAACGCTGCACCGGTGGTACACAAGACTAGACCAATTCCACATCTTATGTGGGAACCACTGAGAAAGGAGTTGAACAGGTTGGAGAAACTTAACATCAACCTGTGGCTTGCTCTGAATGGGTCACCCCGATTGTCATTGCCAAGAAGGGTCAAGGTCAGGACATTCGTATGTGCATTGATCTACGGGATCTAAATAACAACATATTGGTGGAGAGGCATCCCTTACCCCGCATCCATGAGATGTTGAGAGGCTAGATGCTTTAGTGTTCTGGATCTCTCCATGGCATACCACCAAGTGGCGTTACATCCAGACTCAAAAAAGCTCACGGCCTTCACCACACCCATGGGCACCTTCATGTTCTGACGTATGCCATTTGGTTTGGCCTCAGCGGCAGGGGTCTTTCAAAAGATTATGCAACATATTTTAAAAGGGGTGCCGAAAACGCTTTGTTTCCAAGACGATGTCCTAGTGTACGGGGCCAGCGTGGAAGAGCATGACAATATTTTAAGACATGTCCTGTCCAGGTTCAGAGATGCAGGACTTGCACTGAAGAGAGAGAAATGTCAGTTTGGCGTGGAGTCAGTGGAATACTTGGGACATTGTATTTCCAAGGATGGTTTCAAACCTAAACATTGCCTGGTGGAGGCGGTAAGAGACGCGCCTGCGCCCACGAACAAAGATGAACTTAAATAATTTTTAGGATTGGCCGAATACATGGCAAAATATGTAGACTACTTTGCGGACCTGACTGCCAACCTGAGGGACCTCACAAAAAACAACACGCAATTCCAATGGGCAGAGGAACACGAAACTTCATTTCAGAGAGTGAAGGAAGGCATACTATCAGCTCCATTTCTGTGTAATTTTGAACACAACCGCAGAACCTTTCTTACTACGGACGCTAGTGGGAAAGGATTAGGAGCAACGCTCTCACAAGTTATAGAAGGCAAGGAGAGAATCGTCGCGTTTGCTTCAAGATGTCTTACCAAAGCTGAAAAGAACTATTCGGTGGTGGAAAGGGAAGCATTGGCTTGTTTTTGGGGAGTGAGACACTTCAAATTTTTTCTGTGGGGCATTCAATTTGGTTTACGCACTGATCATAAGCCCCTGATTTTCATGTTCAACCCGAAGAATAACTCTTGTAATACTCCCCGCATAGCTAGGTGGCTGCTGGGTTTAGAGGGGTTTTGTTTCACAATTAGATATGTCCCGGGTATCTAAAATTCGGCAGCGGACTTCTTATCTAGAAGCCCCATTGACAAAGAGGAGCAATTTGAGACTCCTGAGTACCCGGTATTACAGCTCAGTTTAGACACCATCACCACACAGGAATGGATAGAGTGCATGGACGCAGACACCAACATGACACAAATCATTGATCATACAGTAAAGGGCTGGCCTAATTCTTCCGATCAGGTGGATACAGAATTAAAACCGTTCTGGGAGGTACGTCTGGAGCTGAACGTGGATCAAGGTATCCTGTTCAGATATGATAAAATAGTTCCACCAGAGGCTATGAGGGGCAAGATAATTGACCTGGTACATGAGGGCCACTTGGGCAGAAGCTTAACGAAGGCAAGGCTACGGGAAAGGTATTGGTTCCCCAAGATGGACTCGTTAGTGGAGGTTAAAGTAAAAAATTGTGTCACATGTTCTAACAGTGACAAGTCTAGAATGACCAGGAAGCCACCCTTGTCCCCTGTAGCTGTACCGGATAAACCATGGGAGAAGGTTGCGTTAGACATCATAGGTCCCCTCAACTTCAAGGGGGTGGGGAAACAGTTTGCACTGGTCCTGGTGGATTTCCACTCCCACTGGACGGTGGTCAGAATGGTCCATCAAATAACGACCATGTCCGTAATTCAGTTTCTGAAGGACACGTTTGCACAAGAGGGCATACCGTCCTCAATGGTAACGGATAATTGGGTCCAATTCACGTCCCATGCCATGACAGACTTCTTGAGTAAACTTAACATAGCACACTTAAGAACAGCACGATACTGTCCCAGGGCAAATGGGTTAGTAGAAAGAATGAACCGCATGGTTAAAGGGTGCATACAATTGGCAGTGGCAAACAGGATACCCACTGAACAAGCGTTACAGGAAATGTTGTGGGCTTATCACACCACTCATGCTGCAAGCGGAAGGCGAGCTGCCCTCCACTTGCAAGGCCAAGTCTGTTAGAGCCTAACTTGGTTATGCAACATTGTTTTGGTAGAGAAAAACTCCATGGATGTAAAAATATGTAACTCACTGTCTCAGACAGCTCAAAGCATCTTACTTATCCTGTTTAGAGGAGGACTTTTAAAGGTGTCCTTGTGATGTCTGGTGCAGCGTGTGAAGAATTTAATGGGAATATTTAGTGTGATGTCTATACATAAAATCACTAGCCTTAACAATGAGATACACAAACGAAAAGCAACTATCGTAATATTTTAAACCTAGGAAGTACATATGCAAAATGCAACACAAATAGTGCCCCATAACAATGAATAGTCGGAGCCTTGGATCATAAGTGAATGGTGGACACCAATTCAAAATAACATGAAAGCACCCACCTCCCCGAAATCATGAGGGAAGGGGGGGGGGGGGGGGGAGAGAGAGAGAGTGAGAGAGATATTCACTGAAAAAACCAAGGGTTAGTGGAACGTTATAGTTAGGCTCAGATTTCACTAGTAAAAAAACTAGTGAAATTGAGCAGTTCTAGTTACCTGAGCTATGTATAACTTACTCTCCTACAATGTATTGCTTATGACCTCACATATTACATCACTGATGACATCTTAAATGACATCATCCATAGAACTACTCACACCCCTATACAACCTCTCATACACCCACTCGACCACTCACAAACCCAAACAAGTAGTCACACAATCACTTACTCATCCATAGAGCCACTCACACAATCACTCACTCATACAGCAACAAGCACAAACCATTTGCCCATACAGCCACTCACATATACAGCTTCTCGATCCTTTTTTTAACAACTTGTCATTACTCAAATATTGTACAAACATCGCAGTACAGATTGGCCCACAGAATCAAAGAGCAATGGCATTAGAATCACATGGTGCCTTTCATTACAGGTCATCGGTACCAATTGGTACAATAGTCTCAATTACTTGTCCTCTTGCTCGACACCGAATGACGTGGCAAGGCATAAATCACTATGGCCAAAAATTAAGACTGCTCCTGTGGGAGTGAGTTATGCACAAAAGAAATACATAACAATAAACCAACAAACTTGGCATCAGCAGGCAACTGGGAGGTGTTCCCCAAGAGATGCTTGAGCAGTGGGCAAAGTTCAACAATGTGCATGGCTGATGCCCTCTGTTACGATGTGTCTAATGTATGCCATGTTAACGCCATGTTATGACACCATGTTAATTACCATAGGTACATGACCTATAGTTGGTACATTCCCGGCCCACCCCCACAGTACATGGTTTGTTCCAAGTCCCTGAAGGGGACATTAGAATGTTGGTGACAGGGAGCATTGATGGAGAGAGGAGTGAGAAATAAAGGACTGAAACTCACCTTCGTGTTAGTTCTACTTCGTATCACTGGCGACGATCTGCGTAAGGGAGCAGATGTACCTTACTCCTCCCCTTCTGCCTTACTCCATCAGCTGTTCCTGTGGTGTCGCGTCTTGCCAATGATGCTGCCTTCTATTCAATGAACTTTCAGACGGACTTTCTGAGGGTTTATCTGCACACGATTCGTATTGGCGGGGGCGTGTGAAGAAGTCTCATGCTCTGAAGATCGTGTTCCACTGTGGGGGTATTGCGACTGGTATCCGGAGTACCGTCATCAGCCTGTCAGGAGTACCCTGGTGCAGGGAATACCCTATTGTGTGGCGCCAATTGTCTCGTCAGACCGTGGAACTATCCGGGTTCCCCTTTCCTGGCAGTGAATTTCGTGGCGATTTCTCGTCAGGACCGAGGCTATCCGGGTTCCTGTTTCCTGTCAGGGAATTTGGTGCGCAGAAGCAGCCTGGAGACACTTCCTCCGTCAAGCGCCGTTGCCAATTTACCTCATGAAGCTTTCCACACGGGACGCCGCCGACGCTTGCCAGTGAGGCTGCCCTGGGTCCTAACACCGGTAAGGTGGTTCATCAGTTTTTCGGAGGCACGCACTCCAGTGTGTGCCTAATTAAATCTTCGGTGACACGCACACCACAGTACACATCAAGGCTTTCACCGGTTGCGTGTTGAGGTACTGCCAGCTGAGGAACGCCGCCGAGTCTTTCTGCCCTGGGTGCCGGTAAGGTGAACGTCGATTTCGGAGACACGCACTGCTGAGCGTGTCTAAGTGATTTAGCGGTGATACGCACACCATTTGTGAGGAAAGGTAGCGCCTTCACGTCCAGAGCCATTCATTCCCCGCACTTTTCTGTGGCATCTCCATTGCGTGTCGAGACACTTGTTCGGTGACACGCACACCAATACCTGCTATATCTTTATCTCACTTTGCCGTCAAAGTGTTTCTGACACTTGCAGATGACATTAGGACTATCTAAAAGAGAGGCTCATATAATTAAAAAAAAACATTGTAACTTTAGAGATCTGGCACTTGTCTCTGCTGATGGTCATATTTCATGGGAGTGGGTCTTTATTTAAACTGCCTATGTTTCATTGGGGTTAAACATCTTCATACCAGTCCCGTTAGGCAAGCAGAAAGGGGATACAATAAGGAAGATAATCCAAACGACAAGGCTAAGAATATGTACAGTATGGTTCTTCCACATATAGTGAAATGTGGAAAATTATCAAATTGCCAATGAGTATACGATGTGAATGTTAATTATTTGAAAGCGTTATCCCACTATTCTGTTGACATTCACCGTTCGGTTTGTATCTGCGGGGATACGCACTCCATTGCGTGTTTCGGTGACGCGCACACCAGTATAAATCATAAGGCAAGCAGATACAGTTTCCCATTAACTGATCACAACTGACTACAACTTGCCGCTTAGCACGCATTAGTTCTGTGCTCTTTCTATCAACGTTAGCGATTAAAGGATGCCGCACTGACCCTGTCACCCTCAGCTAGGCAATATTTACAACCTGTAAGCTTGTTGGGGGCTGTTAATCACATTTCTGGGGCACCAGTGCTTCATGTATAATGTGGGTTTCTTGTACAATGATTAGGCTTGCACATTTATAATCTTCCAGTTACATTGGGGTACTGGTTACGCATCGTGACAACTCACCTATAGCTCATCTAACCTTAGGATTGCACGTCACTAGTGTCACGTCAGTGTTTTACATAGTTCTTTTTCCTCCTTTCCACAATGGCGGCTGCCAGCATGTTACAACCAACGCCATTCTTGAATGAAATGGGGGAACCAACCATTCCATGGGAAGATTGGGAGAAAGTATTTGAATCTTATCTAGTGGCAATAGGAGGGAAAAAGTTCAGTGCTTTCAGGAAACCGCACATATTACTACACAACTTGGGTTCAAGTGGGAGGAAGATTTTTGAGTCACTACCGGAGCCTGAGGTAGAGGAAGAGGATGAAGATGCGTATGAAACAACGTTGTCTAAATTGAGAAGTCACTTCGGGGACAAAATTAATATAGTCTTGGAAAGACACACATTTTTCAGTCGGGTGCAGGGCAAGCAAGAAAATGTATCCACTTACATTGCAGTCCTTAGGGGTTTGAGCAGACTTTGTGCTTTCAATGATCTCAATGACTCACTAATCAGAGATCAATTGGTACACTGTACGAACAGCAAAGAAATACAAAGGAAGTTATTGGAGAAACAACCAGATCTTCTGGAAGCAGTTAAAATTGCAAATTCGATTGAACACACGGCAGTCTGTATGAAAGAAATAAATTCAACGGAGAATAACGAGAGAATATCAGAAATAGCCAATCTGGAGGAGGAAGCCGAAGTATACAAGATCAAAAATGAACCACTAAAGAGAAATGACAAGTGGCGTAGCCAGACGATGGACACGGAGAGTGGAAAATTGAAATGCTATCGTTGTGGTAACAGCAATCACTTGGCAAATGATCTCAACTGTCAAGCCAGACATGCTTGGTGCAGGAAATGCAACAAGATGGGGCATCTTGCCAGGGTTTGTGAATGCTTTCCAAAGAAAATGGGGGCGAGCCAAGTCACCTCAATGCCGACGCAGGTCAAGAAAATTGTGTTACAGGTCAAAGAGGAATCTGGTCAAGTGCAGCAGGGGTACCCTGTATGTGAGGTGTCTGTCGATGGGAAGTGCGTTAAAATGTTTGCTGATTCATGCTCGCCGTTCACCCTAGTGAACTTCGCGGATTTCCAAGCCGTGTTAGAAAAAGGGCAAGACAAGCTGGACGAAGCGGATATTGCTCCTAGCGGCTATAATAGGGATCCTATACCTATGAAAGGAATGTTTAAAGCGCTGATTTCATTTAAAGGACGTCGTACTGTAGGAAAGGTTTATGTAGTGGAGAATGGGTCAAATCTACTGGGATGGCAACATCAAAGAGAACTAGGTATCAAATTAGACCCTAACAATCCGGAACAGGTGTTGGTAGTAAATCCTCCAGGTCAGAGTGGAAACGTTCCAAGTGAGTTTCCAGAGGTGTTTTCAGAGACCTTAGGATTGCTCAAGGACTTTCAGCACAAAATTCAGTTGAAACATAACGCTGCACCGGTGGTACACAAGACTAGACCAATTCCACATCTTATGTGGGAACCACTGAGAAAGGAGTTGAACAGGTTGGAGAAACTTAACATCATCCAACCTGTGGCTTGCTCTGAATGGGTCGCCCCGATTGTCATTGCCAAGAAGGGTCAAGGTCAGGACATTCGTATGTGCATTGATCTACGGGATCTAAATAACAACATATTGGTGGAGAGGCATCCCTTACCCCGCATCCATGAGATGTTGAGCACCATGGGGGAGGCTAGATGCTTTAGTGTTCTGGATCTCTCCATGGCATACCACCAAGAGGCGTTACATCCAGACTCAAAAAAGCTCACGGCCTTCACCACACCCATGGGCACCTTCATGTTCTGTCGTATGCCATTTGGTTTGGCCTCAGCGGCAGGGGTCTTTCAAAAGATTATGCAACATATTTTAAAAGGGGTGCCGAAAACGCTTTGTTTCCAAGACGATGTCCTAGTGTACGGGGCCAGCGTGGAAGAGCATGACAATATTTTAAGACATGTCCTGTCCAGGTTCAGAGATGCAGGACTTACACTGAAGAGAGAGAAATGTCAGTTTGGCGTGGAGTCAGTGGAATACTTGGGACATTGTATTTCCAAGGATGGTTTCAAACCTAAACATTGCCTGGTGGAGGCGGTAAGAGACGCGCCTGCGCCCACGAACAAAGATGAACTTAAATCATTTTTAGGATTGGCCGAATACATGGCAAAATATGTAGACCACTTTGCGGACCTGACTGCCAACCTGAGGGACCTCACAAAAAACAACACGCAATTCCAATGGGCAGAGGAACACGAAACTTCATTTCAGAGAGTGAAGGAAGGCATACTATCAGCTCCATTTCTGTGTAATTTTGAACACAACCGCAGAACCTTTCTTATTACGGACGCTAGTGGGAAAGGATTAGGAGCAACGCTCTTACAAGTTATAGAAGGCAAGGAGAGAATCGTCGCGTTTGCTTCAAGATGTCTTACCAAAGCTGAAAAGAACTATTCGGTGGTGGAAAGGGAAGCATTGGCTTGTTTTTGGGGAGTGAGACACTTCAAATTTTTTCTGTGGGGCATTCAATTTGGTTTACGCACTGATCATAAGCCCCTGATTTTCATGTTCAACCCGAAGAATAACTCTTGTAATACTCCCCGCATAGCTAGGTGGCTGCTGGGTTTAGAGGGGTTTTGTTTCACAATTAGATATGTCCCGGGTATCCAAAATTCGGCAGCGGACTTCTTATCTAGAAGCCCCATTGACAAAGAGGAGCAATTTGAGACTCCTGAGTACCCGGTATTACAGCTCAGTTTAGACACCATCACCACACAGGAATGGATAGAGTGCATGGACGCAGACACCAACATGACACAAATCATTGATCATACAGTAAAGGGCTGGCCTAATTCTTCCGATCAGGTGGATACAGAATTAAAACCGTTCTGGGAGGTACGTCTGGAGCTGAACGTGGATCAAGGTATCCTGTTCAGAAATGACAAAATAGTTCCACCAGAGGCTATGAGGGGCAAGATAATTGACCTGGTACATGAGGGCCACTTGGGCAGAAGCTTAACGAAGGCAAGGCTACGGGAAAGGTATTGGTTCCCCAAGATGGACTCGTTAGTGGAGGTTAAAGTTAAAAATTGTGTCACATGTTCTAACAGTGACAAGTCTAAAATGACCAGGAAGCCACCCTTGTCCCCTGTAGCTGTACCGGATAAACCATGGGAGAAGGTTGCGTTAGACATCATAGGTCCCCTCAACTTCAAGGGGGTGGGGAAACAGTTTGTACTGGTCCTGGTGGATTTCCACTCCCACTGGACGGTGGTCAGAATGGTCCATCAAATAACGACCATGTCCGTAATTCAGTTTCTGAAGGACACGTTTGCACAAGAGGGCATACCGTCCTCAATGGTAACGGATAATGGGGTCCAATTCACGTCCCATGCCATGACAGACTTCTTGAGTAAACTTAACATAGCACACTTAAGAACAGCACTATACTGTCCCAGGGCAAATGGGTTAGTAGAAAAAATGAACCGCATGGTTAAAGGGTGCATACAATTGGCAGTGGCAAATAGGATACCCACTGAACAAGCGTTACAGGAAATGTTGTGGGCTTATCACACCACTCATGCTGCACGCGGAAGGCGAGCTGCCCTCCACTTGCAAGGCCAAGTCTGTTAGAGCCTAACTTGGTTATGCAACATTGTTTTGGTAGAGAAAAACTCCATGGATGTAAAAATATGTAACTCACTGTCTCAGACAGCTCAAAGCATCTTACTTATCCTGTTTAGAGGAGGACTTTGAAAGGTGTCCTTGTGATGTCTGGTGCAGTGTGTGAAGAATTTAATGGGAATATTTAGTGTGATGTCTATACATAAAATCACTAGCCCTAACAATGAGATACACAAACGAAAAGCAACTATCGTAATATTTTAAACCTAGGAAGTACATATGCAAAATGCAACACAAATAGTGCCCCATAACAATGAATAGTCGGAGCCTTGGATCATAAGTGAATGGTGGACACCAATTCAAAATAACATGAAAGCACCCAACTCACCGAAATCATGAGGGAAGGGGGGGGGGGAGAGAGAGAGAGTGAGAGAGATATTCACTGAAAAAACCAAGGGTTAGTGGAACGTTATAGTTAGGCTCAGATTTCACTAGTAAAAAAACTAGTGAAATTGAGCAGTTTTAGTTACCTGAGCTATGTATAACTTACTCTCCTACAATGTATTGCTTATGACCTCACATATTACATCACTGATGACATCTTAAATGACATTATCCATAGAACTACTCACACCCCTATACAACCTCTCATACACCCACTCGACCACTCACAGACCCAAACAAGTAGTCACACAATCACTTACTCATCCATAGAGCCACTCACACAATCACTCACTCATACAGCAACAAGCACAAACCATTTGCCCATACAGCCACTCACATATACAGCTTCTCGATCCTTTTTTTTAACAACTTGTCATTACTCAAATATTGTACAAACATCGCAGTACAGATTGGCCCACAGAATCAAAGAGCAATGGAATTAGAATCACATGGTGCCTTTCATTACAGGTCATCGGTACCAATTGGTACAATAGTCTCAATTACTTGTCCTCTTGCTCGACACCGAATGACGTGGCAAGGCATAAATCACTATGGCCAAAAATTAAGACTGCTCCTGTGGGAGTGAGTTATGCACAAAAGAAATACATAACAATAAACCAACAAACTTGGCATCAGCAGGCAACTGGGAGGTGTTCCCCAAGAGATGCTTGAGCAGTGGGCAAAGTTCAACAATGTGCATGGCTGATGCCCTCTGTTACGATGTGTCTAATGTATGCCATGTTAACGCCATGTTATGACACCATGTTAATTACCATAGGTACATGACCTATAGTTGGTACATTCCCGGACCACCCCCACAGTACATGGTTTGTTCCAAGTCCCTGAAGGGGACATTAGAATGTTGGTGACAGGGAGCATTGATGGAGAGAGGAGTGAGAAATAAAGGACTGAAACTCACCTTCGTGTTAGTTCTACTTCGTATCACTGGCGACGATCTGCGTAAGGGAGCAGATGTACCTTACTCCTCCCCTTCTGCCTTACTCCATCAGCTGTTCCTGTGGTGTCGCGTCTTGCCAATGATGCTGCCTTGCTATTCAATGAACTTTCAGACGGACTTTCTGAGGGTTTATCTGCACACGATTCGTATTGGCGGGGGCGTGTGAAGAAGTCTCATGCTCTGAAGATCATGTTCCACTGTGGGGGTATTGCGACTGGTATCCGGAGTACCGTCATCAGCCTGTCAGGAGTACCCTGGTGCAGGGAATACCCTATTGTGTGGCGCCAATTGTCTCGTCAGACCGTGGGACTATCCGGGTTCCCCTTTCCTGGCAGTGAATTTCGTGGCGATTTCTCGTCAGGACCGAGGCTATCCGGGTTCCTGTTTCCTGTCAGGGAATTTGGTGCGCAGAAGCAGCCTAGAGACACTTCCTCCGTCAAGCGCCGTTGCCAAGTTACCTCATGAAGCTTTCCACACGGGACGCCGCCGACGCTTGCCAGTGAGTCCGTGAGGCTGCCCTGGGTCCTAACGCCGGTAAGGTGGTTCATCAGTTTTTCGGAGGCACGCACTCCAGTGTGTGCCTAATTAAATCTTCGGTGACACGCACACCACAGTACACATCAAGGCTTTCACCGGTTGCGTGTTGAAGTACTGCCAGCTGAGGAACGCCGCCGAGTCTTTCTGCCCTGGGTGCCGGTAAGGTGAACGTCGATTTCGGAGACACGCACTCCTGAGCGTGTCTAAGTGATTTAGCGGTGATACGCACACCATTTGTGAGGAAAGGTAGCGCCTTCACGTCCAGGGCCATTCATTCCCCGCACTTTTCTGTGGCATCTCCATTGCGTGTCGAGACACTTGTTCGGTGACACGCACACCAATACCTGCTATATCTTTATCTCACTTTGCCGTCACAGTGTTTCTGACACTTGCAGATGACATTAGGACTATCTAAAAGAGAGGCTCATATAATAAAAAAAAAACATTGTGACTTTAGAGATCTGGCACTTGTCTCTGCTGATGGTCATATTTCATGGGAGTGGGTCTTTATTTAAACTGCCTATGTTTCATTGGGGTTAAACATCTTCATACCAGTCCCGTTAGGCAAGCAAAAAGGGGACACAATAAGGGAGATAATCCAAACGACAAGGCTAAGAATATGTACAGTATGGTTCTTGCACGTATAGTGAAATGTGGAAAATTATCAAATTGCCAATAAGTATACGATGTGAATGTTAATTATTTGAAAGCGTTATCCCACTATTCTGTTGACATTCACCGTTCGGTTTATATCTGCGGAGATACGCACTCCATTGCGTGTTTCGGTGACGCGCACACCAGTATAAATCATAAGGCAAGCAGATACAGTTTCCCATTAACTGATCACAACTGACTACAACTTGCCGCTTAGCACGCATTAGTTCTGTGCTCTTTCTATCAACGTTAGCGATTAAAGGATGCCGCACTGACCCTGTCACCCTCAGCTAGGCAATATTTACAACCTGTAAGCTTGTTGGGGGCTGTTAATCACATTCCTGGGGCACCAGTGCTTCAGATATCATGTGGGTTTCTTGTACAATGATTAGGCTTGAACATTTATAATCTTCCAGTTACATTGGGGTACTGGTTACGCATCGTGACAACTCACCTATAGCTCATCTAACCTTAGGATTGCACGTCACTAGTGTCACGTCAGTGTTTTACATAGTTCTTTTTCCTCCTTTCCACAATGGCGGCTGCCAGCATGTTACAACCAACGCCATTCTTGAATGAAATGGGGGAACCAACCATTCCATGGGAAGATTGGGAGAAAGTATTTAAATCTTATCTAGTGGCAATAGGAGGGGAAAAGTTCAGTGCTTTCAGGAAACAGCACATATTACTACACAACTTGGGTTCAAGTGGGAGGAAGATTTTTGAGTCACTACCGGAGCCTCAGGTAGAGGAAGAGGATGAAGATGCGTATGAAACAACGTTGTCTAAATTGAGAAGTCACTTCGAGGACAAAATTAATATAGTCTTGGAAAGACACAAATTTTTCAGTCGGGTGCAGGGCAAGCAAGAAAATGTTTCCACTTACATTGCAGTCCTTAGGGGTTTGAGCAGACTTTGTGCTTTCAATGATCTCAATGACTCACTAATCAGAGATCAATTGGTACGCTGTACGAACAACAAAGAAATACAAAGGAAGTTATTGGAGAAACAACCAGATCTTCTGGAAGCAGTTAAAATTGCAAAATCGATTGAACACACGGCAGTCTGTATGAAAGAAAGAAATTCAACGGAGAATAACGAGAGAATATCAGAAATAGCCAATCAGGAGGAGGAAGCCGAAGTATACAAGATCAAAAATGAACCACTAAAGAGAAATGACAAGTGGCGTAGCCAGACGATGGACGCGGAGAGTGGAAAATTGAAATGCTATCGTTGTGGTAGCAGCAATCACTTGGCAAATGATCTCAACTGTCAAGCCAGACATGCTTGGTGCAGGAAATGCAACAAGAAGGGGCATCTTGCCAGGGTTTGTGGATGCTTTCCAAAGAAAATGGGGGCGAGCCAAGTCCCCTCAAAGCCGACGCAGGTCAAGAAAATTGTGTTACAGGTCAAAGAGGAATCTGGTCAAGTGCAGCAGGGGTACCCTGTATGTGAGGTGTCTGTCGATGGGAAGTGCGTTAAAATGTTTTCTGATTCATGCTCGCCGTTCACCCTAGTGAACTTCGCGGATTTCCAAGCCGTGTTAGAAAAATGGCAAGACAAGCTGGACGAAGCGGATATTGCTCCTAGCGGCTATAATAGGGATCCTATACCTATGAAAGGAATGTTTAAAGCGCTGATTTCATTTAAAGGACGTCGTACTGTAGGAAAGGTTTATGTAGTGGAGAATGGGTCAAATCTACTGGGATGGCAACATCAAAGAGAACTAGGTATCAAATTAGACCCTAACAATCCGGAACAGGTGTTGGTAGTAAATCCTCCAGGTCAGAGTGGAAACGTTCCAAGTGAGTTTCCAGAGGTGTTTTCAGAGACCTTAGGATTGCTCAAGGACTTTCAGCACAAAATTCAGTTGAAACATAACGCTGCACCGGTGGTACACCAGACTAGACCAATTCCACATCTTATGTGGGAACCACTGAGAAAGGAGTTGAACAGGTTGGAGAAACTTAACATCATCCAACCTGTGGCTTGCTCTGAATGGGTCGCCCCAATTGTCATTGCCAAGAAGGGTCAAGGTCAGGACATTCGTATGTGCATTGATCTACGGGATCTAAATAACAACATATTGGTGGAGAGGCATCCCTTACCCCGCATCCATGAGATGTTGAGCACCATGGGGGAGGCTAGATGCTTTAGTGTTCTGGATCTCTCCATGGCATACCACCAAGTGGCGTTACATCCAGACTCAAAAAAGCTCACGGCCTTCACCACACCCATGGGCACCTTCATGTTCTGTCGTATGCCATTTGGTTTGGCCTCAGCGGCAGGGGTCTTTCAAAAGATTATGCAACATATTTTAAAAGGGGTGCCGAAAACGCTTTGTTTCCAAGACGATGTCCTAGTGTACGGGGCCAGCATGGAAGAGCATGACAATATTTTAAGACATGTCCTGTCCAGGTTCAGAGATGCAGGACTTACACTGAAGAGAGAGAAATGTCAGTTTGGCGTGGAGTCAGTGGAATACTTGGGTCATTGTATTTTCAAGGATGGTTTCAAGCCTAAACATTGCCTGGTGGAGGCGGTAAGAGACGCGCCTGCGCCCCCGAACAAAGATGAACTTAAATCATTTTTAGGATTGGCCGAATACATGGCAAAATATGTAGACCATTTTGCGGACCTGACTGCCAACCTGAGGGACCTCACAAAAAACAACACGCAATTCCAATGGGCAGAGGAACACGAAACTTCATTTCAGAGAGTGAAGGAAGGCATACTATCAGCTCCATTTCTGTGTAATTTTGAACACAACCGCAGAACCTTTCTTACTACGGACGCTAGTGGGAAAGGATTAGGAGCAACGCTCTCACAAGTTATAGAAGGCAAGGAGAGAATCGTCGCGTTTGCTTCAAGATGTCTTACCAAAGCTGAAAAGAACTATTCGGTGGTGGAAAGGGAAGCATTGGCTTGTTTTTGGGGAGTGAGACACTTCAAATTTTTTCTGTGGGGCATTCAATTTGGTTTACGCACTGATCATAAGCCCCTGATTTTCATGTTCAACCCGAAGAATAACTCTTGTAATACTCCCCGCATAGCTAGGTGGCTGCTGGGTTTAGAGGGGTTTTGTTTCACAATTAGATATGTCCCGGGTATCCAAAATTCGGCAGCGGACTTCTTATCTAGAAGCCCCATTGACAAAGAGGAGCAATTTGAGACTCCTGAGTACCCGGTATTACAGCTCAGTTTAGACACCATCACCACACAGGAATGGATAGAGTGCATGGACGCAGACACCAACATGACACAAATCATTGATCATACAGTAAAGGGCTGGCCTAATTCTTCCGATCAGGTGGATACAGAATTAAAACCGTTCTGGGAGGTACGTCTGGAGCTGAACGTGGATCAAGGTATCCTGTTCAGAAATGACAAAATAGTTCCACCAGAGGCTATGAGGGGCAAGAAAATTGACCTGGTACATGAGGGCCACTTGGGCAGAAGCTTAACGAAGGCAAGGCTACGGGAAAGGTATTGGTTCCCCAAGATGGACTCGTTAGTGGAGGTTAAAGTTAAAAATTGTGTCACATGTTCTTACAGTGACAAGTCTAGAATGACCAGGAAGCCACCCTTGTCCCCTGTAGCTGTACCGGATAAACCATGGGAGAAAGTTGCGTTAGACATCATAGGTCCCCTCAACTTCAAGGGGGTGGGGAAACAGTTTGCACTGGTCCTGGGGGATTTCCACTCCCACTGGACGGTGGTCAGAATGGTCCATCAAATAACGACCATGTCCGTAATTCAGTTTCTGAAGGACACGTTTGCACAAGAGGGCATACCGTCCTCAATGGTAACGGATAATGGGGTCCAATTCACGTCCCATGCCATGACAGACTTCTTGAGTAAACTTAACATAGCACACTTAAGAACAGCACTATACTGTCCCAGGGCAAATGGGTTAGTAGAAAGAATGAACCGCATGGTTAAAGGGTGCATACAATTGGAAGTGGCAAACAGGATACCCACTGAACAAGCGTTACAGGAAATGTTGTGGGCTTATCACACCACTCCTAATTCGGTTACAGGAGTTTCTCCTTTTTCAGCGCTGAGAGGGAGGAAACCGGGTACCAAATTCTTCGCGTATTGGTTAGGAGGGGGGTCCCAGGTCACAAGGGACAAGCATGCTTTCAGGGACAAAATTGATGCACATCAAAGCAGATACAAAGCTCAATATGACACCAAACACGGGACCAAAGCTCCACAGTGGAAAGTGGGAGACTGGGTATGTGTTAGGGTGCCGAGGAGGAGCGAGGGTGAAACCAAGTTTTCAGGACCAATGCGCATCAAGGGTGTAAGAAACAACACAGCCATATTAGATAATGACCAAATGTGGAGCATGGACAGGTTAGTGAAACCGCAAACCACACACAACCAACCTAATGACCAAGCAGAGGTGCCACATATCATTGACATCGAGGGGTTACCTGTCACACGAAGAACATGCAGAGCTCCAGGGTGGCACAGAGACTTTATTAAGTACAAGTAGAGTATGTAACCAGTTATGTATTGTTTAATTTTGTTCATTTACATTAAGGGGGAAGATGTGTTACGATGTGTCTAATGTATGCCATGTTAACGCCATGTTATGACACCATGTTAATTACCATAGGTACATGACCTATAGTTGGTACATTCCCGGACCACCCCCACAATACATGGTTTGTTCCAAGTCCCTGAAGGGGACATTAGAATGTTGGTGACAGGGAGCATTGATGGAGAGAGGAGTGAGAAATAAAGGACTGAAACTCACCTTCGTGTTAGTTCTACTTCGTATCACCCTCCTAGCCTTTGAGTGAGGTGCCATCCTACCTGGGTCGGGAGGACGTGTATTGCATGCGTGAGGTGGCAAGGGGCAACAACTGAAGATGCAGAGGCAGACAGGCAACCCATCTGATCAGCAGAGGCGGCTGGGGGGCTAACTAAAGCAAATCACATCCATCCCCCCATTCTCAGCTCAGACACATGACCCATCCCACACACTGCGGTCTACATTTGCTCCTCCCCGCGTACATCACCCAGCCATAAACTGTATCTCAACTTGGTCATTCAGTCAAAGCGTCACTCCCCTGTATCAACGCGGGGTAGCGGAGTCCACCGTGCACAGGGAAGTCTCAGCTTCCCCATCCGACCCACCCAGTCAACTGTAGGCACTCCAACATATCTCCTCAGGCCTCTAAGTTGCATTCCGCATTTTCATTGGTGCAAACTGATCGCAAGCGGCGATCCTCAGCTACTCCCCACTCACTCAGGTCAGCCCTCCATTTGCCCAGACGGGGGCACGGGATGCGCCCAGTGTATGGCAATGCGACGCTTAGCTAGCATGAGTCCCTAGAGAGCAAATCTAGGTCGCATGCGAGCCCCCGATTTAGGGATCCGGAGTCCACCGAGAAGTCAATGCTGGACCGACGCCTCAACATGTATGCCCACAGCCTCACGCAGCATGCGCAATACTTCACCCAATATATCTGGAGCCGGGCACAGTCCCAAGACCCTGCAGGTTCTGCACCGCACAGGGGGCATGCCGACTGGCGTGCAGCATTAAATCGTGACAGCCTCTGGGGCATCAGATACGTGCGATGTAGGTAAAAAACCTGCATGAGTTTAAAGTGCACCTTGCTGGCCATCTCCTAGACCTGTGCGAATGCCCGTCCCTACTCACTCTCCGTGGCAATGGCAGGTCAGCCGCCGATCTATCACGGATCTTTGATACATCGACTTTACGATCCGCCTTTAAGGCCTTATATATGCGGGAGATTTGTCCTCTGGAGGTGTCCAGGTCCAGCAATTACGACAAGGTCTGCATCTCCTTGGAGTCATCTGACAACGTTGTCCATATCACGTGGGTACGTGAAATTTTAGCGTTCTGCAGGAAGTGGCCTTGAGGCACCTGAAAGCACTGTTTGGCGTTCTCAAAGGAAAGGAAGGTCCCATTAAGGTATAGGCCACCCACTCTCACGCAGCTCCCTTCATGCCACCACGTGAGGTCCAACACGGTCTGAATTTGAAGGAACCCCCGAAGCCAATGGCGTAGGGAGCCCTGCGCAGAACGAGGGTAACTGCTTGCGCCCAGGCGGTCTACAAATGGGTAATCCTGGGCGGTCTGTGAGCCCATCATGAGGATTCTCTGGAGCTCCACCCCTGCATCCCAGTTCGCCAACAGTGCCTTTTCAATGTTCGGACCCTCAACACACCACTGCGCCACATACTGCAGCAATCCTGCAAGATAATGGAGACCAAGGTCTGAAAGACCCAGACCCCCAGCATCCATGTCCAGTTTGAGCACCTCCAGTTTTACCCAGCTGCACTTACCAGCCCACACCAAGGAGCTCAGGAGGCTGTTTAGGGCGTCAAATGTGGATTTGGGAATATTGCAAAAGGAGTTCTGGGGAGCATAAATGTAGCGGGGAAGCATAACGATCCTAGCAAGGACACGTGTCCCAAGACCGCGAGGGGCAGGTGGTTCCAGAACCGAATAGATGCCTCCAGACCCATAATGACTGCTCCCATATTCAGGGTGTACTGTGCAATGGGGGCCTGTACCCCCTGAATGCCCAAATAACAAAAATTATCTCACACTCACCAAAACTCAGGAATCGGAAGGCCTGCGGCATCCCCTTTGGCCAGAGCTGCCAATGTGAACATAACCGACTTCTGGAGTTAACCTATAACCCCGACACCTCTCCAAATGGACCAGGAGCGCAGGCACCCCATCTCCGGGTGATGGGTGAACAGCAATGCGTCGTCCGTGTATAAAGAAACAACATGCATACTACCATCCACAGTGATTCCCCATCGGACCATGTCCCGCCACAGCTGAATTGCTAAGGCGAATAAGTGTAGGGACAATGGGCAGCCCTGCCTTGTGCCCCTCTCAATATGAAAACCTGCTGATATCAGTCCGCCACTGCAGACACAGGCCATTGGTTGACAGTAAAGGAGACAGACCCAAGATATGAACTCCTGGCCCATGCTCATCCTTCCCAGGACCTCCCACAGATATTCCCAGCATTGGGTGTCGAAAGCTTTTTCGATATTCAAAGCGATCACCCCCACCCGCATATCTGTGTCCTCAACCGAGAAAGCATGTGAGAAAGCTGCCGCAACTTCATGTGTGTCCCTCTTCCCGGCATGAACCTGCATTGGTCTTCGTGAACCAAGTGTGTCACCACCTTGCACAGACACGTCGCTAACACCTTTGCCAGCAGTTTGGCATCCACCCCCAGCATATAGACAAGGGTCGGTAAGAGCCACAGTCAAGTGGGTCCTTAACCAGCTTGGCGAGTATAACAATCTGAGCTTCCCGCATAGACGGTGGCAAAACCCCCCCTTTCTTGGCATCCTGCAAGGTCTCCAATAAGTTGGTAAGTAGGAGGTCGGAAAACGCCTTGAAAAACTCAAACGGAAGACCATCCGGCCCTGGGTCTTACAACTTGCCATTGTTTGAATACCTTCTCGCAACTCCTCAAGTCTGAGTGCTTCACCCAGTGCGCCTCTGTAAGGTATGAGAGTGTGTCGAGGGGTGAAGAAGAGACCCAACAGCGAACGGGTTCACTTGAGATTTTGTTTATTAGGACGTGGTAATGAACAAAGAAAACAGAAAGTCACTTCGCCCTGGTAAAGTCCAAGGTCAGCAAATTAGGGTTCTCCACCATAGGGGTTTCTCTTCCAGGGCGGTTCTCCGGTGTACAGCTTGGTTCTCAGCTTGGACTCCCGGGCATTAAAGAAAGAAAAAAAGGACACGTTTCAGTCTGTTGACTTCTATCACTCGTGTCAGGGAAGAGGAGGTGAGGAGCTTTCCACCAGAGAGACTAAAGGAGGAGTATGTGAGGGGGGGGGATCCGTCACCAAGACAAGGGTATTGCGGGGGTTTTTGCTCTGTTCTCTATGTAAGCGCGAGCTGCGCAGAAGCAGGCTTCCCTCTACCCCGGCTTTCCGGACTCCCTACCCGCCTCCCACGGCCCTCGCAAGCGCTGCCGCACCTGGGTGAGCCACGTCCCCCCCGGGGAGTGGCTGGGCGAAGAGCCGGTCCGTTGGCCTCCTGGCTTGACGGTCTTTGGTTCCACACTCGTCTCTTCGGTCTTCGGGTCCTTCTCCGTCTTCTCCTCCGCTCGCTCCGCGTCTGCCTCCTTCGGGATACTTCCGCCCTCTTCTCCTCTTGGCCATTCTTTATTGGGCAACGGTGCCCCGAGGCTCCGCCCCCAAACGCTCGTCACGGGTGGTTCATCCTGGGTCTTAAAGGGCCAGCTACCCGCAACAGGAAGTTGTATCGGTCCAGGTGAGGCAGTCTGCCAATCGAGGGGCTGGAATGGTAAAGAAGGGGTTGTATCGTCACCGTGGGTTGGATTCGGTCTGTGGAGGGTCGGACTCTGACACACCCCCACCCCAGCATCGTCCCGATCGGGGACAAGAGGCAAGCGAGAGAGAAAGTCAGCGTTGGCGTTGAGGAGACCCTTACGGTGACGCACCTCAAAGGAATACGGCTGGAGGGACAAGAACCATCTCATGACACGGGGGTTGTTACCCTTATTCCGGCTCATCCAAACTAAGGGGGCATGGTCCGTAAACAGGATGAAATGAGTACCCTCCAGGTAATATTGGAGTTTGTCCACGGCCCACTTAATGGCAAGACATTCCTTCTCGATAACGGGGTAGGCTCGTTCCCTCGGAAACAACTTCCTGCTAATAAACAGGACAGGTTTTTCGACCCCCTCCCTGGTGGATTGGGACAACACAGCTCCTATTCCCACCTCTGAGGCGTCAGTCTGGAGAACAAAGGGTCGGGAGTGATCCGGGGAGATGAGGAGGGGACGACTGGTGATTGCCTGTTTTAGTTCATGAATGGCCGTTCTTACAGCAAGGGAGGGCGTGGATAAGGCGGTTTTCGGAGTGTTTTTCTGTAGGAGATCAGTAAGGGGTGCGGAGATTTCTGCATAACGGGGGATGAACCTACGGTAGTAGCCTAATAAGCCCAGGAACGCCCGAACTTCTTTCTTCGTTGTCGGCAAGGGGGCTTGTTGGATGGCTCTGATCTTTTCGTCCTGGGGTTCGATGCACCCATCTCCTATAACGAACCCCAGATACCGTACCCTATGGAAAGCAGCTCGGGATTTCTTGGCATTGATATGCAACCCAGCCTGCTGGAGGGAGCTTAAGACCTTGCGTATATCCTCTAGGTGAGAACAACAACGACCACAACACCAGCACCCTGCTCGACAACCTCGCCAACCTGGGACTCAAGCAACTGGTGTCCACCCCCACCCACCTCGCCGGACACACACTCGACGCCGTCTTCTCATCCAGCACAGACATCGACTTCAGCCACGCCACAGAGCTTCAATGGACGGACCACAGCTGCGTCCACTTCACCTTCAAGAGAACAACGACCCACCAACACCAGCAACACACCGCCCACAGAAGCTGGAACAAGATCACAGCAGACCAGCTCGCCACCTCCCTGAGCCAACACCCTCCTGCCAGCTCAGCGAACCCCAGCCAGGCCGCCGATAACATCACGAAGTGGATCAGCAACTGCGCGGACGAACTCGCCCCGCTGAGGACCCCGCCTAGCAGACCCGGCAGCAAGAAGGCCCCATGGTTCACCGACGAACTCAAGAGCTCCAAGAAGAACTGCCGAGCCCTCGAGAAAGTCTGGAAAAGGGATCCGACACCGGACAACAGGACCTCCTACAAACTTGCCACCCGGAAACACCACCAGCTGATCCGCGCCGCCAAGAGAACAGCATTCAAGGACCGGTTGGACAACAACGCACACAACAGCAAGGAACTCTTCAACATCGTGAAAGAGCTTTCCAACCCCAACGCGGGAAACAACGACATCACCCCTTCGCAAGACCTCTGCAACTCCCTGGCTTCATACTTCCACAACAAGATCGCGGACATACACAGCAGTTTCAACAACCAACCAACGCACGCCACGACCGACCAGCCAGCCCCCCCCACCACCACCCTCCACGCCTGGACCCCGATCAGCACAGAAGACACCATACGCACGATGAACTCCATCCACTCCGGATCACCAACCGACCCCTGCCCCCACCACATCTTCAACAAGGCCGACGCTGTCATCGCACCCCACCTACGAGACATCATCAACACATCCTTCGACACCGCCATCTTCCCCGAGAGCTGGAAACACGCCGAACTCAGCGCTCTACTCAAGAAACCAACAGCGGACCCCACCGACCTCAAGAACTACCGCCCCATCTCGCTTCTCCCGTTTCCAGCCAAAGTCATCGAGAAGACCGTCAACAAGCAGATGGCCGCCTTCCTCGAGACGAACGGATCCCTCGACCCCTCACAGTCCGGCTTCCGAGCCAAACACAGCACCGAGACCGCCCTCATCGCCGCCACCGATGACATCCGAGCCCTGATGGACAATGGAGAAACAGCGGCCCTCATCCTCCTAGACCTCTCCGCGGCATTCGACACGGTCTGCCACCGCACCCTAATACGGCGCCTCAGCAACATCGGAATCCAGGACAAGGCGCTGGAATGGATCATCTCCTTCCTCGACGGAAGAACACAGCGAGTCCGCCTACCACCTTACAAGTCAGAGGCCTCCGAAGTCATCTGCGGCGTCCCCCAAGGATCATCCCTGAGCCCCACCCTCTTCAACGTCTACATGAGCCCCCTCGCGGCCATCGTACGCAAACACCACCTCAGCATCATCTCCTACGCCGACGACACCCAGCTGATCCTCTCCCTGACCAACAACCCCGCCGCCGCCAGAGCCAACCTACACGAAGGGATGAAAGAGGTAGCCGAATGGATGACGACCAGCCGCCTGAAACTGAACTCGGACAAGACGGAGGTCCTCATCCTGGGCTCCTCTCCCTCCGCCTGGGACGACTCCTGGTGGCCTCCCGCCCTGGGCACCGCACCCAAACCGACAGACCATGCACGTAACCTGGGCTTCATCCTGGACTCCTCCCTCTCCATGACCAGGCAAGTCAACAGCGTCTCCTCGGCGTGCTTCAACATCCTACGCATGCTACGGAAGATCTTCTGGTGGATCCCCACAGAGACCAGGAAGACCGTCACCCAGGCCCTCGTCACCAGCCGACTGGACTACGGCAACGCCCTCTACGCCGGGACCACCGCCAAGCTCCAGAAGAGACTCCAGCGGATCCAAAACGCCTCAGCCAGACTCATCCTCGACATCCCACGATCCAGCCACATCTCCGGACATCTGAGAGACCTTCACTGGCTCCCCATCAACAAGAGAATCACCTTCCGCCTCCTCACCCACGCACACAAAGCCCTACACGACCAAGGCCCGAGCTACCTCAACAACCGAGTCAACTTCTACGCTCCCAAACGCCACCTCCGATCAGCCAACCACGCCCTCGCCGCCGTCCCCCGCATCCGCAGAGCAACTACAGGAGGAAGGTCCTTCTCCTACCTGGCCGCCAAGACCTGGAACTCCCTCCCGTCCGACCTGCGCCTGACCCAAGACCACCTCTCCTTCAGGAAGAAGCTGAAGACCTGGCTGTTCGAGCAGTAGCGGCACCCCCCCCCCCCCCAGCGCCTTGAGACCCTACGGGTATGTAGCGCGCTTTACAAGTGTCACTGATTGATTGATTGATAGGTGGCGTTCCCAGGTGGGACTATGGATGACGATATCGTCCAGATATGCAGAGGAAAAGGCCTGATGAGGTTTTAATATGGTGTTCATCAACCTCTGAAATGTAGCTGGTGCTCCGTGTAGCCCAAAGGGAAGGACTGTGAACTCAAAAAGACCGTCAGGTGTGGAGAAGGCGGTCTTTTCTTGGTCCGAGGCCCGTAAGGGTACCTGCCAATAGCCCTTTGTTAAGTCGAGTGTAGTTATATAACGAGCCTCCCCCAGTCGTTCTACTAGATCATCTACTCGAGGTATGGGGTATGCGTCCAGTTTTGAGATGGCATTTACTTGTCTGAAGTCAATGCAAAACCGGATCGACCCGTCGGGTTTGGGTACTAGGACTATGGGAGAGTTCCAGTTACTAGTTGAGGGACGGATGATTCCTGTTTGTAACATCTGTCGTATTTCATCGGAGACTGCCTGTTGTCGGGAGGCGGGAAGTCGATATGGTCTTTGTCTAACTATCTTCCCTGCTTCGGTATCGATACTGTGTTCAAGAAGGTGGGTTTTCCCAGGTTGGTCAGAAAACAGGGTTTGGAAGTCTGTTAGTGTCTGCCACAACTCCTCCCTTTGTTGTGAGGTCAAGGTTTCGTTAATGGGCAGGTGAGAGAGAGTGCAGGGGTCCTGGGGTAAGGTCTGTACTAGTTGGTTAGGAATTGGTGGGGGTCCTAGCCATTTTTTTAAGAGATTTATGTGGTATGTCAGAACCTTTCGTGGCCCCAGGCGAACATGATAGGTGGTGGCTCCTAAGGTTTTAATAATCTCAAAGGGTCCTTTCCATTCCGTCTTAACGGAAGAAAGGGAGGAGGGTATACGGACCAACACCCAGTCCCCCACCCGCAGGGTTCGTAGCTTTTTCCCTTTGTCATACTGCTGTTTTTGCAGTGTTTGTTTTCTGCGTGGGCTAAATCCCGAAGTTTCCCTATTTTCGCCCGCAGTTGCTGGGTGTATTCTAGCATGTCTTGTGTATCATTCTGTCCTTTTTCCCAGGCTTCCCTGGTCATTTCAAGAAGCGTACGGGGTTGTCTCCCGTAAAGAAGCTCAAACGAAGAACACCCTAAACTACTCTGGACTTGACCCCGGATGACAAAAAGGGCAAGGGGGAGCAGGCGGTCCCAATCTTTTCCCTCCCCCGACAAGAGTTTTTTTAATGTAAGCTTCAGGGTACCGTTATACCTTTCGACAAGACCATCGGTTTGAGGATGGTAAACCGATGTTTTTATATGTCGCACGTCAAGGGTTTTACATATCTGGGCCATCAATTTGGAGACAAATGGGGTGCCTTGATCCGTTAGGATTTGTCGAGGGAAACCCACCCTAGAAAAGTACTCTATCAATTTATCCGAGATGTTGGTGGTAGTGGGTGCTCGGAGGGGGAATGCATCCGGAAAATGGGTACAGTAGTCTACCAATACCAGCACGTACTGAAACCCCTTCCGGGAGCGGGGTAGAGGCCCAATGAGGTCCATCCCTACCCTGTCAAAGGGTTGACCTATTATAGGCAAAGGCTGTAGAGGGGACTGTGTGGGTGTATAAGAACTCGTTTTTTGACAAACGGGACATTCACTACAGTACTTCTTGGTTTGTGCGTATATACCGGGCCAGTAGAAAAGACGTAGGAGTCCCTGTGTGGTTTTCTCGGCCCCCATATGGCCGGCAAGGAGGTGGGAATGGGCGAAGAATAGTATTTGTTCGCGAAAGTCTTGAGGGACCAAGAGCTGAGGGTGTTCGCCAGGTCCCGGTATCCTATACAACAAATCGTTAGTAATTTGGAAGGTAGGGTAGGAGCGGCTTGTGGGTTGTCGGGCTTCCGCCCAAGCATGCGCGAGGGAAGCGTCGTTGCTTTGTGCCCAACGGAAATCCATATCAGACACCAAAGGTTCTTGTGTTAAGAGTGCACCATGGACGGGGGTTTTAGAGGAGGTTGCCCTTTTTCCATGTAGTATTTGTTGAAAGAAGGAGAGAAAGGAGGGATTGTCGGTACCTATGATAAGTTTCTCGGGTAGAGTGTCTAAGACCCCAACCATCACTGATGAAGGAACTCCTCTCCCCGGTTGTAAAGTAACCCGTGCTACAGGATAGGGACGGACGTCTCCGTGTACACAGCGGATGAGGACCTTCCTGCCAGGCAGAAGTTGGGAAGGGGACACGAGGGAAGCCCGTATCACGGACTGCCGACAACCGGAGTCCAGAAGTGCCTTGACTTGTACCCCATTCAGATAGAAACTTACGTAAAAGGAGGTTCCCATCTCGGCTGTATACATGAGGTTCTGGGGGAGGTAACTAACGTCCATCGGTTCTTCTGTTTTCTTGCGCGGACAAAAACGGGCCATATGGCCCCACTCCCCACAATCAAAGCACTGGGCGGATCTAAAAGGAGGTTCGCTTCTTTGGTGTCGTATTTTCTCTGGTTCTTTGATAGGTCTTAGGGGCTTCCTCGGGGCAGGAGCTGGTCTCGGCTTCTCAGGCTCCCAAGGAGAGGTCCGAGGCTGTGCACGAGAAAAGGCAGTTGCTAATTCCACCGCTTGTTCAGCCGTGAGGTTTGCATGTTGTCGCAACCACCTTTGCGTTGAGAAGGGTAGGGCGTCCAGAAATTGCTCCAATATTACCGCCCCCATGACCTCTTCTTTTGATCGCTCCGCTGGTTTTAACCACTTCTCTGCGGCTAGCTTCAATTTAAAATAGAGGGTTTTGGGAGTGTCTGCAGGGGTTCTCTTTTCCTTCCGGAATCGTAATCGATAGGCTTCCGTGTCCATACCTAAGTGGTCTAGAATGAGGGTTTTGATGTCTTCATAGGGGGTGACCCCACCAGCATTTGCCACCTGATAGGCCGCTTGTGCCTCCCCTGTCAAAAGAGGAGCCAAAAAAAACGGCCATTTGCTTACAGGCCAGCCTGAGGCCCGGGCCGCCCTCTCAAAATTCAATAGGAATGCGTCCGGATCTACTCCGGGCACATATTTCTGTAAAGATACTGTAGGAAGGGCGGACACGCCCTTGGATAGCCTATGGCCCGTAGGGGATGAGACCGGTTCTTCTGCTACTTTTATCAGGGTCTCCAATTGAGCCTTCATAAGGTCTCTGAATGTGTCTCTATCGGCCTGAGCGGAGGTCAACTGACGCTCCACGGCCCATTCGAGCTTCTTCTGGCCCTCGACGATGTGTTGAATTAAAGTCTCCATGGGGAATTCCGATGCAAGAGGTCAAAGTGCCTGCATTCGCCACCATATGTCGAGGGGTGAAGAAGAGACCCAACAGCGAACGGGTTCACTTG
Organism: Triturus cristatus; assembly: GCF_964204655.1. Classification (NCBI taxonomy): domain Eukaryota; kingdom Metazoa; phylum Chordata; class Amphibia; order Caudata; family Salamandridae; genus Triturus; species Triturus cristatus. The sequence goes on from NC_140579.1 coordinate 1,168,766,808, forward strand.
AGATTTTATTTATTAGGACGTGGTAATGAACAAAGAAAACAGAAAGTCACTTCGCCCTGGTAAAGTCCTCGGTCAGCAAATTAGGGTTCTCCACCATAGGGGTTTCTCTTCCAGGGCGGTTCTCCGGTGTACAGCTTGGTTCTCAGCTTGGACTCCCGGGCATTAAAGAAAGAAAAAAAGGACACGTTTCAGTCTGTTGACTTCTATCACTCGTGTCAGGGAAGAGGAGGTGAGGAGCTTTCCACCAGAGAGACTAAAGGAGGAGTATGTGAGGGGGGGGGATCCGTCACCAAGACAAGGGAATTGCGGGGGTTTTTGCTCTGTTCTCTATGTAAGCGCGAGCTGCGCAGAAGCAGGCTTCCCTCTACCCCGGCTTTCCGGACTCCCTACCCGCCTCCCACGGCCCTCGCAAGCGCTGCCGCACCTGGGTGAGCCACGTCCCCCCCGGGGAGTGGCTGGGCGAAGAGCCGGTCCGTTGGCCTCCTGGCTTGACGGTCTTTGGTTCCACACTCGTCTCTTCGGTCTTCGGGTCCTTCTCCGTCTTCTCCTCCGCTCGCTCCGCGTCTGCCTCCTTCGGGATACTTCCGCCCTCTTCTCCTCTTGGCCATTCTTTATTGGGCAACGGTGCCCCGAGGCTCCGCCCCCAAACGCTCGTCACGGGTGGTTCATCCTGGGTCTTAAAGGGCCAGCTACCCGCAACAGGAAGTTGTATCGGTCCAGGTGAGGCAGTCTGCCAATCGAGGGGCTGGAATGGTAAAGAAGGGGTTGTATCGTCACCGTGGGTTGGATTCGGTCTGTGGAGGGTCGGACTCTGACAGAGTGTCAAGTCATCCAGAAACTTGCCAATATCAGTCTGGGCAGCACCTAAGCCTCCTCCATAAGCTACTGCCAAGTGATCCTGCAATAGAGAATTAACACCAACCTGTGTGGTGGCCTCCTGTTCATGGTGGCATTTTGGCGTGGTTGCTGAAGCGGGAACATCCTCCCCGATCATATTAACGCTCAAAGTCTCCCGAATTTTGTTGCCCTCTCTGTCAACAATTGGCAAAATTCTCGTCTAGTCAGACAATCTAATCTGCCCCATAATTCCCCCCACTCGACGCTGGGCCTGCAAGAGTGCCTCACCACATGACTCCGTCCCATGGCCAAAGAGCATCTGTTTGTGGTATGTAGTGCTGTAAAGACTCACGCGCCAACCTCCTCTCAGGAAGCCTTTGGTTGTTGCAGACAGGAGGCATTCTAGTCAATGCCTCCTCAGCGTCAGTAAGCTCCTTTTCCAATCGTCTCCTAGTACCCATGACTCTCGACAAGCATTCCCAGCGTGTCGCCACCTTTAGCGCATCCCACTCCAAACCCTTATTAGAGGCGGATGACCAATTGGTATCAAAATATCCAGTAACCACCTCCCGTAGTTCCTCTCGGAACATGATATCCTTAAGGGCCTCAGGATGCAGGCACGAAGAAGGGACTCTCAGCCTGCCACCCCTCACCCACCACTCCATCTGCACAGATGCGTGGTCGGACAGGAAGCGGCCCAGTACACAAGTCTGTATTGCAGCTGCTGCAGCCTCTCTCGAGAGTAGAAACCAATCAAGTCTACTGGAGAAGTCGTGTGTGGGCGTATAACGTGTATCCCTGTGCTCCAGGGTGAGTCTCGCGCCAAATGTCTATGCAGTACAAACGTTCCATCACCACCGTCAGAGCGGCTGTCATGTTGGGTTTCGTATGGCGTTTCGGAGGGTGCCTATCTAGTGTACCATTAGGCACACAGTTGAAATCCCGGGCCCATATTATAGGCAGTCCTGTGTACGAAAGCAGGAGCTCCTCTAATGCCAATTAAAAGAAACCATTGTCTACATTCAAGGCATAAAAATTCAACATACATATCTCCATCCAGTCTAGACAGCTGTGGACTAAGACGTACCTCCCCTCTATGTCTGCTCTATAGCCACGGACCCAGAACAAGACCTACGGGGCCACCCAAACTACCACTCCCTGGGCATAGGTGGAATATGTCAACGCAAACATCTGACCTCTCCATTTCTTGTGCAACTTCTGAATTTCAGGGTCTGAGAGGTGTGCCTCTTGCAACAAAGCTACATGCGACCCGCGCCAACGAACATAAGTCTGCACTCTGTAACGCTTCACAAAAAAATTAAAACCCGTCACATTCCAATGTTAACAATTTAAATAGTCCCATCCCGCCGTCTTGTGTGTCATACCCACCCTATTTGCCATAATTCCCGCCTTAGCTGCCGCCAAAAAACATAAGAAAAGAGAAGAGCCCACCACCAACCGGGTAAACACATCAATAACAATTTGTGCCTCCCCAATCATCATCAATTCCCACAATAGAAACTACCCCAAACCCCTCCCCCACTTCAGTCAATGCACGCCGACTGTCTAAGTAAACCCAGCAGTGGCGAATGATGATCAATATACAGTGTCCAAGACAGCCCTCAACAGACCCCTGATATCTCTCAGTCAACCAGCAGAGCACATTCAACACTAGGTGTTCCACTGCCTGTCACAGCACAGACTACCATAATAAATGAGAGTGCCGGGCTGAGGAGCCCCCCAGCTTCTCAATCCTAACTGAGACCTGTCACCATTGAGAGCAGGTGTGTGAGTGGCTGTGTGGGTCTGTCAGTGCCTGGGTGTTTGTGAGTCGGTCTGTGAGTTCCTGTGTGGGTCTTTAAGTGCATGTCTGAGTGGGTGTGTGAGTGCCTGTGTGGCTCTGTGAGTGAATGTGTGAGTGGTGCTATGCATTTTGTGCATTTGCATACTTAGTGTATTTAAAAGGGAGAATCATGGACTCTGCTCTCACCAGCAGATGATGAGAGAGAAATCACTCCTCCAAGTCACCCCAGAGCAGATTGCGCTCCAATCAATGATGCAGTCACCTCCATTAAGGATTTTAAGGGGCGAGGAGTTGGCCTAACGGCGAGGGCGGTGGACCTTGAACCTAGGGAACTGGGTTCAAGTCTCGGCAATGATGCTGAACATCCTGTCATTCTGGGCAAATCACTTAATCTCCCCGTGCCTACCAAAAAATGAATGTGTGTTCTCATGTAACGTAACTGGTGCTATGTAAAGTGCTCTGATACCCAATTCGGGTCAAGTTCGTGCTATATAAACCTCTGGAAAAAAAATATGAAAAAGAAAGATTTTAGATAATTTTTCAATGTGGAATATGAGAGGAAACACTTGCTTTGACCAAGCCCAATAAGTTAGGATAGTTTGTGCTTTACTGAAGTGGAATTTCCACTGGGACATCTGCTAGGTTTATATTTGTAAGTGCTTCCTGTTGAGGTTTAATTTCTGTGAAATGCACACCAGGGCCTAAATGGAACCTCATTTATTCCAAGAAGAGTCCTCCATTTTGACAAAACCGTCTACTCAACTGGAGTACAATTGGTTAATTAGTAAGTGCTACCTCATTGAATAAATGTCTCATGCATATTCTGCACTACAGCTGCATAAAGGCCCATGAGGTAATGTTTCCAGTGACATTCTGAGCATGTAATTTCGGCAGTGTGATTGTTCCTTGAGCATCTTCATCAACAAATCTGTGATAATGTGATTCCTCGTCAAGAGAAGATGAGACTACGAAAAGGTGAATCTCCAACAAACAGCGGTTCTTTCTCTTAACTAAATGAAGTAAGTGCTTCTTTGTTTGTATTCCTCTGCATCAATAACGCGTCCCCAAAATAATCTGGAAACGCACTGGGGGGGGGGGGGGGCTTTGTTAAGCTGAAGGGGGAAGACCTTCACATACTACTAAAGAAAACTGGGCGGGGAGCCACGTGGCCCCATCCTGGGCTGATTTTGACTCCGGGGAACCCATTGCCCAACTGAAATTCAATGGGGGAGAGGGGCCACGTCGCGCCCCTCCCCTGCCGATTTCGCCTCCGGGGGCCCAACTGAAATTCAATGGGGAAGAGGGGCCACGTGGCCTCCCTCCCCTAGCTGCTTTTGGCCCAGGGAACCGCATCCCCTGAGGCCCAGCCGAAATTCAATGGGGAAGAAGGGCCACATGACCCCCTTCCCTGGGTGCCATCCTCTGGAGGCCCAACCACAATTGAATGGGGGGGTGCCTGGCCACGTCTTCCTGGGTGCCCTGGTCCCATCCAGGGCACCCAGTGTGCTATGGGACACACATGGTGCTGCTGGAAATGCAGCTCCCTGCATGCAAGAGCAATCTTTCATCTATTTCCCTGCCCACGGCAAGGAAAGAGATGAAACATGGCTTGCAACAAATGAGCACTTTGACTGCTCCCTCCTGCTGGAAGCGGAGTGTTTGCTTTTGCTAGGCGGGAGCTGTCATCTTCTGCCAAGCAAAATCAAACTGCTATCTCCTGAGGGTGGGTACCTCTGGAGATATGCAGTCCTAGGGGCCATATATGGCTCCAGGAGTGGGCCCCGCAGCCTCCCTCCTTTGTTCTGCATGGGCAACCCCAGGGAGGTGGTGGTCCACAGGGCTGTATATCGCAAGGATTGGGTGGGGGGCAGAGATCAAGACTTGTTGCTATTCCCATTACTTTTTGGTGCCGAAAAAGAGTGGGGCCTCCTCCTTCTGAACATCTTCCTCCATAATGACAAGTTTAAAATGCTCACCATGGCCCAAGTGCTGCCTACTGTGATCCAGGTGACTGGATGGTAATGCTGGAGTTGCAGGACGCATATTTTCACATACCCATCCTACATTTCCACAAGTTACATGCGGTTCCTGATAGGCTTCCCTATCGCTTTAGCAGTGTACCCTGGGTGTTCACAAAGGTGATGGTGGTTGTCTTAGCCCTTTTGTGTAGTTTGGGAATATCAGTCATCATGTACCTTGACGACTGCCTGCTGATGGTGGGCTCGCCTCAGTCATAAGCCACCTCCATATGATGGCTAACCTTTTGACATCGCTGGGTTTTTCCATCAACGTGCCGAAGTTGCACTGGACTCCTTCACAATGGCTCCTCCTCTTCATTGGAGACATCCTGATGATGGTGCTTATCTGAGCCATCCTTTTGCCTTAAGAAGTCCATGACATTCAGGCTATTACACTGATGTTTCAACCCATGACCTGGATCTCTGTGAGAGTGGCTATGAGGCTTCTGGACCTCTAGGCCTCATGCATCCTGCTCATGAACCAACCATTGTGGTACATGCGGGCTCTGCAGTGGGATCTAAAGTTTCAGTTGGACCAGCACCAACGGTACCTATCAGAGTCCAGTCGAAGGAGACCTCGTAAGATCTGCAGTGTGCTTGACTGAGAGATAAAACTGCGCAAGACCCCTCTTCCTACCCCACCCGGAGCTAATGGTTGTAAGGGATGCATTGTCACTGGGAGTTCTCTGTTGAAAGAGAAGAGGAAGAAGCACAATGATAACTTCCCTCAATGTCAATCAGTAGGTCACCATGATGATTTCCCCACCTGCAGAGTCGTCCTCAGATGCAGAGCTTGTGGACATCACTCCGCCTGAGAAACCTCCTCTTATGGCATCATGTATACCACTGCCCGCAGTGGGGCCAGTTCCAGGTCTACTGCCATCTCTTCGGTAAGTGGCTCCAGTGCCAATGATGGCATACCGGGAGCCAACCAATCTCAATTCCTCATTGTCATGAAAGTATTTTTCAGGCAGAATGCAGTCCCCTCTGGTGCACATTCGTGCTTCAGGCAGTTCAGATCCTTTCCCGTATTCTGTCAATGCCTGCCTCTATCCCATTGCAGATGCCCTCTGTAGCACTGCTGAATCTGCCATATGAACATCCAAAGATAAAGGCAAACTTCCATAGATTCAAAAGGAAGGGCCACAGATTGACAATAATCTCTCAGGGCCTCAGCCAGAGACACATCAGTGTTATTGGTAGATTATTGAAAGCATATTTGGTTCGGATTAGGATCCTATCCCAATGCCAGACCCAGTCATCCAGGATGATGTTGGCAGCAGTGAATCTGCTACCCCCAGCATCCTCAGAGGTCTTGCGGCCTGTCTCTCTAGTGTATGAACCACTACCGATCTTTAATGATGTCTTTATTGCTTCATCAAAGCAGCGTGGGACAACCCGACTTGGCACCAGGAGCGAACCGGATGGATATCAAGCTATATAACATGCCCCTGGGGACCCAAACTTTCTCTCGCTCACCCATCGCCAGAAAGTCTGGTGGTGAAGGTTTAGTCCTGCACAAAGCAGAATCCAGGTGTGTTCCTTACAGCCCCACTGGACAGAGTGAAAAAGGTAGATGACGTAGCTCTTAGGTTCATAAACGGCACCTAAACAGGAAAGTTGGCAGTGGGTGCTATTCTCAGTACTTGTGGTTCTCAAGAAGGATAACTGTCTAAACCTAGGCCTGTGGATTTTTGAACATTTTACTGCACCAGGTAAAAAGTTCATGATGCTATCCATTGCACAAGTATATATGGCACTGAAAGCAGAAGATTGGATGGTTTCTCAATAATCTCAGGACATGCATTTCCATATACCAGTGCTGTGGTCTTACAGGAGTTACCTGAGATTTGTGATGGACCCACTCAGTAGCACTTCATGGTCCTCCCATTAAGACTTACCTTGGCAGCTGGAATCTTCATCAGGGTTTTGGCAGTGGTTGTAGCGCATCCGAGAAGGCCTGTGATCTCTATGTTCCCAAAAAAGCTGACTGGCTCCTCATAGCCAGTTCGCAGTGGATGGTGTCTGACCATCTGCAGATGACAGATTCTCTGCTGTTGGATGTAGGTTTTTCCATCAACATGGCCGAATCTCATATAATGCCCATTTAATACCTCCTGTTCATCGCACCAGTGTTGGACATGACATCCTTGAGAGCCTCTCCTTCTCTGCTTAGGTTCCAAGACATACATGCTATGATTCTAATATTTTGGGTAGGAGCGCAAGGTCCGATCCTGACAATTACTTCATAGGCCTGAGGAGGCATGCTTGGCTCTAATCCTCTGTGTTCTCAAGTGATGTACATGCTTTGTGGAATACCAATTGAGGGGGCTCACGTGTGTTGGCCCTGTTTCTGCCTGATCTTTGGGCCCTTCGGTCCCCTACCCCAGATTGCAGGCAATTCCGTAGGCTTCAGGGTTTATCAAAATGAATAGAATTTTGCCCACTGTCAGCCTTTCCAGTCGATCTAGCGGCGGAATCCGTTTTTGTGGCAGGGCAGAGGCAGAGGTAAAGGAAAAGGCTACCAAACCCAACAGACCTCCATTTCTTCCTCTTCTGTACCAACTGGAAAACTGTTTTAGCTTCCCTTTGAAGCCGTATTTGCGGGCAGTAAGGGGGCAGGTAGCTTCCTTTCTTCAGGTGTGGAAGACCATAACTTCTGATTACATCTGATCAGAGGGTCTTACACAGAGTAAAAAGTTGTATACTGTATGCTTCTAATGGGCTACACCCCACAGTCCTAGGAGGAGCAAGAGGTGACAGCCCTTATGTAGAAAGGAATGGTGGATTTTGTACCAAAACAAGAAAGTTGGCAGTGGGTGCTATTCTCAGTACTTCTCAAGAAGGACGACTGTCTAAACCTAGGCCTCTGGATATCGAACATTTTACTGCACTAGGAAAAGTTCAAGATGCTGTCCATGGCACAAGTATATATGGCACTGAAAGCAGAAGACTGGATGGTGTCTCAATACTCTCAGGACAATCATTTCCATATACCAATAATGTGGTCTCACAGGACTTACTTGAGATTTGTGATGAACCCACTCACTAGCACTTCATGGTCCTCCCATGAAGACTAACCTTGGCACCTGGAATCTTCATCAGGGTTATGGCAGTGGTTGTGGCACATCTGAGAAGGCCTGTGATCTCTATGTTCTCAAAAAAGATGACTGGCTCCTCATAGCTAGTTCGCAGTGGATGGTGTCTGACCATCTGCAGATGACAGATCCTCTGCTGTTGGATGTAGGTTTTTCCATCAGCATGTCAGAATCTTACTGAACGCCCTCCAACACCGCCAACGCTAGCACCGGTGACACCCTAAAATGCATCCTCCTCAACGTACGCTCCGTACACAAACACACCATGGAAATATGGAACCTGTTTGACTCTCTCTCGCCCGACATCGCCTTCTTCACAGAGACCTGGACCAACAAATCCTCCGCCCCCAACATCAGCACCACCATCCCAGACTGATATAAGATCCAGAGGAAAGACCGCCCCAACCACCCAGGAGGGGGCCATCGCCCACAAGAGCACCCTCCGCCTCACTACCTCCAGCGAAACCTTCCCCTCCGCCGAACACCTGCACTTCCAGATCCAGACCACCCCCAAAGTCAAACGCCGAGGAACCCTTGTCTACAGCCCCCATGGCCCCTGAACACCCTTCGCCACCACCATCACCAACTTCATCGCACCCCACGCCATCGCCTTAACAAACTACATACTCATTGGAGACCTAAACTTCCACCTCGACAACCCCAGCGACCTCAACTCCACTATCCTTTGTGACAACCTCGCCAGTATCGGACTTAAACAACTCGTCAACACACTGACCCAAAGAGCAGGACACACCCTTGACCCCATCTTCGAGGCAGGAAAGAGAGTCCAATTCAGCCACACAACGCAGCCGCCATGGACCGACCACCACTGCATACACTTTGCCATCAACAAACACAAGGCACCCAAACCAACCCCATCCCCACCACGAAGGAACTGGAGCAAGGTTACCGACGAGCAACTTAACTCTACCCTCACCCGAAACAACCACACCTGGGCACCCGACGCAAATGACGCAGCCCGAGAACTCCACACCTGGATCTCCAACTGCGCATACGAGCTCGCCACGCTACGCAACCCCGACGGACAACGCCCCAGCAAAGCTGCCTGGTTCACCACCGCTCACCAAGAAGCCAGACACACCTGCAGCTGGCTGGAGAAGAAATGGAGAAACACCAAGACAACCAAAAACCACACCACCTACAAGGATGCCATGACGGACTACCACAACCAGATCAGAGCCACCAAGAGGAACTTCATCCACAACAAAATCCTGGCCAACTCCAAGGAACTTTTCAGTGTCATTCAAGAATTCACCAACCCACGCAGTGAAGCCACAGACATCACCCCATCCCAAGACCTCTGCAACAAGCTTGGAATCTAATTCCACCTCAAGATCAAAAACCTCTACGACAACTTCATCGACCATCCACCAGGCGCCACAGACGACCCCTCACCCCCCAGAAACACCAGCCAGCCCACCATCTCCAACTGGACACCGATCACGGCCGAAGAAACTGCCTCAACCCTGAAAACCATCCACTCGGGGGGACCCCCATCGACCCCTGCCCCCTCACATCTACCACAGAACCGCGGCCGCTATTGCACCCGAACTACAACGCACCATCAACACCACCTTCAAAACAGGCACCTTCCCAGACGTCTGGAAGCGTGCAGAAGTCAGACCCCTACTTAAGAAGCCCACAGCTGACCCCACCGACCTCAAGAACTATCGGCCCATCTCACTCCTCCCCTTCGCAGCCAAAGTTGCAGAGAAAACAGTCAACAGGAAATTGACACGATTCATTGAAGAGAACGCTGTCCTCGACCTGTCCCAATCCGGATTCTGAAGCAACCACAGCACAGAGACCGCCCTACTCGCAGCCACAGACGACATCCGCACCCTCCTGGACCAAGGCCACTCCGCAGCCCTCATCCTACTCGACCTATCAGCGGCCTTTGACACAGTCTCCCACCACACACTAGTCGCCAGACTACATGACGCAGGCATACAAGGAACAGCCCTAGACTGGATCCGATCATTCCTCACCGGAAGAAGCCAAAGGATCAGACTCCCATCCTTCCTCTCCGACCCCACGAAAATCACCTGTGGTGTCCCACAGGGTTCATCCCTGAGCCCCACCCTCTTCAACATCTACATGGCCCCCCTCGCAGCCATCGTCCAACAACACAGCATCAACATCGTATCCTACGCCGATGACACCCAGCTCATCCTCTCCCTCACCAAAGACCCCACCACTACCAAACTCAACTTCCAGAAAGGAATGCAAGATTTCGCAGTCTGGATGACCAACAGCTGCCTGAAGCTCAACGCCGAGAAGACAGAAGCCCTCCTCCTCGGTACCACCCCTTCTGCATGGGACAGCACCTGGTGGCCGACCGCCCTAAAGCCCACCTACCCCCTCAGACCACACCAAGAACCTGGGCATCGTACTCTACTCATCACTCACCATGAACCGATAGGTCAACGCCGTCACCTCCAGCTGCTTCAACACCCTCCACAAGACTTTCAAGTGGATCCCCCCTGAGTCAAGGAAGACAGTCACCCACACACTCATCACCAGCAGACTGGACTATGGAAACACACTCTAAGCCGTTATCAACAAGTCCCTACTCTGCCAACTCCAGACAATACAGAACACCGCCGCCAGACCGGTCCTTGGCATGCCCCGACACGAACACATCAGCCAACACCTACGAAGTCTCCACTGGCTCCCTGTGGAGAAAAAAGTAACTTTCAAAATCCTCACTCACGCCTATAAATGCCTACACAACAACGGACCCAAATACCTCAACGATAGAATCAACTTCCACGTACCCAAAAGAAACCTCCGATCTTCCAACCTCGCACTGGCTGAAACCTCGCGCATCCACAGAGCCACAGCAGGTGGAAGAGCCTTCTCTCACATTGCAGACAAGATCTGGAAGGAGCTACCGGCAGACATCAGACACGCCCCCCCCCCCGAACACCTTCAGGAAGACCCTCAAGACCTGGGTCTTCGGCTAAACAGATCTGCCCCCCCCCCAGCACCTTGAGACCCTCACGGGTGAGTAGTGCACTTACAATTCCCTGATTGATTACAATTCCGATTGATTTAATACCTCCTGACAGTCCTTCACCAGCTAGGTCTGTTGTCTTCCTGCATCCTACAGGTCACACATGCACACTTGTACATGAGGGCTTTCTCGTGATGCCTTCATCTTTATTGGTCCCAACATGTGGGAGTTATTTTGGATACCATCACGATCTCCCAGGACAACGTAGCAGATTTGAGCTGGTGGTCGGTAGAGGAACATCTATCACAATGAATGACCTTATATCCTCCTCCAGCAGTGACCACAGTGGTGACGGAGGCTCCTGCTCTATACTGAGCTACACATCTGGAAGAGCAGGAAATAAGGTCTTTAGTCTTCAAAAGAGCAAGTGCTTCACATCAATCTTCTACAACTGCACTAATTCAGCTAGATCTGAAAGCCTTCTTTCTTTCCTTTCACGATTTGTCTGTTCTGATCTTAATAGACAATGAAACTGCAATGTGCTATTTCAACAAGCAAGGGTGGGGATTTCTTTTCTATTGGGAAGCTTTGAGGCTCTGGGCTTTCGAGCACTAGCATGGAATCCGGCTAGTCACAAATTATCTAACGGTCTCTCTGGACACCATGGCAGACAGTCCTAGTCAGCATCCTATTGCCCACAAGTGGTGTCTCCACTCCGTGTGGGATATCCCCTATGTCGATCTCTTTGCTACTGTCAAATGCTCATTGTCCACTGTTCTGTGCCCTCTAGTATCCATTGCACAGAGCCTTGGGGGATGCATTTCAGTTGATATGGAGTTTTCCACATTACGTGTTTCTACCATACCCTTGATTCCTTGAGTTTGAACAAGATTTACCAGGTCCAAGCCCAAACTATTCTGATTGCCCCAGACCAGCGAAGAAGGGTGTGGTGTGCAGACCTACTAAGACAATCTCTATGTCACCCAATCAGTCTGCCTCTCAGACCAGACCTCCTCTCCCAGTCGGGGGAGCAGGTTCGGCATTCAAACCAGAAGAGCCTCTGCTTTCTTACCTGGAGATCGAGCGGGGACACTTGAGCGCTTTCCAGCTGCCACCAGAGGTGGCCGATGTCAGAATATCTGGTGTTGCTCTCCACAAAAACAGTCTATTATGGAAGGTAGAATACATTCATTACAAGGGGTGCAGAACAAAGTGTAGACCCTATGAAAGCATCCATGTCGGAGGTACTTCACTTCATTTCGCCCTGTCACTTGTCCAGTAGGGTTGTGCAGCAAGCACTGTAAAAAGATAAATTGTCGCCCTGCAAGCATTTATGTGCCTTCCAGATCAGGGATTCCTTTTCAAATCTCAGATCAGGTTTTTAATGGGACTTGTACAATTCCACCTATGCCTTTGGTTTTGCCCTAGTGGGATCTGAAGCTTGTTTTTACACATTTGATTGGTGCTCCCTTAGAGCTCCAGCACAATTACTAGTTACATATGCTAATTTTGAAAACAGTTTTTCTTGTTACCATTACCTCGGTGGGATGTGTCAGTAAGTTGCTGGCACTGTGTGTTTGTCTGTCCTTCGTGTGTTTCTTCCCAGACAAACTGGTCCTTAGGTCTAAAGCAGCAGTCCTTCTCAAGGCAGTGCCCCTTTTCCATCTAGAGCGATCCATTACCTTCCTACCCTTTACCTTCTTCTGCATCCCACAAAGGAAGAGGAAAAATTACACCGGCTGGACCACCTGCGGATGGGGTTGTTAGTATATTGCCTGAACAAAAGAAGATCAGGTCTGGTGACCAGCTGTGTGTCGGGTATGCAGGCAGCAAGAAGGCAAGGCAGTTAAGAAGAGGACTTGGTCTCAATAGATAAATCTGTGCATACAATGTAGTTATGCCCTTGCCAAAAAGGAACCACCTGATGGAATAAGTTCCTTCTCCAGCAGAGAAAAATCTTCTAGATCAGCGCAGGCAAGGGAGGTTCCACATGGTCACCTATTCACACTTTCGCTAGGTATTATTGCTTGGTTTCAGAAGTGAGGATATCCATTTCACACATCTGTGTCCTAGGATTTCCTCATCTGATAATCCCTTCAGAATAGAATCTGTGAAAAGACCTCTATGTGTGAATGGTAGTGTGAATGTAGTATTTCTGAGAGGTGTGATTGTAGTGTTGATGGGTGCTTTTTGTGGGGTTATAAACAATTGTCTAAGTTGTGTTTTAAGTCAATGTCTACATCAAAATTGTAAATACATGTATGTTTATTTAATCGTGACAAAACAAATATAAATGTCAAAAAAGGCATATATAAAAAAGATAAAGAAATATAAAAAAATGTATTTTTATAAATAATAAAACACTTTTGTATTTATGAATTAATTGACTTTTTAGCCCTCGAACTGCTGCTTGTGAGGATCTCGGTCGCGGGTGTAGAAACTCGCCAACGCCGCACCTGGAGGTGCTTGCTGCCGCTGTTTGTTTGCTTCCCCAATCATCTTGACTGCCCTTGGGAACTACATCACCCAGTGTGCATCACGACCAGCCACAGCTGTTCCAGGTCCCGCTGATGAGGGGGAGGCACCGGTCCACCTCAGCGTCAATCGATATCCTCTAGGGAAGAGAATACTTCAAACCTATTACATGTAGGGACCGCATAATTATATGTGCCTTGTTCACAAAAAACGTCCCTCAGGGGTCCCCTACTTCTAGCATGATTACCACGCGGTTTGCAGAAGAAACCCAAGGGAAGTATACTAATATCGTCCTTAATTAAGCAACCAGTCCCAGCCCTTTCCAAAATTTCCTGGACCAATCGCGGAGACCTAAAGCTTAGGACCACGCAATCTCCCATAAAAGCCTTTGGGGATTTACCAACCCAGGGAATTCTGTGCCGAATGCAAGCCTGGATGGAGGAATTTGACATGTTGTCACCGCTCCAGGCGGGTTTCCGCTCATGTACCAGCACCATCGACCAGGTTTTTAGGTTTATTTTAGTTATTTAGTTATTTTAGGTGGGGGTACAATCTATGCTGCATTTGTCGACCTTAAGTCGGCTTTTGATCTTTTTCCCCGTGCCAAAATGTGGAGAACCTTTTTAGAATTAATATGCCACTTGAAATTTTAGCCTTTTTAGTTACTCTACATGATGCAAATTATGCGCAGGTACGTTGGGACACTCAAGGAAGTGTTACGCAAAGGTTTCCTATAGCTAAAGGGGTTCGACAGGGGTGCGTTTTAGCACCAACCCTTTTTTCATTGTATATTAATAGGGTAGTCCAGTACTTCCAGAATTTCCCTACTGATGCTCCCACGTTAGCAGGCCTGAAAATCCCCTTGCTTATGTTTGCAGACGACACCCTCATACAGTCAGCTTTGGGGAGATTTGAGGAGTTTTGTCATGACCATGATCTCCTAGTGAATGTGGAGAAAACAAAATGTATGGTCCTACATAAGCACAAGGTGATTAATGGTAGAGTAGAAATGAAGGAAGGTGTTCTGGAACAGACCCAGTCTTTTACTTATTTGGGGGTAACAATTGCCAGCAAACTTAGTTGGAAGCCTCAGATCAATCTATTAACTCTTAGGCATGCTCAGCTGCCAGGTGCCCTGTTGAAGGAGCAGCAATCTTCTATACCAAACCTGTCGCTCCAGTTTTGAAAATTTATAATACAAAAATGAGTGCCTCGGTCTTGAATGGGGCCGAATTGTGGGTTTTGAGAATCTTGCCCCCCTTATAACAGCCAAAAATACATTTTTGAGGGTATTGACTGGTCTCCCTCAGTCAACTCCCTTATTGCGCCTACTTTTAGATCTTGGCTGTTATTCTGTCGAAGATACGGCGCAATTCAGATCATTAGCATACTGGAGAAGATTATGGGTCACCCCGGAACTGTCCCAGTACACACAAGCACTTTTGGAAGTTAGGGAGGCAGATAGCATGCATAAAATTCCATGGCTGAGACAAGTAAAAATTACCTTGTCGGAGATGGGAATGAGTAGTTTGTGGAAAAATCCCATGAACAACTCCTTTCCTTCAAAGAGCGAATACAAGGCAACGTATTGGAACATGATCAAAATGAAGCGCTTCTCTGCCATTACAGAATCATCCTTATCTAGAGACTTTTTAGAACATAAACATGAAGTTAAGTATGAAAAGTACTGGGATTTTATTACCTCCAAAAAAGATAGGAAACTGTACCACCAATTTAGGGTGGGATGTCTTCCCACCAATTTATTCGCTAGTAAATGGAATGGTCTGAATCACAGTATATGTTTGTTTTGCCCCACACAGAATGAATCATTGGCACATATTTTATTTTGTCACGTGGTTTTAGGCCACTCCCTATTTATAGTGCTAAGTTAGCTCAATCACGTTAGCTGTTGGAAAAACATCTTGTTGCTTTTGCTGCCTTTGCACCCGACACTGTTGTTACATGTTATTCATTTGAGAAATGCAGACTCGTCTCAAGTGAATGTTATTTATACATCCTTAACAGTTGCTAGTGCCCTTGGTCTGTACATCGAGTAAAGAACTGTTCTAGGACACTAGACGGTGCCGGCTGATTATGTTCAGGGTGATCGTACCACTGTTTAGTCACAACATGCACGCAGCCGCAAATACCAGAATGTCGTGGGCTTTAATATCACAGCGCAGCATATTGTTAGGGCATTCGATAGAAGAGCTGTTGCAGAGAACACTGAGCTGATCCTGTGATGTGATACACCAAAGCTGATCTATACGGTATGGGGTCCCCTATGTAAGCCTATGAGACCTTCTAATAGTCTAATAATATATTATTAGTTGCTAGAGAAAGGAGGGTGGTTGTTTTCCACTGTCATTAGTAATATGATCGCTCCTTTCATTTTCTATGGTATTGTAACAATGCTAATGGTAATGATCTTAACCATTTGTCTACTTGTGTTAGCCAAAGTACTGTATAACAGGACTCGAGGTTTATGAATAAATTCTTTAAACTTTACTGTGTCTTAGTTATTCTGTTGTGGACTAATATATATGTGCAAATGGGTATTTCGGGTTCCCACCATTCCTGAGAATAACTAAGTCGCATGTTCTGGGTTGTCTATACATTGGGACCGCCGAGCTAAATCTCGGATAACGAATGTGACACTAAGCTAGTCGGATAAGGGGTTCTTAGTTCTGAGGGGAGTTTCTGGTACACCACAATTCTCTAAGGTTCTGATTTCCTGCGCATAGTTCTGTGCATACGCAGAATCCCTACAACATGGCGCACCTAACGTTTGGTCTTAATATCTGAGATGCCTTAGTAGTGCTTTTTATTAGTCCGCAACGCCCTCACTCTGGTTTCCGGATAACGGGAGTGACGGTTTAACCTACCTAGGTTTTAGGCTATAGGTTCTTTCAAGCTTGATAATAAAAAAGGTTACACTAATCTAAGCCCAAGTGCTATTGAAGATCTCGTTGTAACTTCTTTTTAGTCCTAATGGCGGTAGAAATTCCCGCTCATAGTAGGCTGTCTCTACGTGCTCATTTGAGGACGTATGGGGTGCCTGATGACGGGATGGCAGTGGTGTTTGTCGTAAGTGCAAGTGCCACTTACCCTTATGAGTTGTTTTACTCTTGGGTTACCTTTGAGGCTGTGGAAGATGTCGATAAAACGTTCCACAAATACACTGCCACGCCGGTGCCTCTACATTATACCCCATATATGGCTTTAGAAATTCCTATTTCAACCTGGCAGCACACTATTTGGTTTAATGGCGCCCTCCCCCACACGGTCACCCCGGCGAGACTGGGTCCTTTGTCTATTGAAGGAGCTACTTGGCCGGTACTGGCCGGACATACACCTCATCCACGCTACCTGACGGTAGGAGTGGATAGCTTACGTATACTACACACGACCCTGATTACGGTCCATAGGGCGTTAGTGCAGTATGTGTCGCGCACTGTACAGGTGGGGGCACCTGCAGTTGCGGGACACGGGGCTGATCACCATCATGCGGTTGTGATCAGTCCTGTAATGGTAAACGCGGTTGTTGGCAAGCGCCCCCAGAATAAGGATGAGTATCCTTATTGGCTTGCAGAGAAATTCGATCAACTAGAAGCCGTGTTTCCTAACACTAGTCCTGTGGATAAACACAGGATACTCACTATTACTTTGCCAAAAGAACTAGTCCCAGACATTGTCGATTGTGACAATTGGGGCAAGGTCTTTGCCGCGACCTATTCGAAGTGCTTCGGCACTACGTCTATGTCGGTACTACCTTCCGTTATCGAGAAAGTCCAGGAGGACCATGGGGCGGAAGCAGCTATTGAATTAGGAATGCGGCTTATCGACAGCTTCGATATAGTATGTTCCATGATAATGGGAAATCTCAAAGGAGATGCCATGCAGTTTCAAGTGGGAAACATGATGGCACTTATTGCGGATGACGATAAGCCGAGGGAGTTTGCAAAAGTTATTGCGAAAGCCTATAGGATGGTTGGACGTAGTGCCCTAGGCGTGAAACCCGTCATCAAAATTCCTGATGTAGTACAGCACACTAAAGTGAGTTCGTCTACAAAAGACGATAAACCCAACTTTCCAAAACAAAATTGGCGAGCTAAAAAACAAGATAAACAGCAACAGAAACAGGAGACTCTTCCAGCGTCCCCAGTTCAGGCATATGTTGAACGCGCTTATGATTTGCGTGATCGTTCTCGTATTAAGTCACCTGATAGGTTTCAGGTTCCTGACCAGCGCTCTCCTCGTTCTTCACAGGAAACAGCGGCTTCACACTTTGGTGGAGGAGACCGTGGGAGAGGCCGGGGTGCTCAAGGTCGAGACCAGCCCCAACAGGAGGACAGAAAAGGCAAGCAGGAGGATTCTGCACGTCCACGTCCTCCGTTTCAGAAAAAGAAGGTTGCTGCAATCTCAGCGAAGTATGCCTCAGATGGTACGGACACAGCTTCTGAACATGAAATGGGCGCTGACGCTGCTAGACAGCGCGGCGGAGGTTACAGTAGTGCGGGGAGCACTGCGTCCATTTCTGGAGGCGACAGCAACTAAAATCTATGTAACAGTAGAAACTGCTGATACTCGCGTAGCCCCCCCTGAGAGATTATTTGACATAGTCCTCAATATTGAGGGTGACATACAACGAAAAATTAACGCGGTATTTTGGGATAATCTAACGACCACCTATGATATACTATTGGCGGAGAAAGATTGGCCCCCGGCTTTCGTTCTAAACGCTCCAAGGGGGGAAGAAGTCATTCTTCCTTCTTTTGGACACGTAGTGCCCAAGGAGGAGTCTAAGAAGTTGGCCGAGGAGTGGGCGCGGGTGCTTGCACCTGCGTTGTATCGTAATCAGGTGGGGTGGGATAAAAGTTCTACCCTCCACGAATTTCCATTGCGGTCCGACCCCCAGCCTCAGCCCCAATACCCTATGCGTCGTGAGGCTAGGTCTCACGTCGCGGCTATCCTTGAACAATTGGAATATCAGGGAGTAATTGAAACGTGTGTGTCATCCATGAATAATCCTTTATTCACTGTAACGAAGCCTGACGGATCGTACCGCCTGGTTTTGGATTACCGGCACTTAAACTCGCACTGCCGGAATTGTGCGGTGCAAAATACCCATAGTTCAGCTCTCGTTGATAGTCTTGTGAGAAAAAGGTTCAAAACCACACTCGACTTGTCCAATGGTTTTTATTGTCATAACATATCCCCTCATAGTTATGAGTGGACCGCTTTTACTTCGGGTGGTAAACAAAAAGTGTTCAAAAGGCTACCAATGGGCTATAAGAATAGTCCTGGGGTATTTGCTGCCCGTGTGGTCTCTCTCTTAGAGATAGTAGACCCGGAGGCGTACTCGTACGTTGATGACATCTACTTAACAGACGACGAGTTGCTTCCACACCTTGCTCGCGTGGACAACATAATTACTATGTTTGCGGACTTTGGTTACAAATTTAACTTTAAGAAGTCCCACATTGCCGAGTACACAGTTTTATTCTTGGGGTACGAACTCAACAATGAGGGCCGAGGCTTGGCTCCGCAGTTCCTTGAGAAATGCGCACGCCTTCGTATCCCTACGACACTGAAACAACTACAATCATTGCTGGGCTTTCTGAATTTCGGTCGTACCTACATTCCTGAATATGCCCAGCGTATCAAGACACTATATGCCTTGGTGCAACCTACTTTTACCAAATCTTGCTGGCTGCCAGAACATTCGGCTGCATTACACTCTTTGCAGTCTGACCTTCTTACTGCGAAATATTTACAAACTCGTGATAACCACACAAACCTGGTCATAAGAATTGTACCGGGTGTGGAGGGGTTCACGTACTTAACATACAATGAAGGAGACACTGTCCCCATTGCTTACAAATCTCATTTATATACTTCGGCTGAAATGCGTTTCTCCACTGTCGAAAAAGTTTTGACAGCAGTTCAGATGGCAATCCTGAAAGAACGAGCGCTATCACAGGGGAAGCGCATGATGGTGGTAACACCATTTCCTGCCTTGGAGGCAGTCACTAAAGCAAGTGTGCCGAATTCTAAAGCTTTGCATCCAAGGTGGATACAATGGGCGACCTCCTTAGCCTCGCCTGATGTCGAATACATTTTTGACGCAGGACTTCAGACTCAGGAGAGTTTGGAGTATGAATTAGTTCATCCGGCTCCACTTACATTGCGCCCGTTGGAGGAGTTCCATTGTGTCATTTACACTGATGGGTCCGCGCAGCCCGCAACTGGATCAAGGCACGCTTATTCAGCGGCTTGCGCAATTGTTGTTGGTACTTTCGTGAATGGAGAATTCATACAGGATGCGGTACATACGCAGACTTTGGGTGATTGTACCGCACAATTGGCGGAGCTTAGAGCTCTGGTGCTTGCACTGGAGTTTGCTGATTACCGAGTCACAACTCTTATAGTGAGTGATTCTTACTATTGTGTACAATCTTACAACGACAATCTGATGTTTTGGATCGCGAATGGATTTCGTGATTCGAAAGGTAGCACAGTGAAGCATAAAACGCTTTGGGCTAGGGTGGCTGAACTAAAATGCAGTCGACCCCTTGTGAATGTTATTCACACTCTTGGTCACCAACGAGTTGGCGTCCATGCTGTCGGTAACAGTTTGGCTGACGAGGCAGCTAAAACAGCAGTGGCAACATACTTAGTAGCAGCAGTTACAAGATCCAAAAGTAAGATCGATGATGACATCTTGGCAGCTATTGCTGCATCAGAGACTGGGACGAACTTCCCTAGAGGTTTCCCTTCTCGATACCATTATCACTTAAGTCCTGATAACGTCCCGTTAGTGAGGATTAATGATGTTGGGGATAGGGTTATTCCCAATTCGGACTGCAGGCCTGCATTGGTACAAGCTGCGCACGAGGGTGTTGCGTCTGCGCACGCCGGAGTGTCCGCAACTGTGTCACTGTTGCAACAGCGTTATTGGTGGTACGGTTTGTACAAACATACACGGACTTATGTCCTCAATTGTGGGATTTGCCAACAAATAAAGCCATCTACGGTGGCGCGTCCACCACAAACGCAGCTGCATATATCTAATCAACCACTAGCGTGTGTTTATTTAGATCACTGCGGTCCTTTTTCCTCGGACACTGCGTACAAGTATATCTTGGTTGCAGTAGATTCGTGCACACGTTTTCTTTGGGTATGGCCACACAGGAGTGCTGATGCCAGGACTGTCATCAAAGCATTGCGTGTCTTTATAGGGAGTTTTGCATGTGGCACCCTTCACTCTGATCAGGGCCCTGCGTTCGCCTCTAAGGCTTACAAAGAAGCTATGAGAAGTTTGGGGGTCCAAGTCAAATTTTCGTCTCCATACCGGCCTGAGGGCAATAGTGTTGTGGAACGAATGAACCGTGACCTAAAGCAATCATTGACAGCCAGGGTGTTAGGTGCTGGCAAAAACTGGCTAGCCCATTTGTATGACGTCCAACGTGCACTTAATAATCTCCCTAGAAGGTCTCTGGGTGGGAGGACCCCGTACATGATGCTCTTCGGAGTTCGAATGTTTGTCCCTGACCTTGAGGGTCTCGACATGGCGGCGGCAGCCGCGCCTTTTGACTTAGATGACCACTGTACTGTCTTACAGAATCTTCAAGAAACAAGAGACACTCTAGCAAAAGAACACATATCCTCTGCGACCGAAGCTGGACTTCAGATTCCGGTAGTCGGCTGGCTACCCAGAGTTGGTGATCTGGTCCGTGAGAAGGTGGAGAAGAAGAAGGAGTTTGGCCCCTCTTATCGTGCACCAGTGCCGGTGCTTGGAGTTGAGGGTACCCGCACAATTGTTTTGCCTCCACTTCCTGGTCACAGAGACAACAGGTACATTTCAGTTGACAATGACAAGCTACACAGGGTGGCCGATACTCCATAGTCTAACACCTTCAGTTTCTTGCCCTTCGATGATGCGCAGTTCTGTAGTGGTTCCACCATCTGACATCGTGCCTGAGGTTGCCATTGAAATGCAAGTACTTTCTGATTCTGCTGTTTCACCTGCGGATGGTGCTTTGCCTGATGATGCTGAGTATTCTTATCCTGCTGATGTCCCTTTGTCCCTTTTGCATTCAACTGACATTGCCCAGTCTAATTCTTCCTTTGGAACTGAATCATTGACTTCCACTGCCCCTTCCAAATTTTCAAAATTTTTTGCCTGGTTCAAGAGACAATTTTTGGTTCCCCCCTGGATTTACATTTGGCTGGTGCTCATTTGCATTTTTTTGTTCATGTCCATTGGTTTTGTGGTAGTGTTTTTTAGGCTGATAAATGGACACTACCTGGATGAACTTTCTACAATTAGATTAATTAATGGAACTTTGGCCCCACATTCATCGTCGCACATCATGAAGAGGGACCTGACTTTTGTAAATATCACCGCCTGGCCTGTCCGTGATGGAATAGCATGGGATGCAGTTAAATTTCAAATTCATGGGCCCACGGAAGTGATTAATGTGCCATCTGTATATCGTGTTTCTATGGGTGATGTGGTGAAACAAGACATTCGATCTGATGATTGGGATGTTAAAACTATAGAGACAATGTTTTCTGATTTGAAATACTATGCCGCATTTGATGCTGAGGATTTGTATTTGAATAATGAAAACTATGCAGAACAGTTTTGTTATCAACATTATGGCACACATTTTCTTCATAGGGCAAACACATTTCGTAGTTTAGTCAACTTTACGCAGTGGGAACATTGCCCAGCCCCGAAGATTGGTAGTTCAAAAACATTGATCGTAATTTTTTCGTAATTTTCGGATTTCAGTGTATCCAATAATGCATCTTTTTATTTTAAACTTAGAGACGAACCTATTTCAAAGGTGCGTTTGACCCACACTAAATTGTTGTTTTCTAAGTCCTTCATGGACGATTTGGCAATTGGAGGGTATGACGTTTGGAAACATACTATTGATCTCAAATCGGTTTGGGGAACTAAATCTTGGCAAGTACAAGGTACAGAAGCTTTACATCGTGCCTGCCTCATCCCAAACCACATGTTATTTTTAAATTCTACAATTTTTCAGACAACCTGATTTGGATTGGCTATTTCTAAAAAATTAAATTCCCCCTCGATCCCGGATCTGAGAGCTTATCCTGGTTGGGAGAATCACACAGATCTGTCCCTTACTATGTTGCAGTCTTTTACTTCCAATTCCACCTTCAATATTAGTGCATTAGACCCTAAAGGTTGGTTGGTATGGCAGAAAAGTTTGGATAACTGTCAACGTAGATTTTTGGGGTTAATTCCTGGGTACATACAGGATAGAGTAGACCCACGTTTTCTGTCCTCACACACTGTCACTACCTACTCGGTAGGTAAATTGTGCCAGACATGGTTGCAACATTCCACATTAGATTCAGTTAAGATTCACTTGTCACGTTTGCATGACAAAATTGATTTGAATGATTTTGTTAAGGGTCCCGCATTGGGTAGATCCAAAAGATGGGTGTATGCTGTTTACAACGAGGTCTGGAAGTTGTCGCAGATTGAGGCTGCTTCCAGACTCCGTGCTATTGACCAAGCCAATATGGAAAAAGTATTGGCAGTAATAGATAATAGTATTAACACCTTATCTTCAAGAATATATACATTGGATAACATTGTTTCATCTGTTGTAGATATTGTCCAGGACGATGTGTCTGTATTGTATCATGGTCAAAATCAATTGCGTTCGTTAATGCAATTTGCTTGGACTTTGCAGACGTTAAAGGCGGGGAAAGTGCCGTGGGATTACATGAATATTTCTTCTTTATTCCGCCCATTTAATCTGACATCAAAGCAGCAATTCATGTCCATGAAAGATGCTACGTATTCACTACTGCATATAGAAAAGTTAGAACCTTTGCCTTTTTCTGTTGCTGAGTCGGATTATGCTGTGTGGCTTGTCCATGGGATGGTCACTCTACCAATTTCTATGTATAGGTTTAGTTCGTGCATGAAACATTATGCCTTAGGCAGATACGAAAAACTTGGTTCTGCATTCTTGCATGAGGTATGGTCTCTCCCATTTACATATCGATGTGAGAGAGACGGCAAAGAAGTTTATTTGAAAGGTGAGGAGTGTACGTCTGCTCCTGATCATTCTGTAGTATGTAGACATATCCAATTACATGGATCGTGTAATATGAATGCCCCTAATTTAGCTTGCGTATTGAAGGGCATTCCTGTGCCAGTTATAACACCGTCATTTACGCTGCTTGCTAATGGTAGTTATTTGCTTTTAAATAGTGAGGCTTGCTGTGGGATGTTAGCTGGAATTCCCTATATTGTTTCAGTTTCACGGAGAGTAATTTGCTGTAATAACGTGCTTTTCCCACCCCCGCAAGGCCGACTGGATATATCCATCTGGCCGACGATTCCGACCTTGAAAGCAGAGTTCAATAGGATGAGCAGAATAAGGGCTCTTTTGTCTCAAAAGGAGGTTGCGTTGACTTCGTCACGTGAAACATTTCTCCTTCAGGTGGCGAACACTCGCACGGAAGTTCAAGCACTTTTGAATACTGACCTCCCCCTACATTTTGGCACACTAATACACACTATCTTCAATGCTTCTTCTACGACTGGTCTGGTCCATTTTTTTTAAATTGTAGGCTCTGGCCTTATGACGTCTTTCCAGTCTATCTTTGGTATAATACCAGCTATTTTTCATTCTATTTTTTCTGGTGTTTTCGGAGGGTTTCCTCTGATACTCGCATTAATTGCTGGCATACTACTGTTGGTCTGCGCACTACGCTATGGCTGCACGACTTGCGCTACTCGACCACGGATTCAGCCTGTTCCATCTGCGTAGCCAGATGTGGGAATCTTATGGGACTTTACCACTGGCTACCTTGAGTATCGCTTATGGATTATCCTTCCGGTTCCCGTATTTCACTTGTGTACAGCCTGTTTTTCACTGTCTCGAATGTCCGTTCCAATGGGCTCTGGATATGTGTCTGTCAAACTTGGTGTCACCTGACCTGGATTTTGATCGACTGATGTATCCCTTAGTGGTTCATGAGTTTGACTGTTCTGGAGTCGGGTTTATGGCCTTGGGTGCGGCGCATGGAGTCCTTGGATTATGGGATATCGAGAAAGCAGCAGTTGACTTCCTGGCACGAAGTTACATCGAGATCTCTGCTTCTTGTCCACGTGGAGTGCTTGATGCTCATTTCCCGGTGGAACACGTGTGTTCTTTTTCGTTGCTGAATTGGATGACAGCCAATTTTGCGGATGACTCCAATGATTTTCTACTGGAAGCTGCAGCTACATATGCTGCTTATACTTTCCTAAATTGACTGCCGGATGGCGAGTTCAATGGAGTGAATTTTTTTCTATCTTCTCACAAACGATCGTTGGCCTCTATGGACGATGGATTGTGTTTTTACATTTTTTTCTCTCTCTCTCTCTCTCTCTCTCTTCTTCGAAATTTTTTCTTCCTCTCACTTTCTGAACTCACATTTCAAGTTCTTTAGTCTGCATCGTTGATCTTGAACTCTGCGTTCTGTTGGACTATTCACCCCTGGTTGTACAGTGGTTCGATCAAAGGGGGATGTCACGTGGTTTTAGGCCACTCCCTATTTACAGTGCTAAGTTAGCTCAATCACGTTAGCTGTTGGAAAAACATCTTGTTGCTTTTGCTGCCTTTGCACCTGACACTGTTGTTACATGTTATTCATTTGAGAAATGCAGACTCGTCTCAAGTGAATGTTATTTATACATCCTTAACAGTTGCTAGTGCCCTTGGTCTGTACATCGAGTAAAGAACTGTTCTAGGACACTAGACGGTGCCGGCTGATTATGTTCAGGGTGATCGTACCACTGTTTAGTCACAACATGCACGCAGCCGCAAATACCAGAATGTCGTGGGCTTTAATATCACAGCGCAGCATATTGTTAGGGCATTCGATAGAAGAGCTGTTGCAGAGAACACTGAGCTGATCCTGTGATGTGATACACCAAAGCTGATCTATACGGTATGGGGTCCCCTATGTAAGCCTATGAGACCTTCTAATAATCTAATAATATATTATTAGTTGCTAGAGAAAGGAGGGTGGTTGTTTTCCACTGTCATTAGTAATATGATCGCTCCTTTCATTTTCTATGGTATTGTAACAATGCTAATGGTAATGATCTTAACCATTTGTCTACTTGTGTTAGCCAAAGTACTGTATAACAGGACTCGAGGTTTATGAATAAATTCTTTAAACTTTACTGTGTCTTAGTTATTCTGTTGTGGACTAATATATATGTGCAAACGGGTATTTCGGGTTCCCACCATTCCTGAGAATAACTAAGTCGCATGTTCTGGGTTGTCTATACATTGGGACCGCCGAGCTAAATCTCGGATAACGAATGTGACACTAAGCTAGTCGGATAAGGGGTTCTTAGTTCTGAGGGGAGTTTCTGGTACACCACAATTCTCTAAGGTTCTGATTTCCTGCGCATAGTTCTGTGCATACGCAGAATCCCTACAACAATTTGCTTGTCCAGCTTACAAAGTCCCTAGGCTAGATGGTTAAAGCCTGTTTGATCTTAGGGACTAGGTCATGCAGCGAAGCTTTTGGGATTCTAAAAACATCTACGAATGAACCGATTGTGATTGCCGTCGCCAAATTCCTAAGCTGGATGTGGGCTATACGTGCTAAAGAGAGGAGGCAATGTTAAACTTACTCTTCTTCGAGTATGTGTTGGGGCGAAAAATTAATTAAATGTATTGTGTTGTATTGACCTTAATGTATCCAATTGGCAGCCTTTATAGGATTTTATGAGTGTTACGCCACTTATGGTGGGGGATCTTTTTAAAAAATATATTTTTTATAGTGAAATGTATTATTTCTTGTTTTAAGTACATTCTAACTGTGGACCGGTTATCTTTCTGTTCATCACCTTTTAAAGGAACAATTTTTGCTAAATACCCATGACTATGAAAACCTATAAGAATTGCTAATGTTATATTTTGATGTATTTCGATTCTTTTAACCTGGTTTTAAATGGTATTGCCTTTTATGATATTTTATCGAAATAAAGACTTATTGAATTGAATTACCTAATTTGTAGGAATGTACCTTCTTTTTGGGGATATGTTCTTTTACGAGAGCTTCTAGCCACTAGCTAAATTGAGTGGGTTAGTTTAGAGGTCTTTTCACAGTTTCAGTTCCACCCCCCCTCCTCTACAACCCATAATTAAATAGGGTTTACCTTCTCTTACAGTAATCCCTTCAGAATAACCACCTTAGATGAGGTATTGCTTTGCAATCTATTCTGTAGCGAAGGAATCTGCAGGTCAAATTGTCGATCAGAAGAAATACCTTAACTAATGATCTTTCTGGTGGATACTCTACCTGCAGATTCTTCCCCGATCTCGTTCATCTCCATTCTGAAGGAGGGTTACAGGCTAACGTGTATGTATAAGGTATTTCTATAGCACAAACATAAGGCACTGAAGCGCTGTGCAAGGTCAAAGACAAGCATAAAGGCAATGAGTGACAGGAGAGGTAGCTAGGTTGTGGAAGGTTAATGATCTGAGCTTTAGTGTTTTTTAAAGAGGTAAGTGTCCAATACTTTCCAAATTTTGAACAGCATTGTGACAGTCCTGATGGATACCATATTAAAACAATTCCACTCTAATTGTTGTACAGCAGTACCACAGATGACCTGTCTCTGCATCTAAGGGCATGGAGAAAATGGACAGGGAACTGATGTCCATGCATGTGGGTGGGTGATATATGGCTCCAGTGACATCACATTTGTGCCACCTCTGGTGCCCAGATGGAGAAATAGTAACACGCAAGGAATCTGTAGATGAAGTATCCACAAGAAACATCTTTGTTGAAAAGAAGAAACTTCAAGCAGGTAAGTTCCAGTTTTTATTAGTCTCCTCTATCCACTCTACAACCTCCGTTCCTGCCTTCTCATAGCCAGGCTCCTTTTCATATTCCAAGGTTCCAACATTCTAAGGTACACTCTGGCCTAACTGAAGGGAAGTACCAACAGTGGTAAGGGGAGGGGGGAAGGAATAATCTATCATGCTAAAATGGTAACCTTTATTAGAAATGGCAGCATAAAATATTGGGAAGGAAAAATAAGAAAAAGATGGGATATAACAATCTTTCTTCTGGCTTACCGTTCCAATTTTTGTGTCATGAGCAGTTTCTGACGATTGTACCACCAGAAGGAGGAGTGCTATGAAGACAGCCATGTCACCCATCTTTGTTTTCTCATGGCTACCATAGACACAGTTGTTTAAGGTGTTATTCATGAGCTTATACTGCTGTTCTAAGAGTTCAGCGTCCCTTGATTGGGGGGAATCTGCTTCTTTTTGTCCTTCGCCATCTTTGTAATGGTGACCTACGATCTGGTCAGTGGGCAGCTGCCACTTTGTGCTCCACATACTAGGAGTGATGGCTACAGTCTGTCCACATAGTGGAGAGATTAACTTAATTCGATGTTTTCTCCAGGTGCAGACATCTTGCCACTTTCTTCTCCAACTGTAGTATTTATGCATTCCTTTCGACCCAACAATGTCCTTTGTATTAGGGCTTTGTGAGGGATACTTGGGGTACAGTGCATGTTGGTCTGGCCTGCCCCACCCCAACTGCTGTACATTGTATTTCTAGGGACAGTGCATGAGCAGCTAGACCCTCTTCCCCTGACCAATAGCTTCCCGCTCGGTTCCTGCCTCACCCCCGCTGGTGAGGTTTCACTCTCACTATGGCTTCAGGCCCTGCTGCCATGACACTTCCCACCCTCACTTCGCTGTCTGCGAGTCGAGTGGGGTATTGCCTGATTTCTACTCTCAGCCGCAGGGTGTTTATCCGATAGTGTCCAGCGAACCTCATGCAGTCCACTAGTGGCCTGGAGTCTAACCGTCCGCACTCCAAGGCCCTTCTTTGTTCACAGTGTGTTCCTGTTTCATTCGCGTGGCTGCAGGCCCAGCCAAGTGGGCAGATACCGATTCTTGAGGCAATTACTATTTCTCACCAAAGTGTCCAGAGTGTATTTTTACCTCTAATTGTTGTTTCTTTAGACAAGGATGGTAAAAGATTTATTTGCAGACTAAAGAACTTCATGGACCCACAGGTGCCATCTTGGCCGCAAAGGTGGAGCAAAAAAGTATGCATCAAAAAAGTGACTTTTCTCATTTTAACTCCCAGTGGAATTATTGCTACAGAAAACATTAATTACATCAAACTTGGCATGAAAATAGTTCACTAAAGGAAGTGCCTTTGATTGGTTTGGCGTATACTGCCGGGAGTTTGTCATTACGAACCCCACAGCATCATAATGGCTTTACTGAAAACTGAGAAGTTTGGTATCAAACTTCTCAGCACATTAAACCTACACTGATGCCAGTGTGGAATTTAATTAAAAATGCACTCAAAGGGCATCTTCGAGATGCCCCCTGAAAAATGACCTAACACAAGTGTCCAGGCTGAGTGGCTGCTCGCCAGCTGCCACCACCAGACATGTTTCCCAACCCCTGGGCCTAGAGCCTGCTGCTCTCGGAGGTCTGAAACAATGCACATCCGGGGACAAGGTGCCAAGCCTCCTCCCCCAGGATGGGCAGGTTCCACGAAGAGGTTAGCTTCAAAGGCTTGTCGCCTTTGTGAGCTTCCCCAGGCCTTTGCTGCTTCCAGCAACTGGCCCCAACGGTTCTGATCCCCACTTGGGGCGGGAGAATCGGCGGGAAAACCAAGGGAGGTATGCGCACCTTTGCCAAGTGGGGGAGGTGGGGGAAGCGAGGTGAAGAACAACTCTCAGTCCCCGCCATCTTGCAGATGGGGGGCCCAGCCAACCAGAGTGAAGCATATGCCCCCCTCCCACTGCAGGGTGGCATATTAGGGGGTGTAGCCACCCCAAGGAAGGGACCTATTGGTCCCAATTTTTACCTACCTGCAATGCCCCTAAATCTAGTATTTAGGGGCAACCCTGAACTTTGCCTCCTCAGACAAGAAGAAGAGAAGAAGAAGGACCAAAGAACCTGTGCTGAAACTAAGAAGAGGAGGACGCCCACTGACTTGGCCCCAGTCCTACCGGCCTGTCCCCACCTTGAACCTGCTCCAGCAAAATCCCAGTGTGCCCTGCAGCCAGCAACCTTAAGAACCCTGAGAACCTGCCCTGCCTTCCAAGTCAAAGACTTTGTTTCCCGTGAGCACCGGATTTGCTCACCCACAGACTCTGGCTCCAGCCAAACCCGTGAGTCTGCACCACTCTGCACCCGACGCCTATATCCTGAGTTTGAGTGGCTCAACACCATGAGGAGGTCTTTCCGGGGATCCTGACCTGAGATCTGGTGATTTCTGACCTACCTTGAATCTCCAACAAAGCATGCTGCTTCTTTCTGGAGGATCCCCCTGACCGCGACCGGAGCTGGTAAGAAAACCGGACACCCCTGCACACGACGTCCTAGGGCCTGGGTAGCCCAACCGACGGTGTCCCAGCATCCCAACTTACCTCTCCAACCAGTAGTCACCTCCAGAAGATTTTTGTCTCCGAGCCTGCAGTCTTTGTTGCAACCAGAGAATCCCCATTGAAAGCAACAGGGCACCAGACGCCACAACAGCACCCTGCACCCAGCCGCCGGTGCGCCGCTGCGGGTGTACTTTCAGTGCTAACTCGGATCCTCCTTTGCCCTGAGCCTAACACCAGGAGCTTTGCTTCGACAACCTTGTGGCCTGCTCGTGAGCAGCCACCAACCGGAGGCCCACTATCCCCCTTTGAATAACATTGGGCCTCAGCACCCTTCCCCCGACCACCCTAGTGCCGCTGAGGGTGCTTTGAGAGTGCATCCTTGACCCTGGGGGAATCCTGGTTCTTACCCCAGAATACCAGCTCCCTCAACCAAGTACTTACCTGTTAACCGTTAACCACATTTTCTACTTAGGAATACATTGACTGTTTATCCTTGAAAATTGTTCTAAGTGTGGAGTTGGTGTGTACGCAGAACCAGAAGGAGAAGTGATGGACTGGATGCGTGAGCTGTTCACTGTGTGCTGCAGGGCCGCCGATCTCCCAATCAATTGGGAACAGGCCCGGTTCTAGCAGTGGGGCCAGGTGGGCCATGCCCACTCAAACATGACCTTCGGCCCACCCAATCACGACAGAAGAGGCCATGAGAGGCCACGGAGAAGGCACCTGTTAAGTGCTTCATAAATCTCAACGTCAGAACGTCGAAATTTTGTTGTCACTGGTTTTAAAATTGAAATTGGGTTTTGGAGTTAGCGGTGGGTGAGCAAACAAATTAACAGGAAGGGCCGAGCTCAGGCTCTGGCTTGGCTCTTAGAGCCCATGCACGAGCCGAGCCCTGAAAATGTTTCCTATGTAAAACATACAACAAACATCACGTAAAATATGATACACTTTTTAAAATTTTGATGAGACTGTATTTCTTATACACAAGGAAGCTTTGACATAAATATGTAAGAATATAGCGCTGCACTAAGAAGCACTCGTAAAAAGTGAAAGTTTTTCAACATGAGCTTTCCTCAGTCATTCCTGCCCCATCCTCACACTGGTGACAGTGCTATTAGTGAACCAACAGGCAAGACAGTTGTCACGTGGACCCTGTATGTGGCCCAGATTATTATGGAGCAACATTAGTCTATTAAATAAAACACTACGGACACATGCATCAAGGTAATCCTTTGTGATTACCAAATAGCGAATTTTAAGGAATTGCTATTTGGTAATCGCAAATGCCTATGCATGAAGGATTCTCAATTACTCTTGCGAATCATTAACATCCCCTATTGCGAATCGCTATTAGGGCCTTAGGTCCATAGGAATGAATGGGAATGCATTCGCAATTTGCGATTACCAAATTGGTAATCGCAATTTGAGAATGCAAATCCAAGGGTGCCTGGGGGCCTAAGGCCCCCCTGAGGCAACCCCCCAAAAAAGGTAAGTATGCACATGTGTAGCACACACATGCCCTAAGGGCATGTGTGCGCTGCATAGCACATTGAAATAAACCATTTTTTTTGTATTTTCCAATGCATGCACAAATTACCATCAACTTGAAGTTGATGGTAATTAGCAATTCCAAAATGCACAGTCGCATTTAGGAAATGCTACATGCATCTCAAATAGGGAATCGTAAATTGCAATTAACTAAATGCATTCGCAATTTATGTAATCACAAAATATTACGATTACCTATTTTGCAAATGCAAAAAGGTAGATGCATTGGAAAAAGCATTTCTCCAGTCGCAAACAGGTTGATTCTGCAAATAGGGAAGGTGCCCTCTAATCGAAGTCACTCAAAGAACATATGTAATCCAAAAAAAGTCTTCTTTTTATTCAATTTGTTTGTATTTTAAAACCGGCACACAGCCAACACGTTTCGTTCCCTAGTGCCACGGGAACTTCGTCAGGGCTGTAATAATCATAACGAACAAGTTACTTACCTTCGGTAACGCTTTTTCTGGTGGATACAGTATCTGCCTGTGGATTCCTCACCTTGTGAATATCCCCTGCGCCAGCATTCCACGGAACTTTTCTTTCCCAGCACTCCACGTCGACGTGGGCGACGTCATAATGCATCGGCTCCGCTCGCGACTCCGTACGACGTCACCGGAGCCATAAGAAGCCCACGTCGGCGTGATGACGTTTGTTCCACCCATTTTTTCCGAGCCTTCGAGGCGAACAGGCGAACCAACGACAACTCCAAGTATACACAGTATACAGTATACCAACACATATACATAGCATACAAAGAAAAGGAATGCCAAATAAACAAGCATTTCCTACAAATGTACAAGAAAGTATACCAACATTTCAAACAAGACCTATTTCGTGGTATACAAAGGTGGACAATGGGGAGGCAGGTGGGCCAGTGAGGAATCCACAGGCAGATACTGTATCCACCAGAAAAAGCGTTACCGAAGGTAAGTAACTTGTTCTTCTGATGGATACATCTGCCGGTGGATTCCTCACCTTGTGAATAGATTCCCACAGCAGTCCCCACTCCCGGAGGAGGGTGTCCACCTTCCTATACCAGAAAGTCTTGCAACACAGAGCGCGCAAAGTGGCCCTCCCTCCTCATCTCTGAGTCCAAGCAATAATGCTTTGCGAAAGTATGGAGGGAGGCCCAAGTCGCGGCCTTACAAATATCTGCCACAGGAACACCCCGGGCCAAAGCAGATGTAGATGAGTTAGCCCTAGTCGAATGAGCTCTAATGCCCTCAGGAGGAGTCTTACCAGCCAGGGCGTAGCAGATCTTGATGGTAAGGATGATCCATCTCGATAGCGTGCGCTTGTGCACCGCTTTACCCTTGGAATGACCAACGTAGCCAATGAAGAGTTGATCATCCAGATGAAAGTCTTTAGTTCTGTCCAGATAGAAACTCACAGCCCTCTTCGGGTCCAGGCGATGGAGTCTTTCCTCCTCTTTGGAAGGATGTGGAGGAGGATAAAAAACAGGGAGAGTAACAGACTGCCCCAAATGGAACGGAGTAACAACTTTTGGCAGGAAACCAGCCCTGGTCCTGAGTACCATCCTTTCAGCATGTAATGTAAGAAAAGGGGGTTTAGAACTAAGAGCTTTGAGCTCACTCACCCTCCTTGCCGAGGTTATGGCTACAAGAAAGACCACCTTAAAGGACAACAGCCTCAAAGGACAGCTATGTAGAGGCTCAAATGGGGACCCCATTAGAAAGGTGAAAACAAGATTAAGGTCCCACTGAGGCATTACAAAAGGAGTGGGAGGAAACATGTTCGTAAGGCCCATGATAAACCTCAGTACAACCGGAGATTTAAATAATGACGGTTGATCAGGTAGACATAGAAAAGCCGATAAGGCCGAAAGATAGCCCTTGACCATGGCCACAGCACAGCCCTGCTGAGCCAAGGAAAGGGCAAACTGGAGCACCTCAGAAAGATGGGCTTTTAAAGGGTCAATGGATCTCTCTCCACACCACTTAACAAATTTAGACCACCTGTAGGAGTAAATGGACTTGGTGGAGTGTCGCCTGGCCGATAAAATAACGTCCACCACATCAGGTGAGAGAGAGAAAGAACTCAGGTTGCCCCGTTCAATCTCCAGGCATGAAGGTGTAAGCTCTGGAGGTGGGGGTGTAGAACCTGCCCCTCCGACTGCGAGAGGAGGTCTGCCCTCAGAGGGAGACGGAGTGGAGGGCACGAGGAGAGGTGGAGAAGATCTGTATACCACACCCTTCTTGGCCAGTCCGGGGCGACCAAAATGACTTGGGCCCGGTCTTGGCGAATCTTCCTCAGAACCCGAGGAATCAAGGGTATGGGAGGAAACACGTAAAGGAATCGTGAGCCCCAACTCAACTGAAACGCGTCCCCCAACGCCCCCTGCATCGGAAACTGGAGACTGCAAAACGAAGGGCAGTGCGCGTTCTCGCGGGTGGCAAACAGGTCCACCCGAGGGGTCCTCCACGTCCGAAAGACGTGACGAACTACCTCCGGATGGAGCCTCCACTCGTGGTCGGCGGAGAACTGCCAACTGAGACTGTCCGCACGCACGTTCAGCACCCCGGCCAGATGATTTGCCACCAGACAAATCCGATGGTCCTGAGCCCAGGACCATAGACGCAGAGCCTCTCTGCAGAGACAACGCGACCCCACTCCTCCCTGCTTGTTGACATACCACATCGCTGTAGTGTTGTCCGTCAGGACCGCGAAGGGAAGGGAGGAAGGCCTTGAGTGCCAAACGAATCGCCCGTACTTCCAGAAGGTTGATGTGAAGCAACCTCTCCTCTAGAGACCAAAGACCCTTGATCTCCAGATCCCCCAGATGAGCACCCCACCCTAGAGTGGATGCATCCGTAATCACTGTGGCCACCGACGGAGTAAGAGGAAAGGGCTTTCCTTGGGACAGATTGCCCTCCACGCTCCACCAAGATAGATCCGCTGCAGCTTCTCCGGAGTTCCTGTTCGACTCCCTGAGATCTCCATTGTGCTGATACCACTGCCTGTGGTGGCACCACTGGAGCGCCCTCATGTGCCAGCGTGCATGGTTGACCAACAGAATGCAGGAGGCGAACAGACCGAGTAGGCAACCTTCAGAACCGGAACAACCGCTCCATTGTGGAATAAAGGGACCATTTCCTGAATGTCGAGAATCCTTTGAGGAGGAGGGAATGCCCGACACACAGTAGTGTCCAGTACCGCCCCTATGAACAGGCTGCGTTGAGAGGGCACCAGGTGAGATTTGGGCATATTGATCGAGAAACCCAAGTCGAATAACAGCTGAGATGTTACCTGCAGATGATGTTGCACCATCTCTGGGGACTCTGCCTTCAGAAGCCAGTCGTCCAGGTAGGGGAATACCGGAATCCCCGACCTCCTGAGATGAGCAGCCACCACTGCCATCACCTTTGTGAAGACTCGAGGTGTGGTAGTAAGACCAAACGGAAGGACCGCAAACTGGTAATGTTGCGACCCAACCGTAAAACGGAGATACTTCCTGTGCGACTTCAGGATTGGGACATGAAAGTATGCATCCTGCAAGTCGAGCGACACCATCCAGTCTCTTTGCTGCAACGCTTGAAGAACCTGCGCAAGGGTCAGCATCTTGAATTTCTCCTGTTTCAGGTAAAAGTTCAAGATTCTGAGGTCCAGAATCGGGCGCAACCTGCCGTCCTTTTTGGGAATCAGAAAATACCGGGAGTAGCACCCCTGACCCCTTTCCTGCTCCGGAACCACCTCTATTGCACCCTTCTGAAGCAAGGCTAGAACCTCTTTCTGTAGGAGAAGCAGATGATCTTCCGAGCAATAACCTTGGCAAGGAGGGTAAGGGGGAGGAAACTCCCGAAAGGGAAGGGCGTACCCAGTCTCTACGAGGTTCAAAACCCAAAGGTCTGTTGTAATAGATTTCCAACCCCGTAGAAAGTAGGGCACCCGACCCCCCACAGGACTTACATGATCCGGGATGGGGGATCTAGGGCTGCTTCCCTGAAGCCTCATTGGGAGCAGAGGAGGAGGACGAAGAAGAGGGGTTGCGACCAGAACCTCTCCAACCCCTCTGCTTCCCTCTATAGGACCTATAGAGGGGATTCTGTTGTTGCTGCTGCTGAGGCTGTCGGAAGGAGCGAAAGGATGATCTTCCGAAACCCCTAAACTTCCGAAAAGCTGAACCCCTAGAAGGTGCCTGCAGACCCAAGGACTTTGCTGTCAATCTGCTGTCCTTAAATCGTTGAAGGGCAGAGTCTGCCTTCTCCCCAAACAGTTTCTGTCCATCAAATGGCAGATCCACCAATGTGGCCTGAACATCCGCCGAGAATCCAGAGGAACGGAGCCACGCCTGTCTCCTCGCGGCTATAGATGACCCCATAATTCTTGCCACCAAGTCCGCCGTATCCAGCCCTGACTGGATCACCTGCCTGGCAGCTGCCTGAGTGTCCGCAACTACCTCCAAAAAGGACGACTTATCACCCTCAGGCAATTTAGGGGCTAAAGATTTAAAAGAGTCCATCAAAGCATGTACATAACGCCCCAGCAGACATGTGGCATTAGATGACTTCAGTGCCATACTTCCTGAAGAGAAGGACTTTTTAGCCGTCTGATCAACTTTCTTGGACTCCCTATCTGCTGGAGACTGAGGGAATGCACCCGAAGCATGTTTCGAACAAGAAGCCTGCACAACCAGGCTCTCCGGAGATGGATGTGTAGACAAAAAATCAGGATCCCCAGGAGCAACCCTGTACCTTCTTGCCACCTGTCTGGAAACCGCCGGAGAAGAAAGAGGTTTCCTCCACACCTCCAACACCGGTTCCAAGATGGCCTCATTGAAAGGCAACAAAGGCTCCGAAGTTGACGTCGGAGAGTGCAACACCTCCGTAAGCAAGTTAGACTTGTACTCCACAGAGGGTAGCTGCAGATCTAACAATTCTGCGGCTTTCTTAATCACCACATGGTAGGGTGCCAATTCCTGTGGAGGAGATCTTGCAGAAGTATGCTCCCACTCTGGGGTCGTATCCAAACCACTTGCTTCTTCTATTCCCTCAAACTCATCCGAAGAAGTGTCGACTTCACCTTCTTCCACCTCTGCTCTATACCTTCCTTCCTCCAATACCCTCTGGGCCTCCCTTCTTGATCGAATCCGGGGAGCTGGCGTCGTCGACGTCGTACGCGGCGTCGGTGGAGCCAGAGGTACCGGAGTCGGCGGAGCCACAGGAGTCGGCGGCGCCGGACGCGGCGCCGACAGCGTCGGCAACAGCGTCGAAGAAGGCTCCGAACCAGGATGATCCATCCGAAGCCTCGACGGATCCCCAATCGGCGCCGGAAACTGCCACGAAGGCGCCATCGGCATAAAGGGTAAAAAGGGGGCCTGAGCATAATGCTGCGGCACCCCTAGCGTATATGCCATTGGACCCACGGGACCAGTTGGTGCTCCGGATGGGAAGGCCGCCCTATTAAATATACCATACATGGCATTCAGAAAATGTGATGAATCGGTACCTGGAGCCGGGAATTGCGGATAAGGAACAGACCCTGTATCCCTTTGTGGAGTCTCCGGCGTCGGCTCTGCAGTGTCTTCCACCGGAGCCGCAGATTCATCAGGCACCGGAGCAGGCTCTTCCTGTTCCTGCTTCTCCATAGAGACCTCAGACTCCACTCGAACCGGAGTCGACGCCTTTGACGGAGCCGGTGACCGCGCCGGGGACTGCGCCGAAGAATGCGCTGGAGCCCGCTTCGGCGAAGGAGATCCTCTCGGAGACTTCGAAGGAGAAGGTGACAAGTCCTTGCTTCGGCGCCGACGGGGCGAAGTCGACCTCGATTTCCTTCTCTTCGAGGACCGACGTCGAGAAGAA
Source organism: Triturus cristatus (assembly GCF_964204655.1). Taxonomy (NCBI): domain Eukaryota; kingdom Metazoa; phylum Chordata; class Amphibia; order Caudata; family Salamandridae; genus Triturus; species Triturus cristatus. The sequence goes on from NC_140579.1 coordinate 1,168,803,813, forward strand.
TGCTTTCTCTTTTTATGATGCTTCTTCGACTTCGACGACCTCGAAGTCGACGACTCCCGCCTCGACTTCTCCTTCTTTCTTCCTCTCTTCTCCTCACCGATCTTCTTCATAAAGAGTTTAGTCTTCCTCTCCTTCAGTGCTTTAGGATTCATCCTCCTACAGCAGGCGCAGTCTTCCATATCGTGGTCCGAAGAAAGGCACCACAAGCAGTCCTGATGCGGATCAGTCATGGACATCAGACCTCCACACTCCCTACAGGGCTTAAAACCCGACTTCCTCGAAGACATACCAAATTTTCAACAGTAACACGGTCAAACTACAAAGTAGCTAGAAAGCACTGGAAAAAACCGTTGCGCGTCGACGGCGCGGAAAAAAGGGAACTGACGTCATCACTCCGACGTGGGCTTCTTATGGCTCCGGTGACGTTGTACGGAGTCGCGAGCGGAGCCGATGCATTATGACGTCGCCCACGTCGACGTGGAGTGCTGGGAAAGAAAAGTTCCGTGGAATGCTGGCGCAGGGGATATTCACAAGGTGGGAATCCACCGGCAGATGTATCCATCAGAAATAAATATACAATATACAAATACACACTACACATTAGACTCAGGATTTTGAAAACAATAACAAACAGTACATCTGAGATGCCCCAAAAACAATGAGAACTGAGACAAACAATATTTGAGAAAAATTCACATAACAACAATAACAATGAAGATAAAGAGTATATACAATTAGAAAAACACATATATCCATACAATTCATACACATTGTAAATATAAGAAGGTGGGGAAGGCTGAAATTTGAAAAGGATAGGTGGTACATATTAGTGTTTAAGACAGTGAAGATAAAAAAAAAATTGATATTTTAAATTAGCATGGTAAATGCCCACTGTCTGAGGTTTCCAGCCAGAAGGTGATCCAGAGCGCGAAAGAGAGACCGGGGTTAAAGAGAGAGCAAATTTTTACAACTATCCTCCCTGTGTCGCAGACCCGATGTCACACTAGATCATTCACGCGTGCATTCATTGGTGGGGCCCATAACACCAACACTTGCACGTCTCCATTCACAAGTCTGCACACAGGAGGAAATGATAGAATCAAGCGCTGGACATGTGGGGGGGGGGGGAGTATCTTATTACCTATAGGGGAGGAAAAAGTTATTTTACAGAATATACATTAGCATCACCACCTATAGAATCCTAACCTTAAACATCAAGGCACTCCACCACTTGGTCGACGGACCAATTAGTTGGACTGGTTGATGGTGATTTAGAACCAGCTAAAACACATTTAAGATTCAGAATTCTCTACTCTCTTCATTGAAAAACCACAAACTCGTAATTTCTGTTAATCAAATATTTGTTTATCTAAATATTGTTTGCAATTAATATTAGCATTTTGGTCAATCAAAGTTTAGAATTTTGTTCAATCAGCACAAATCGCAAGACATTTATATTTACCTATTCTTGCTATCTGGATTTTTTTCCTAATTCATTTGGCTCTACATAACCAAATTTAGCCGTTAAATTGTCCAAATAAATCAGGCCAATGCTCAAAGTCTGAAAGTTCTTTGCTCAGCACGTTACAGTCCCAAAGATTTCCAAAGGACCAGAAATCGTGCAAGCATCTGTCATCGTCTGTGGGGTCGATAGGGGTTTGCGGTCATCGAGTACGAAGGCAGCATCATCTCCCCCTCCCTATTCTACTACCCTTTTTATAATAAAATTCAGGATAACATGAAACATTCTTAGGCTAAGATGGCAGACGATTGGCTGATTGGAAACGTCCGATTTTTACATCACTTGATGTTCTCATGGATTTTGCTGGTTCACTTCCTCTGTCCATGTTGCCCTTATGCAACAATAAAAAGGTTTTGCTTGTATGTCCCAATTGTTCATTCAGACCAGATTTTACTGACTGAAGTTTGGCAGTCCTCCATGTTCCTATCCTTGACCAGGAACACTGTGCCCTGGGGTCGCCTGGAGGTCTACGGAGCCATCCGAGTCTGCGCAGTAGGCATCGCGCTCACAAGACGGTGGCCACTTCTGAACTCCATTTTGGACGCCATGATTTGGTAGGCCCAAATGCCAACTTAAGCAAAACAAACACAAAAGAGTAATTAATACAAAGAAATGAAGATTCTAATGTTAAACCCTCACTAATCCCTTTATGTTTTAGTATTTTTGTAGCTTTTAGCAACATTTAAAGCAATAAAAATCACCCTTACGGTCCAAAACGGGAACACAAACATCACAAAAGCAACATATATCATGCGCTATCCTATTACCACATGTACTACTATTAATATGCGTACATAATCTAGTTATTAGTTATTCTGCTATGCAAATAGCAATAAGTCCCACATGTAATTGGTGTCTAATTAAAATGCAAATGGTTGATTAATATAACACAGCAAACCGTTAGTCAAATTATAATATAAGTAGGTTATATAATGAGTATTTTCATGCAAAATAGAGGAGGTATACAAAATTTTGCTTTACCTGCTCTATCAATCCCCCCTTTGGTGATTTTTAATATCACCACAATCCCTTACATTTTTATAAAATTTGTAAATAGAAATGAATTTAGTTCTCTCAATATTTTGTTAGATCACATGATTGTTTCCCGTTTCTTCTTCTCTTGTCTTTTTATACATATGCCTTTTCCATTCTTCTAATTCTACCTCTTCAAATTCTCTTTCTTTCTTTCTCTCTTTTCTTTATATTTCCTCTTTTTATGTTATTTCGTATTTTCCTTCTTTTTCTACATAAACATCCTAATCTCACAATTAATACTAGAATAATCACACGTTACTGGAAAGAACAAGTTACACTTTTTCTGGTGGATACAGTATCTGCCTGCACACCTTGTGAATATCCCCTGTGCCAGCAACATTCGGAAACTTTTGTAGCAGTTCACGCCGATGAGGTCGAAGACGACGTTACAGAGATACGGCTCCGCTCGCGACTCCGTTGACGTCACCGGCTCCATAAGAAGACCTCGTCAGCATGATGACGTCAGCGCCGCCCTTTTTTCCGTGCCTTCGAGGAAAACACGGACGGACTGACAGCAATATATACACAGTATCAGTACTTAATTTGGGCCGGTGCTTTCCGGTGCTCAACACCGGAACTTATTTCACAGGGCCGGGGCTATGATTTCTCAACTGCAGGTGGTCGTCTCAATATTAATTATTCCATTCCGAAATATAAAGAATAACATACCTTGCCATGGTGACTGGCTGGTATGTGTCCACAGGCAGGCATACGCCGGTACAGGCAGGCATGATTGTGTATCACCACGTTAGTGATGATGTCATCACACCTGTCACGAATTCAAGCAGTCATCGTCCAAAAATGGCTTGCGTTCGATTACCCGAGTCTGCTGCACCCTGCCATTGCCTGAGCCTCCCATTGGCTAATTGTAGGTGGGGGCCAGCTCATGACGGATTTCAGGCAAGGAAGCTGCGAGAGCTCATTTGGAACTTGGGAGTGAGGTCGCGAGGAAGAATAAACGAAAGTAAGTGTGCATTTTCAAATTGCTTCGTGACCAGAGTAGTATAGATGGCAGCCCTACATTGCTGCTATCCTCAATGTGCTCAATACGGCTCTGGCTGAGCACAACTTTTGTGCGCCATGAAGTCACCTGTTTGTGCGCTGCCCCCCAGCATGCTAATTGTGTGTGCGTGAGTCCAGCAGGCACCACAGCCATACACACCGGCATTGGCAGCATTACGGTCAGGGACAATGCTTGTGTTGTAGCAGACAGGTTCACAGCAAGCTCAGCACTGGATGCCAATGCCGTTGTCACCCCTGGACCTACTAATTGCAGGCAGCACCAGCAGTGACATAACCTGCTGTGCTCGAGCAGCCGCCTGTTCCGCAATGCACTGATCAATATGTGCAAAAAAGCATATTATGTTGGTGTGCATTTCTTTTTTTTGCACTCGTGTCGTGTCGGTTTAGGTAAAGAATTAAAATACATGTCACCTTGCCCTTCTTTAGGAATGACAAAATAGCAGGGACATGTACAGGCTGGAGACAGGGCTGAGAGCACTAGTAAAGATGAGAGAGAGCAAGAGCAAAGAGGGGAAAGAAACAAGGAGAAGAGAGGGATAAAACACAGCAGAGTAGAAGAAAAGGAGGAGAGCAAATCAGATACAGAGAGAAAGAGAAGGCAGACATGGTGCGCAGCAGACAGTGATAGAAGAGAGAAGATAGATTGAAAGGATGTAGAGGGCAGGACATAACAAAGAAAAAAAGAGCAGAGAAAGGATAAAACGGAGACACAGCTAATCACTGCTAGAAGAGTGAAAGTAAAGAGCCAAGATCAAGGGGAGAGAAAGCAGAATATGGATAAAAAGGAAGATGAAAAAGGGCATGGGTAGAATGCATAAGGAATAGAGGGCAAATCAGAAATACAGGGAACTAGGTAACACACCAGGTGTGACAAAGACGATAGAAAATGATTAGAGAGGTGAGAGGATAGACTCTTAGAGCAAAGACCTATGGGACAAACATCAGAACAAGGTTAGAAGATAGACTGAGGCAGTGCTAGTGTTGAAAGTGGGGCACACCAGAGGTAGAAGTGGGCTATGGCCTCCTTGGAAACATTTTCGGCACCGGCACTTCTTTTTTTGCAAATTAAGCACTGCACAGTATACACAGTACATAATATACAATGCAACACACACAGTGTGAAGAATAAATAGGAAGGCAAAAGAAATAACACAATGCCTTTGACAGTAACAAATACAGTTTGAAACAACATCATTAGAATTGTAGGTATACAAAGGTGGACAACGGGGAGGTGGGTGGGTCAGTGAGGAATCCACAGGCAGATACTGTATCCACCAGAAAAAGTGTTACCGAAGGTAAGTAACTTGTTCTTCTGATGGATACATCTGCCAGTGGATTCCTCACCTTGTGAAAAGATTCCCACAGCAGTCCCACTCCCGGAGGAGGGTGTCCACCCTTCTATACCAGAAAATTCTGAAGGACCGAACGAGCAAAGTGTCCGTCCCTTCTCACCTCGGAATCCAAGCAGTAATGCTTTGCGAAAGTGTGGAGGGAGGCCCAAGTTGCTGCCCTACAAATGTCCTCCACAGGAACCCCTCTAGACAAAGCAGAAGTGGAAGACTTAGCTCTAGTAGAATGAGCCCTTAAACCCTCTGGAGGTTCCTTACCGGCCAAAGAGTAGCATATCTTGATGCACAAGACAATCCATCTGGAAAGGGTGCGCTTGTGCACCGCTCTGCCTTTCCTGCAGCCAACAAAGCCCAAGAAGAGCTGGTCATCAACTCGAAAGTCTTTTGTCCTGTCAAGGTAGAAGCTCACCGCCCTCTTAGGGTCCAGACGGTGAAGCCGCTCCTCCTCCTTGGAAGGGTGAGGGGGAGGATAGAAGGCCAGAAAAATTGAACAAGCAGACAACTGTGCGAAGGAATTGTTTAAGATTGTTAAGGACTTTACTGTTCCTTTAGCCTCAAAGAGCTCCTTTTCTCCCACGGACACCTGGACAAATGAAATTGCACAATACTTCCACAAAACAATTCAGGACTCTTTTGTTAGTCCCTGTCAGGATGTGACTAGCAGTTTGCATAGTCCCTCACTCATAAATCCTCCTAGTGTTAACACTTTAACGGAGTTCGTGCCTATGCCCATGGCGATCTCCCTTAAGATTATGAGAGCCCTAAAATCCGGATCGCCATCTGATCCGTGTCCAGCAAAAATATTGGCTTCAATTGCTGAAGCAATAAATCCTGCAGTAAATAGAACACTCAATCTTTCTTTGTCAGAAGGAAGGTTGCCCACAATATGGAAGCATGGAAAAATTCTCCCTCTTTTAAAAAAAAACATCAGCAGATCCACTGGTAGTTAGTAACTATCGGCCCATATCTCTCCTACCTTTTTTCTCCAAGGTGGCGGAGAAATGTGAATACAATAATGACAGAGTTTATTGAAGGAAATTAGACATTCCATCCGAGTCAATCGGGTTTTAGAGCGAACTATAGTACGGAAACTGCTCTACTAGAAATTGTAGAAATGATTAAAAACACCTTAGACATCGGAGGAAAGGCGGTGCTGATATTATTGGATTTATCAGCGGCTTTTGATACCGTGCCCCATGACCGGCTCCTTCATAGATTGAGGGAGAGCGGCATTGGGGGCACGGTGCTTAGATGGTTCACTTCCTTCCTAGAAAATCGTCAAACAGTTTGGGTCCCTCCTTTTTCTAGCCCCATTCAATCTCTGAATGTAGGGGTCCCGCAGGGTTCAGTGTTAAGCCCAACCCTTTTTAATATATATATATGGCCCCTCTTGGTTCTCTGGACGAAAAATATGGGGCAAAAATCGGATCGTATGCAGATGATACGCAATTGCTTTTCACCTGTGGTAAGGATGAGGTGTTTGATGGAAATGAAGTTAACGTCTGTCTAACCGAGGTGTTCAATTGGTTTAACCAAAACCAGCTACTCTGTAGTTCTGATAAATCAGAAATTATCTTTTTCGGGCACACCCCGGACAATGAGTGGCACAAATGGTGGCCTAAAAATCATTCTCCCCCGGAGAAGCCTGCCCTCACAGTGAAAAATTTAGGAGTAAAAATGGATTCTGATATGGCCATGAAGTCCCAGGTTCAATCAACGGCAGGCACCTGTTTTGGACTATTAAAAATGATGAGAAATTCTCTTCCTCTTCTCCCGATCGCGCACAGGAAAACTGTGGTCCAGGCACTGATCATGTCCAGGCTGGACTACGTTAATGTGTTGTATCTGGGCCTCCCGAACTACCTATTAAATCGTCTGCAGGTGGTTAAAAATGCAGCGGCGAGGGCAGTTCTTGCTGTTGGACCTAGAGCCCATATGTCCTTTCATCTGAATACTTTGCATTGGCTACCAGTAATAATATTGGAGCCCCATATACTAGAAATAAAATCCAACCCTATAAACCCTCCAGAATACTGCGCTCATCATCCCAACAACTAACAATTGTGCCTAAATTCCACCGTTCTCAGAAAGGCGGCCGCTCTTTTCAAGTGGTCGCAGCCAGATTATGGAATAGACTCCCTCTTATCCTGCGGCAAGAATGCGACCTCCTCAACTTTAGAAGAGGCTTAAAGACCTGGCTTTTCCAGAAATAGTGTGGCTGTTATTCACGTTTGCTTTTCTGTTCTGGGGTCAGGCTAGCGCCAGGACACTCTGTGGAGTAGCCGCGTGCTTAAGAAATACTCTATAACATAAAAGGGAGGGTAATGGACTGCCCCAGATGGAAGGGAGTTACCACTTTAGGCAGAAAAGCAGCCCTGGTCCTGAGTACCATCCTTTCAGCATGAATGGTCAAGAACGTGGGTTTTGAACTCAGAGCTTGAAGCTCACTTACCCTCCTTGCCGAGGTAATTGCAATAAGAAAACCCGTCTTGAAAGACAACAGTCTCAAGGGACACTTGTGTAAGGGCTCGAAGGGAGAACCCATCAGATAAGTTAAGACAAGATTTAAGTCCCATTGAGGCACAATAAAAGGAGTAGGAGGAAATTTATTTGTAAGGCCCTTTAGAAATCGTAAAAAATAGGCGATTTGAACATTGATGGTTGATCCAGCAAGCAAAGGAATGCCGACAAGGCTGAAAGATATCCCTTTACAGTGACTACAGCAAAACCTTGCTGAGCAAGAGAAAGGGCAAACTGTAGAATGTCAGATAAACGAGCCCTCAAAGTATCAATTCACTTCTCCCCACACCAGAGCACAAATTTAGACCACCTATAGGAATAGATAGATTTGGTGGAATGACGTCTGGCAGACAAAATTACATCTACCACATCTGGCGGGAGAGAAAAAGAAATCAGGTTGCCCCGTTCAATCTCCAGGCATGAAGGTGTAAGCTCTGGAGGTGGGGGTGTAGAACCTACCCCTCTGACTGCGAGAGGAGGTCTGCCCTGAGAGGGAGACGGAGCGGAAGGCACGAGGAGAGGTGGAGAAGATCTGTATACCACACGCTTCTTGGCCAATCCGGGGCGATCAATATGACTTGGGCCCGGTCTTGGCGAATCTTCCTCAGAACCCGAGGAATCAAGGGTATGGGAGGAAACGCGTAAAGGAGATGCGAGTCCCATCTCAACTAAAACGCATCCCCCAACGCTCCCTGCATCGGATACTCAAGACTGCAAAATGACGGGCAGTGAGCGTTCTCGTGAGTGGCAAACAGATCAACCCAAGGAGTTCCCCACATCCAAAAGACATGACGAACCACCTTCGGATGAAGTCTCCACTCGTGGTCGGCGGAGAACTGCCGACTGAGACTGTCTGCATGCACGTTCAGAACGCCGGCCAGATGATTTGCCATCAGACAAATCTGATGATCCTGAACCCAGGACCAGAGGCGCAGAGCCTCACTGCAGAGACAAAGAGACCCCACTCCTCCCTGCTTGTTGACATACCACATCGCGGTAGTGTTGTCCATCAGGACTTGAACCGACTGACCGCGAAGGGAAGGGAGGAAGGCCTTGAGTGCCAAACGTATCGCCCGCAATTCCAGAAGGTTGATGTGAAGCAACCTTTCCTCTGGAGACCAAAGACCCTTGATCTCCAGATTCCCCAGATGCGCACCCCACCCTAAAGTGGATGCATCCGTTATCACTGTGGCCACCGATGGAGGTAGATGGAAAGGCTTTCCTTGAGACAGATTGCCCTCCACGCTCCACCAAGACAGATCTGCCGCAGCTTCTCTGGAGATCCTCACAGACACCCTGAGATCTCCTTTGTGCTGATACCACTGCCTGCGGAGGCACCACTGGGGCGCCCTCATGTGCCAGCGTGCATGGTTGACCAACAGAATGCAGGAAGCAAACAGACCGAGCAGGCGAAGGCCCTTCAGGACTGGAACGACCGCCACATTGTAAAACAAAAGGAATAATTTCCTGTATGTCGAGAATCCTTTGCGGAGGTGGGAATGCTCGACACACAGTAGTGTCCAGTACTGCCCCTAAAAACTGGTTGCGCTGAGAGGGCACCAGGTGAGATTTGGGCACGTTTATCGAAAAACCCAATTTGTACAACAGTTGAGCTGTAAACTGCAGATGATGAAGCACCTTCTCTGGCGACTCCGTTTTGATCAGCCAGTCCTCCAGATACGGGAAGACTAAAATCCCCGACCTGAGATGGGCTGCCACCACTGCCATCACCTTGGTGAAGACTCGAGGTGCAGTAGTAAGACCGAAGGGAAGGACCGCAAACTGATAGTGTTGCGACCCTACCATAAACCGGAGATACTTCCTGTGCGACTTCAGGATGGGGATGTGGAAATACGCATCCTGCAAGTCGATCGACACCATCCAGTCTTCCTGATTCAGCGCCTGAAGAACCTGCGCAAGGGTGAGCATCTTGAACTTCTCTTGCTTCAGATAAAGATTCAAGATCCTGAGGTCCAATATCGGACGCAACCTGCCGTCCTTTTTCGGAGTCAGGAAATACCGGGAGTAGCATCCCTGACCCCTCTCCTGCTCTGGGACCACCTCTATCGCGCCTTTTCTTAGTAACATCAGGACTTCCTCCTGCAGGAGAAGACAGTGATCCTCCGAGCAAGCACCTTGACAAGGAGGGTAATTTGGAGGAAATTCCCGAAAGGGAAGGGCGTACCCATTTTCTACAAGATCTAGAACCCAAAGGTCTGTAGTAACCAATTCCCAATCTTGTAGAAAATTGGTAAGCCGGCCCCCCACAGGACCAACATGATCCAGAATGGTGGATCTAGGGCTGCTTTGCAGTGGTGGGAGGGGCTGAGGAGGAGGAGGAGGAAGAGGAGGAGAGCTGTCGACCTCGAGAGCGACCCCTGAGTCTACCTCTGTAGCTCTTATACAAAGTGTCTTGTTGCTGTTGCTGCTGCTGGGGCTGCCTGTAAATACGAAAGGTTGACCTTCCAAAACCCCTGTACCTCTTGAACGAACCCCTTGACTGGGATTAAAGGCACAAAGATTTAGCCGTGGCCGTACTTGCTTTAAAACTTTCAAGCGCAGCATCCGCCTTCTTGCCAAAAAGTCCAGAGCCATCAAAAGGCAAGTCCAACAGCGTTGATTGGACATCAGGGGAAAATTCCGATGACTTAAGCCACGCACTCCTCCTAGTGGCAACAGAAGATCCCATGACTCTTGCTACCGAGTCAGCTGTGTCCAATCCACTCTGGATCACCTGACGCGCCGCCGCCTGGGCATCCGAAAGGACCTCATTAAAATCAACCCTATCCTCCACTGATAGTTTTGGGGCTAGCTGCTTCGCTGAGTCCATGAGAGCATGTATATAGCGTCCCAAGAGACAGGTGGCCTTCGTTGATTTAAGGGCATTGCTGTCCGAAGAAAAGACAGTTTTTTAGCTTCCCTGTCACTTGGGACCTGGGGAAACGAACCTGAAGATTTCCTTGAACATGCCGCCTGAACCACCAGACTCTCAGGAGACGGGTGAGAAGTTAAAAATTCTGGGTCCCCCGGAGCTGCCCTATACCTCCTGGCAATGATTTTAGAAACTGCCGGAGCAGAAAAGGGCTTACGCCACACCTCCATCACTGGCTCCATGATGGCTTCGTTAAAGGGGAGTAAAGGCTCAGAAACAGTAGTGGGAGAGTGCAGCACTTCCGTTAAGATGTTCGGTTTGAATTCTGCTGAAGGCAACTGCAGATCTAAAAGTTCAGCTGCTTTTCTTATAACCGCATGGTATGGCACCACATCCTTTGAAGGAGCATCAGAAGGAGGAGTAATCTCCCATTCAGGAGATAAGTCCAGGCCACTAGCCTCCTTCAACTGCTCAAAAACGTCGTTGAATTGTTAACTTCGGTTTATATAGCGCCAACTCACCTACAGGTCTCTAGGCGCTCAAGACCGATGACAAACAGCTATGATTCAAAGCGTAAGAGAGGCAGAGAAAGGCCAACAATGCAGCTATTTAAATGGGCCAAATGCCTCCCTAAATAGAAGCGTTTTTAGCAGCTTCCTAAAACGCAGGAGATTTACTTCTCTCCGAAGCGGTTCTGGTAGTTTGTTCCATATCTGTGGAGCCAAAACCAAAAAAGATCTCCCTCCTTTGGTTGCTAACTTATATCGAGGGCAGACCAATAGCTGGGAATCAGAAGACCTAAGAATTCGTTTGGGCTTATAGACCTCCAAGCGTTCTTTAATATAGGCGGGGGCTTGCCCATAAATTGCCTTATGGGCCGTGCATAAGCTCTTGAACTCCGCTCTCTGCTCAATAGGGAGCCAATGTAGCTTAAGCAGTAGAGGAGAGGCATGGGTTCTTCTAGGTAGCCTGAAAATTAGTCGCGCCACATCATTCAGGACAACCTGCAATCTATTGGTCAAGGTTTTAGGCAGACCTAAATAGAGAGCATTCCCATAATCCAACCTTGATTGTAGCAGAGACAACCATACGGAGCATGGGAAAGGAGGGGAGCTAGCTTACGCAGCTGTCTGATCAAGCCGGTACACATCCCTACTACGGAGGAAATCTGACTGGCCATTGACAACTCATTGTCAATCTTGATACCAAGACTTTTTACTTTATCATGTGGTATCGGTGTGGGACCTAATTCCTGGGGCCAATATAGGTCACTCCAGGGTGAGGCTACGGTCGAAACCACCAAAACCTCCGTTTTTTCCGGGTATATTTTCAACAGGTTTGCAGTCATCCAGCCAACCGTATGTCTAAGAATGTTCTGGGCATTGGTTTGCGCCAAAGCCGTATTATCAATACTCAGTAGCAACTGGGTGTCATCGGCGTAATTAAACACACAACAACCCATGTTCACTAGAGAGTCAATCAACGGTTGCAGGTAGAGGTTAAACAGTAGTGGGGATAATGCAGAGCCCTGAGGGACTCCGCACTCCAGAATACCTACATCGGAGATACAATCCCCCAATTGAATCCTCTGCGTCCTGCCCGTCAAAAAGGATTTAAGCCATTGATGGACCAAGCCCCTTATCCCAAAAGTGGCCAATCTGTCCAGTAGCAGGGAATGGCTGACAGTATCGAACGCCGCTGATAGGTCTAAAAGTATCAGGGCGCTCGGTTTCTTACTGTCAGCCATGCCTCTAAGCTCATCCAGCAACGAGAGCATCACCAACTCGGTGCTGTGGTGTGCACGAAACCCTGCCTGACGTTCCTGGAGTAGATGGTGTGACTCCAGGAATAAGGAAAGGGACTTCAGCACATGTTGCTCCAAAACCTTGGACAGAAAAGGCAGTTGGGATATCGGCCTATAGTTTTTTAAAATAGCCGGATCGGCTTCTGGCTTCTTTAACAAAGGTTTAACTCGTGCCTCCTTGAGACTCGATGGTAAATGGCCAGTCTCCATTGAGCTATTAAGAAGGGAGATGATATGATCTTCTAAAATAGGACGCGCCAGAGGAAAAACCCTGGGGGGCACCGGTCCGCCGGGGAACCTGACTTGGTTCTACTGATGAGCTGCTCAAGACTTAGAGAGTCTATCTCAGGGAACCTTGAAATAGAGGCTTCCAAAGGGATTTGGACTTCCTGTGACGGAAGCGGGCCATTCAAGGTACTATTCTTGATCTCAGAAAGAATAGTCGCCACCTTCTCCAGAAAAAAGCGTTGAAAAGTATCAACGTTTATTGTGGTTTCAGTCGTTTCTGGTTTTTTACTCAACTCTGTTAAGATTTTAAACGTTTCTTTCTGAATATTCTCGGCCTGATTTATGCGGGTTTCGTAAAATTCTGCTTTTGTTGCCATAATCAGCTTTTTATATGAGTTGAGTGAGATTTTATTCTGTTCCCGATATATACCATCTTTTGTTCTCCTCCAGTTCCTTTCTAGATGGTGGAGCTTCTTTTTGTGGTCCCTCAGAAGCGGGGTGAACCATGGAGCCCCTTTTCCTACTCCTTTTGCTTTTTGTAGTTTCTCGGGTGCTATCTGGTCAATCGCCTGACTCAAATTCCGCATTATGTCCCTATAGTCCTGATCTAAGTCCCCACTAGAGGCCAATGATTCGGCATGATCAGGAAGAATACTGGTCAAAGATTGTGAATCAACTTTTATCCACTGACGAACTTTTTTCAGTTTTAGTGGGTTTTGGACTGAATAACCAACAGTGGGGATCTCACAATTCAACAGATGATGATCCGACCAGATACAAGGTAAAATGTCCACAAGGTTTACCTTTGGGTCTGAGGTCCAAATAAGATCAAGGGTATGCCCCTTAATATGTGTGGGGGCATCTACAAGCTGTTTAATGTCAAGTGAAGACATAATATTCTTCAGGTGTCGGGTTGCCGGATCTTTATGGACTTTATCCCAATGCATGTTAAAGTCCCCGGTTACCACAATTTTTTGGTATCTTGTGTGAAAATCAGACATAATAGGGGCAAATAAATCGTTAAATGCGGAGGTAGAATTTGGAGGACGATAAACTGTAAGAATCACAAGGCATGAATTATTCCGAGTAATCTTCACTCCAAGTATGTCGGATAGATCTACGGTCTAAGCCGCTATTTTGACGACCTTTAGGTATTTTTTATACAAAATTGCTACCCCCCCACCCCGAGCGTTGTCGGCACGATTGTGCCATACCGCATCGTATTCATTGGGGAGGGCGGCTTTGATGTCAGGCAAGGAATAATCGCCCAACCATGTCTCCGTAAGAGTTAAAACATCAATGTCCTCATCCTGAAGAAGAGTGAAGATTTCAAGATGATGCTTATGAAGCGATCTTGTGTTCAGGCTGGTTAGCTTCAGAGAAGGCGGGTCCATGAGCTCCCCTTCTTCTACCTCCTCCATTAGGTATCTTTGCTCATCCAGCACTCTCTGAGCCTCCCTCCTAGACCTGATTCTTACAATCGGAGTCGGCGGTGCCGTGACCGAATCCGACGGCGCCGGAGCAGGCGTCGAACGTGGATCCAAAGGGACAGCCGGCGTCGAACGAGGTTGAGTCGGCGCCGGTGAAGAAGAGAGCGGCGTCGACGTCCTCGGTGCCGGTAGATGCCAAGACGGCGTCGCCGGAAAAAAAATGGCATGAAGGGAGCCCGAGGATAGGCTTGGGGAACCCCCAAACTGAAGGCCATAGGACCCGAAGGTGCACCAGAGAGGTACATGGCTCTGGAGAATACCCCGTACATCGCATTAAGATAATGCGTGGGGTCCTGACCTGGTCCTGGAAACGCAGGATACTGCTCAGGCATCCCTGGACTCGGGCCGACCGGCGCGGACGGTGGATTCAGCGGAGCCGAAGGCTCACTCGGGCCGGAGGCTCCTCACACGGGACCGGGGACGAAGCAGGAGCCGGAGATTGAGCCGGCATCGGAGATGGAGCCGGGGCCGGAGTCGGGGAATGTTCCGGTGAAGCCACAGGTGATGACAGGCCAATAGGCAAATCCGGAACGGGCGAGGGAGACACAAAGTCCTTACGGCATCCCGATGCCGATCTCGGAGCCGCATCCCTATCCGAGTGACGTTGGGATGAATGCCTCCTCTTCTTCTTGTGCTTCCTGGATTTGGAAGCATGCCCCGAAGTCGACTTCGACCTCGACCTTGATTTTCTCCGGCCTCTTTTTTCTTTCTTCATCTTCGCGATGAAGAGCTTTGCTTCGATCTCCTTAAGAGCCTTGGAACTCATCTTGCGCCAGCAAGAACATCCCTCGACATCATGGTCCGATGAGAGGCACCACACGCAGTCGTCATGCGGATCCGTTATGGACATGTGTTTCCCACATTCACAACAGGGTTTAAATCCTGACTTCTTAGTCGACATTCTGCAGAAGAAGACAGAGAAACCAGCAGAAAACAAAGTAACCAGTATAGCTACAGAGAGAGATTCCCGAAATCCGTTGGCGTCAACAGCGCGGAAAAAAGGGAACTGACGTCATCACGCCGACGAGGTCTTCTTATGGAGCTGGTGACGTCAGCGGAGTTGCGAGAGGAGCCGTGTCTCTGTGACGTCGTCTTCGACCTCATCGGCGTGGACTGCTACAAAAGTTTCCGAATGTTGCTGGCACAGGGGATATTCACAAGGTGAGGAATCCACTAGCAGATGTATCCATCTGAATACAATTTTACCAATAAAAGTACTACCTAATTTTAGTAAAAAGTCTTTAATAGTAGAAAATCTTTTCCCAATCTTTTCCCAAATTCCTTCAACCTCCAGTGGAACGATCTCCTCATGCAAATCAGTTATATTCTTTATGTACGTCTTTAAATCTTGACTTTCGTCAGGAATATAAGTACAACAATGTTGAACCTTCAGCATTCCACAGACTCCACCCTCTTTTGCCAAATTATATCAAGGGCAAGTCGATTTCGTATCACCATGGCTCTCATGGCAACCATTTCGGTATTTACCAATAAAAATCCTCCAGCAGTGCTTGTTGACAAGCGATCCACTACTGTTGATAATTTTCAAATTTTATGTGCATTCAGAGATATTCCAACTGCTGATATCAACGCTCCAAAAATGTCTCCTCCAATTTCGGACCAAGATTCTCTTCTTCTACGTGTTAGTTGTCTGCCTATCTCGTGTGCACCATCTTTTCCTCTTCCCACATGAAATATCTTTGGGAAAACCAGGCCTAGATAACATGTGCCATATCAATGGTCGGGTAATCGATAATAAGCTTTATTCACGCAGATAAAATATAATCCAGGAAATACCGGATCATTTCCTCCTTTAAATCCCCATCCATCCATGATTCTATAAGTATCATGGCAATCACTTGCACCTGTGAAATAGTTATCATATGCAGTTTGATTTCTTCTAATACACAATTTCCCTTTCAGAGGCCAATCTAGACCCATTGCTGGACTAGCTTCTCCTTTCAAATGTTTTTCTCTTTCAACATCCAAAACTGTCTTTTCTTCTTTTCCCTCAGATACCTTCTTTTGCATTTTTATTCTCCTTTCTTCTACCATATCTAAGAAAGTCTTTTCCTCTCTTTTTAGACTACAAGTTAGATTATTTTTGAATACTGACTAATGTTAATTCTTTAGTTTTTTAAGAAAAATTCACCTAACACTTTACCAGGTTTAACTTTATTCAGTTTATGGACTACGGGTACATGTGAAAATATGTTATCTACATCTGAAAAATAATATTCTAGTTTCCCTATTTTGTAAAACAAACTTGCTAATACACTACATGTTATTCCATATGTCACTGGAAGGTGATGGTACGTCACTCCCTCAGACACTGATGCAGGCAACTGCATGCATACATAGCAGTCTCTCACATCCATTGTTTTTACGTATTCGTATAATAATTTTGAGAAAACCTTGTTAGAAAAATCAGTTATGGACCTATCTTTATGTAAATCATTTCTATCGATCTCAGTCGAATAAATCTTCTGAATCTTTTCTACATCAGTCTTATTCTCACTATGACCCTCTATTGTTTCTAATGTAACCTTAAATGAGACCATTAAAACCAACACACTCCACAAAAACATTAGTAATCCTGTACAACAACAACACATTTTGCACCATCTTCGAAGGAACACACATGTAGATTTTCTACTTTCTGTGTGCGGAAAATGATCAGTGTCTTTTGACTTAGCCTCGTCTACTTCATAACTAGTTTTGTCTAAACCCAAGGCTCTAAGCGCCTACTTGGTTCTTTTCAGTTATGTCCTTTATTTAGTAATTTTCAAGATTCTCCTTTTAGAGCACTTTTGTCTCTTCAGTTTGGCATTTGATTGTCTTTCAATTTCCTTTCACAATCTTGATTCAGAATTTCCTGAACATCCGTCTCTTCCCCGATGTCGGACAAGATAACTCTCAGGATTTCCGAATCTTATTCGTCCTCAACCACTTCTGGTATAGTCACCTCTAGATCTCCTTGGCTGTCTGCTTCTTCTTATACTTCAGGAAGTGCCACATACGACCATTCTGGTGACTTATACTTCTGGTTGGGTTTTCTAGTCCTTTTTCTTTCCTCTGATGGTGTCTGTTCAACGTCTTTTGATTTCTCTTGGCTAGACACCTCATTCACTTGTTCAGCTCTGGATAATTTTACTCGTGTCAATCTGTATATCAATCTCTATTTTGTTTGGCCAAATTTCATCCTTTGCTGGCCTTTTTAACTTATTTCCTTTTTCATTTCTCTCAGTTCTCCATGCTCTTTTCCTCAGGACTCGACCTTCTGGTACTTCGTCACTTTCCTCAGATTCAGTTACAACTTGACTCTTACTTTCAGTAGTCCTTCTTTCCACCTCTTCCTTTTTCTTATCTACTTCTGTCCCTCCTTGTGGTTCTTCCACACAATCTTCCTGCTGACTAACGGTTCCTTCTTCTACCTGGATGTATGTTTTCCCTACATCTCCTCGGGGGTTTTCCGCAACAATCGTTCCCTCTCTCTCTGTATCTGGTACCTTACCATCTACTTCTGTTATTTCAGGTTGAATTTCTCTTGGCTTTTCATACGGAACTTCTTTATCAAGAATTTCTTTGACAGTCTCTCCACTGTTTTTGTTGACATTCTAATGTGCTTGTACTGTTTCAGTATCTAATTCTGAGCTGGTATCAGAAATTTGCAATTTTCTTCTTAATGGTAGATTCTCTGGTGCTATAGCTGAACTTGGTTCTGACTCCTCCCTTTCAGGAGTTGGTCTTGCTCTTATTTCTTCTGTATCTGATTCAGAACTTGTATCAGATTCTTCAAAGTAAACTTCTTCTCTGTTATCCACTGGATTTGGAATTCGCAAGGTATGACTAGCATGAATCCAGTTCTTCACTCCTGCACATTTTACAGCTGTTGTTGTGGTCAGGACCACCTGACGTGGTTTACCCCACCTTGGAACCAAACAATTTCTTCTTCTATGCACTTTTATTCTCACTCAGTCACCTGGGCTCAGATCATGAACTGGCTTCTTTTTAAGAGTGGTTGCATCCAATCCAACCTGATGAAACACAGAATGAACGGAATCAGCCAACCCCATGCAATAATCCAACACCAAGTCATCAGATATAGGCAATAGCTTGTTGACAGGTATGAAAACATCTCATTCCTCTCCCCATCACAATTTCATGAGGACTCAAGCCAGTATTCCTATCCGGAATAAATCTAATAGTCATGAGTACCAGAGGCAAGACATCAGGCCATTTCAAACCTGTGGCTAAACACATTTTTCCCAATCTATTTTTAATCGTGCCATTTACTTGTTCCACCACACCAGAAGCCTCTGGTAGATAGGCACAATGTAGTTTTTGCTGTACGTTCAATGCTTCACAAATTAATTTCATGATTTCATTATGGAAATTTTTTCCTCTATCTGACTCAATCGTGACTGAAAAACCAAATCTAAGAATTAACTCTCTCAATAGTAGCTTGGCTACGGTGATTCCATCACTCATTCTAGTTGGGTATGCTTCCACCCATCGAGTGAACAAACAAACCATCACTAGAACATACCTCAACCTGTTGCAGGGGGGCATTTCAATGAAGTCAATCTGCATTCTTGTGAAAGGCCCTTCTTCTCGTCCTATCGTTCCCAGACTTACCACTGTTTATCTTCCAGGATTGTATTGCTGACATATAAGGCATTTTTGACAAAGGCTTTCAGCTTCAAGTCTGAACTTTGCATTATACCATGTCTGTTTGAAAAGTCTAATCATAGCATCTCTTCCTACATGTGCTTGTCCATGATACATCTGTGCCATGGTAGAAACCATGCTATCAGGCATTACTGGTCTTCCATCCCGATAAACCCACACATGATCTGTTTTCCGTGGTGCACATCCTGCTTTTACCCACTGTCTCATTTCCTCATCTCCTGCTTCTTGCAACTGCCTCACTTCTTCCCATGTATGTATTCACAGTGTTAGTAAACTGCAAGGAACATGAATTAATTTCTTTTTCCCTACCCCGATAAACAGAGTTCTGATTTCATGCACAATACTGAGCCATGTCATTGGCAAACTGTGAAATGTAATCAGCAGACTTCGAATGTGCAGCACATTTCACCACTGCTAACTGCTTAGGCAGCTGTATCGCCTCAAGCAATTTTCCAACAACTTCAGCATTCCTTATAGGAGTTCCACTCGATGTCAAAAACCCTCTTTGGGACCAAATCTGCCCAAAGTCATGCACCACACCAAAGCTGTACTGACTATTGGTTATCACAGTCACTCTCACATTCTTCCCCAACTTGCATGCTCTTGTTAACGCAAAAAGTTCAGCAACCTGGGCTGATTTTACTCCTTTCAGACAAGATGCTTCCAGTACAGCTGCTACCGTACATACTGCATATGCTGCACTCAAAATTCCCTCATCCGTTCTCAAGCATGATCCATCCACGAACATCACGTAGTCACTTTCTGTCAAAGGTACATCTTTTATATCAGGACGTGGTTTGGTACAAAAATCAAGCACTTCCAAATAGTCATGATCCACATCATCTCTGACTTCCACATTCTCAGCATCAGGTAACAATATTGAAGGGTTCACATTGACATCTCACAAGGCTCACATTCGTTGCACCCAAGATGACTTTCTCATATTTAGTCAGACGACTATGCGTCATGAACTGAGTGTTAAAAAGGATTGCCACATCATGAGGTACAAACACTCTCACAGGATATCCCATCAGAATTCCTTCACTCTGTTCCAGACTCTTACAAGTAGCTGCTACAGCTTTCAAACAACCAGGCACTGCTACAGCTACAGGGTCTAACATAGCTAAAAAATATGAAATTGGTCTCCTCAATTTTCCGTGTTTCTGTATTAACACAGAAAGTGCACATCCATTTCTTTCACTGCAATAGAGTTCAAATTCTTTCACATAGTCGGGCATGCCAAGAGCAGGTGCTTCACACAAACCATCTCTCAATTGTTTAAAAGCCTTCAACTCTTCTTTATTTAATTCAATGGGATCTTTTACATCACTCCTTGTCAAGCGTACCAGAGGTTTTGCAATCAAGGAAAAATTACTAATCCACTGACGGCAATATCCAACCATTCCAAGAAACATTCTCACTGCTCTCTGAGTCATTGGGGCTCTCATTCCTTTTATTATCCTGATTCTATCTGCAGTTACTTTTCTTAGTCCTTTTTCAATTTTATGGCCTAAATATTGTACTTCTTTCTGACAGAATTGCAATTTCGATGGGGATACTTTAAGTCCTCCATCCGCGAAATGATTTAACAATGCAATGGTATCCACTACACAAGCTTCTCGAGTTCTCGATGCCACAAGTAGGTCATCGATATATTGGACCAATACCGAACTTTCGGGCATTTTTAAATCTTCTAGGGACTTTTTTTCAGAATCTGATTGAATATTGAGGGACTCTCTGTATACCCCTGTGGGATTCGGCACCATGCCAAAGTACGTTCGCCAAAACGGAACGCAAAAATCTGTTGGCTGTCAGGGTGCAACGGAATGGAGAAGCAAGCATGACACAATTCAATTACTGTATACCATTCTGCATCATAAGGAATCCGATATCAAATCACAGATGGATTTGGTACAATGGGACAACATGAGACAACGATTTTATTTATTTTTCTCAGGTCTTGCACTATTCTGAAAGTTCCATTAGGCGTTTTCAGACCCATAATAGGTGAATTACATGGACTGCTCATTATTTCTCTCAAAATACCTTGCTCAATCATTCGGTCTATTATAGGAGTATCTCCTGCTATTATTTCGGGTGTCAATTTGTACTGTGGAATATTTGGGTAACTTATTCCTTCCTTCACAGAAATTTTTACGGGATCTACATTTTTCATTAATCCCACGTCTTCTCCTGTGAAATCCCATACCTCCGTTTTTACTGTTTTCTTCAATTCTTAAGGCAATTCCTCAGGGTCAAATACAGCAAATGCCTCAGTGATCTCAGGTTCCATGTTAGCTATAGTCATTTTGTACAATACATCCTCATCAGGAGTTTCAAAAGCTATTCCATCAGGAGTACAGAATATTGTGCAGTTCATTTTGCACAGCAAGTCTCTCCCTAACAAATTTACAGGGCTTGAATCGCACACAACAAAATTTCCCTATTTTAACTTTAACTGGTTCAGTGAGATACGTTTTTATCTGTCTGTTGGATACTCCAACTACTTGGATTGTTTCATCCGAGAGAGGAAGATTTTTGACATCAGCTGACCTAACAGTTGAACGAGTAGCACCAGTATCTACTAGAAAAGTAATGTTTTCGTCATTTACCTTTCCATCTACAAAAGGGCCTGTCTGGTCTACTTCTAGAGTTGCGCAAGGTACGCACTCTTCTTCCTCCCCTCGGCACCGTCAATAACTTTCTTCTGACCCACTCTCATCGCGTTGTAGCCAATACTGCGAAACAGCACTATGCTCTGTGGAAAAGGCGGTTTTGGCACCTGACACTGTTGGGCAACAACCTGCTGCTGTCGCTGCGGTTGACAACTCACCTCATTCTGCACCTGTGGATTCAATGATGCATCATCGCCATTAGCACTTTGGGGAAATTTACACTCGGTTCTCCAATGCCCTACTCTTCCGCAAATATGACATGGCCACTTCTTTTTGGCTTCTTCTATACTAATCTGTCCTTTCCCTTTCCCAATGTTGGGTTTTTGTCTCATACTCGTACCATTTGCTTGTTCAATCAATTGAGCTTCTTGTCTCTCTGCCACTTTTACTTGAGCCCACATGGCCTTTTCTTTTAATTTACACTGCTTTGCTTCAATCTCATCACTAAAATATTTTGCATGTCTCAGTACTTCATCTATCTTTTTATTTTGCCAATCCACTGTATGCTGTTTAATCATTTCGCTTACCTCAGGACGCAACCCATACACAAATCGATATACAAAATGACTCAAATCCTTCTCACTCAAATTTTCATCACCACTGTATTGTTTAAAAGGTAACAACAATCTCTCATAGTAGGCATGTACAGATTATTTTACTTCTTGATGAGTTCTATCAATTTTTACCCAATCAGTTTCTTTAGGAGGCACTTTATTTTTCAGAAAGGTAACTACTTGTTCATATTTTCGCATTACTTCTGAATCAGGAGCACCTGTTTTTGGATCTCTAGGGTATTCCTGAGTAGGCCAACCTATTGTAACTTTACATTCTGCCCATAGGTCTGCTGGCACAAATATGTCAAATAAACTATTCAAATCAATCCATAGTACTTTTGATAATTTTACAAACCTGTCTACCTGCCTGTACCATTCAACCGGCTTCTCGTGCAAACGAGGAAAGTCATTGGTGAATGATAAAATGTCCTGTCTGGTCCAGGGGACATGCACATAGCCTCCGCCTGGAATCTCCCTCATGGGACATTCAGTTACCACCTTTTCTTTTTCTCTTACTGGGAAGGCTGCAAACGTTTTGTCTGTTGCATCGTCTCGTTTTCGAAACCACCTACTTTTCCATTTGTCTACATCGCCCCATTTTCTCAGTAAAACAATCTGATCTTTAATCTGAGTTATTCTTCCTGCTGTATTCAAGTTTTCAATGTCTTTTTCAGCAAAGTTAACTCTGTATGGTTTCTGTAATGATTTTATTTTTTCAAAGTCAATACCCATTTCACTTGCTACTTCTTCCAGTCTTTCATGTAAATTTCTTGCACTCCATGTTATACTTTTGCATAGAAACATCAGTTCTTCATCCTGATAGGCTTTTAACTTTTCTGTGGGAATAGTTCCTATTAATTCTTCTAAAACTATTTTTAATTTAGACACATCTAAAGGTCAAGGTTCAGCATCTTTTTGCTGTAAACTCCTTAACCATTCACTTAATTAATCAGAAGTAGGACCTACAGGAATTGTTTAATTTCGTATTTGGTACTGATTCTGTCGTCATTACTGCTCTATTCGCTATACTCTGATTTACTGTCAAATTTGTAGGAGTACTTAGTCCAGAAGTTTCTACCATCTGTCCCCATGGGTTCTTTCTTGAACCTCTTCTTTCCATTTCGGTTTGTTTATTACTGTTATAAGGAATCGTCAGACAATGCTCACTATCCTTTTGCTTATCAAAAATAGGCATTACGGGTCCTATTGTTACAGGAACAGTTACAGCTTCCATGTTTTTAGTCAATTCCCTAATCTTTTCAGTTGACTCTAAAGTAGTTCTGGCTAATTCAGCTGAATTTTAATTTGTCATTTTACCAGGTTGTGTTTTTTCTATTTCTCTAAAGGGATTATTTCTTCCTACCTCAGGTGGTATTGACTCAAACTTTATATTTTGCGGTGATTCTTTTACTGGGGTACTTGGTGTCAACAATGTGGAATTTGGTTGGTACGGGGGTGGATTTTTATAAAACATGTCCTCAAGAACATCATCCTCCGACTCATGCACACTATACTTATAACCTTCTGATCCTGTATTATTTCTCTTCTCTGTACATCTACTAATAGTCTCTTCAGCACTTCTCATAGGGAACATACCATCAACCAAACTTGCACTTCGCCATCTCCTCATTTTATCATCATGATTCTCTTGTCCACACGGTCTACCAAACATATATTTGTACCTTCCGCCACTCTGCTGTCGTTCTCTGTCATACATCTCATCTTCCCATTCTGTCAATGCTTCAAACTGAGTAGGTCTAGGTCTTGGTTCTAATCTCATTATTCTTTCTCTTAAATTCCTCAATACCGCTAAATTGAATGAACCATGTTCTGGAAATGCTAAAACTCCATCATCTTTTGTATACTTTGCCCAATTGTCTAACCAAATACACGTATGATATCCATATTTTGCAACCATAAAGGATGCGGGTGATTTCGGTGGAGGAAGCAACTGTCCCTCTCTAGTCACAAATCGGTTTGTCCTTTTTAGGTCTCGCCTAGCTATTGCGTTTACGCAATCGCTATGCGAGACTCTAGTAAGAGGAGCATTTCAAAGTGCTCCCAAAAGTGGATTGCATGGCGAGCACGCGCACAATCACGTGCATCGTGCCGCCATGCAATCTGTTTTGGGAAGCGCTTCAGCCCACTGGCGCGTGCACGTGTAGCCACAGCCTCGGCATCATACTTCAAAGGGTCCACTCCCCCACCTTTACTTTCATTAGCGTAGGGATGTGCACACGCGTGTGCATTTTTTTGTCCGTGTGCTTTCGCCAGGTGTTGCCTAACCACGTTCCCCCCGCCTTGTGCTCGCTCTGCAGTCTCTTCCAAATGCTCGGGATGAAAAAAGAGGCCCCTCCCCTGGTGACATGACTCTGCGCTGGGACTGGACTCCCCATAAGCCATCTCTCACGCACGTGCGTTTTTTTGTCCGTGTGCTTTCGCCAGGTGTGGCCTAACCACGTTCCGCCCGCCTTGTGCTCGCTCTGCCGTCTCTTCCAAATGCTCGGGATGAAAAGAGGCCCCTCCTTTGGTGACATGACTCTGCGCTGGGACTGTACCCCTCATATGCCATCCCCAAGGACCCTGCTATTCAAACCTCGCGCGCTGCTTTATCCCGCGTGCCCTCTGTTATGGCTGACACCGCGCGAAATACTCGATTTCGGCCGCACCGTCTTCTAGCTTTAGATGCTGCTGTGAACAATCTGGCCGGGCTTTGGATCACACACAACATCCAAACTGGAGCCGCTGTGCACGTCGACAGCAAGTCACTTGCACTCATAACATTGTGTCGTGTGATTTTATTATTGCCTGAAAAGTGCTGGACGCACAAGGAATTCTGCAGCAGGGGCTTTTTCAAACACGTGTGTGCGTATGCGTTTTACTTAATTCTGTACCTGTGTAAATGTAAGTTTCTCAGCTGCTGTTGTACCTGCATCACTTGTGGGTGAGACATAAGCATGCAGTGTGCTATAGCTGCTGTGTGTTTCTGTGAAGGATGCTTTCATTTCTACTGTCTTGTCCATGACGCAGCACTGCTAAGGCTTATGCAGCGCTATTAGAAGTACAGCAGTGTTGGTCAGTCGGGCTGGTAACTGCTTCCTATACTCCCTACCACATTGCTTTCTGAGGAGGAAGAGGGATGACGAAGACTTGCCCCCCCCTCCACCGGATCATCTTCTCTCACACAGACCATGACGTGCAAGCTCATCACACACATCCTTACTGCAGACAGAAAGGCGCTGCCCTGTAAAGAGCCCAATCCGTTACTTGATTCAGAGGGAGCGAGCGCCAGAGAGCTACAGACAATAAAACATGCTTCTTCGACAAGTACTGCTCATTCACGCATCAAACAGGCCCTGGCAAAGGCCACAGATGGTTAATAATAGATGAATATTAATTATTGTGCAAGACAACATTAGAGGATGACGGTTGTGGTCCGTCGGCTAGACTGCCAACTTCGGTACTGGAAACCAGTGTTCGAGCCTCGGGGTCGCGTCCACATCCTGTGATTCTGGGCAAATCACGTATCGCCCCGTGCCTGAATGTAAATGCGGTGCTCATGTAAAGCGCTCCAATACCTTCGGGTCGAGTTCGCGCTATATAAATATGCACACAAAAAAAAAAAAAAAAAAAGGAATACTTGAAACAGTAAACACGTTCACAGGGATTACCCTTCCCACAACAGAGAAATACTACTAAATACTACTAATTATACTCGGTTTTACTCCCTTGAACTCTCGTGCATCCTCCAAGCTGCCTCGCGGGACAGATGCACTGTCACGACGAGAGCAGCCATTTCAAAATTCACTAATTTCCCAATAAACCAGTCTGGGGGCGCCTCCAGGACCAAGGTTCCGGAGGGCCGAAACGCGTCGTGTCCATCAGGCATCGGAGTGCACACCCACAGACTGGTTTATTGGGAAATGTGGTAATTATAATATTAGTGTATTACACATGGCGCTGAATATAATCGGTTTCAAATCATTATTTAGTACAGATATTACCATGATTTAGATTTTAAGTCACTAGTTGACCTGCCTCCTATTTGAACGCTTGAACTGCAGGTCAGGCAGACGTCAGGAATGATATATTTCGGGTCAGTCCGCGGACTGTGATCAATGTACAGCATGAATTAATGAACACGTCTGGCACAGCACTCAATGCGCTGTAAAAGTGGAGTAGCATAGAGCTCCCAGTCCTGCCCCCGTTAAAAGTATGGCATTCCCGTTGATAAGAGTCACTTTTGCCCCCGTTAAAAAACGTAGCAGCTCTTCCGAGTATTCCCAGTACAGCCCCATTAAAAGTGCAGCAGTCCTACGGAAAACTCCCAGTACAGCCCCAATCAAACTGTAGCAATACTTATACCCTTGAGCTGACAAGGTGAGCCCCCTCCCCCCCCCCCTTAAGTATGGAAAACAACTGTGCAGCATGGCTGGCTACTAGGCAGGGCCCGTAGTGTGTTCCATTCAATGGCAGGGCAACCACCAGATGGCACTAAGCTAACGCGGCTGTCCGCCTGAGGGCAGTTAAGGTGAGCACTGCAGCCCTGGTGGCTATCACTGTTCTACAGTGAACTGCCATATGGTATCTGCCAGCATTTATTGCCCTTGGGACCCGGGCGGGAAAGAATCAGGAAGGCCGGTAGGTGGGGAGGTCAAGAGGTTTCCGGCTGGGGCTTCCTAGACAGTTCTGGGCAGTCACGCACTCTTCATATATCTGCATTTTGGTATCTGGGACGCCTGGCAGCCACCGGAAGGACTGGTCGAGTGATGCACAGAACAATGGTTAGAAGACTGCTCTGGATGTGTGTGTGTGTGCGCGCGTGTTAGTTTGTGGCGGCGTCTTAGACTATCTGTCGACAAGTGTTGGATACGGTTATCAAGATTGGCTGCCGCAGGTGGTGGTGGGTGTTCGAGGTGGCTGTAGTTTAATGCATGCTGTTGTGTGTGCTGCCACCAGACTAACGTGGGTGGGACACCACGTGCCATCCGCCTTCCACCCTTCCTTGTACACTCGACCAGGACTGATATCTCTTCCAGTACAGGTAGAGTCATAAATGTAGTGATGGAGATTACAGTCAGTTTTGTTTGAGTACGGTGCGTGCGCTCCATCGGCTCAGTCACCATCACCCTTTGACTGGTCTTTATTACGTTGCTGATGTTTCCAGAACCAGATTATGAATAAAACACCCCCGCTGGTTTTCCAGATTTCAAGCGTCCATTCATCGAAACGCCCATTTAATTACGAAGAACTTTGTGCAAAACGTTAACTCGTTTCCTCTTCAGCTAGAGCGGGCACAGCTTTAGTGAAACATTTATGTATTGAAATAGAAAAGGTGAACGCTTTCATTGGCTCGCTATTGATCCCAATTCATTAATACTAAAGCCGAGCTTCCATTTATAAATTGTACAGGACTGATGTCTAAGTGTTACCATGAATCACTTAATGGTTGGAGAGAATCAAAGCCGCTGAGATTAAGAAAAACATTGTTGTGCGTTGTTCCTGTCGTCAGTTGTGTAAAGTTGCAGGCAGGGAGCTGTGCCCTCTGGTTCGCAGGACAGCCCTGTGCGTCTGCTTTTGAAATTAAAGGCTCACAGACGTTATTCAGATAAGTCACAGACTACCAGTGCTCCTGTTTCTCACTCATTCATTCAGGAATTCAGCATCGCTCGCAGCCTTTCGATGCATAGGTGGCTTCGCAAAACCATCATGTTGCGCAAAACTGTCACTGAAGACGTTTAGCAAAACATGGGCCGTATGCGTGTGAAAGATGCGTTATTGGGAGTCTCGAGCAAAATTCTATAAGGGATCTTGGTCTACATCCTACATAATAATTGTATTGGGGCTTTATTTTTTTGCAAATTTGTAGGTCGGTTTTTAAAGAACCCATAATTTAGGATGCATGGGCTTTTCTTCGTGTGGGTGTGTGATAGACTGTTAAACTATTTTGTCTTTAATTCTCTATCAAGTGGAGTACACAACAGAAACAAGCATTGAAAATGCAATAGGTCTCGCCTTTGATTAAGTTAAAGCATTTGCTCTGCTAATGGTATTGTATAGCAAAGCAAATGGCTTTAACTTCATGAAAGGCGAGACCTATTGCATTTTTAATGCTTGTTAAATAAGTACTTGATCTTTCCGAACCAGGACTTTTTCCTCTTTCTCTGGTGGATCGGAATACATAATTTTCTTTTCTTCGTATCGCTAGATTTCTCCTACGACTATTCTGTTGTCTTATCCAATCGTAGCGCGACTTACACTAACGCACCAATCCGGAGCGTCTAGGTCACTTTTGCAATTCTCCAATCCCAGCGCGACTCACACCAACGCACCAATCCGGAGCGTCTATGTCACCCTGTAATTCTCCACTAATAGCGCGGCGTACACCAACGCACCAATCCGGAGCGTCTACGTCTCTTACTGACTGGCCAATCCCAGCACAGTCTTTTCTGACGTCAGTTTTTCTCGCTACTCCTGCTTCTGCTGACCCCTCCTTTACAAAATGTATCTGCAAATTTTTCTTACGTTTGCTTATACTGAAAATCTGTTAGTAACGACATAAAAACACCACCATTATCTGTTTCGCTAACAAAAGAGATAGTCTTGACCTTTTTCACAAGAATTCCGTCTTTCCCCAGAGCAGCGCTTACCTCTGCCCTACTACGGAATCATTACACTCGCCGATAAAGTAGCATTTCCCTCTACCTTACCCTTCTAGCAAGCATTAACTAACCGTTTCACTGGAAATAAGACACCTGTTGGAGACGCACTGCTCCTGAGAAACAAGACCAGAGTTTTACAATTAAGTCGAATGCTATTTCATTTACACACATTCATATGGAAAATGTAGTTCATTCACACAGAATCCTGTATTTCCCGAGAGCAGTGCTTACCTCTGCCCTACTACAGAATTATTACACTCATTAAGTAGCATCTACTTTACACTTCTATCAAGCTTAGGGAACACCTATTACCTTTCCAGTGATAAGCATAATCAGAGTTCACGTGGACTCCTGTTACTTAAGGCCAAAATTTCACAGGTGGCCTTTGCTACTCATACACCACTTTCATACAGAAATGTCCCTAATGATAACACACGGCGATGTTACCAAATCAAACCCAGACAATGCGTCGTGCAACTCCAATCGTCACACGTTTTCCCCGTGTACCTACAGGGCAACAAACAATTCACCATGTGACTTCACTTGCCACAGGGCATCCGATTTCCTACATCCCAGAAGTCTTCAAAAACAACATAGAACGCAACGCGACTCAATATAAAATGTTAGTACATAAATCAATACTCATCCAAACATCCGCAATCAATAATTAATATTCAAAAATTTAAAATCAATAAGCAATAATCACCAAACCAATGCAATAAAACCATCATTCTGTTACCAGAAAAACTGATCCAGCGTGAGAAAGAGAGACCAGGGAAAAAGAGAGAGCAAATTTTTATAACTATCCTCCCTGCGTCGCAGACCCAACGTCACACTAGCTCATTCACGCACACATTCATTGGTGGGGCCCTTAACACCAACACTCGCACGTCTCCACTAACGAGTCTGCACACAGGAGGGAATGATAGAATCAAGCGCTGGACATGTGGGGGAGTACCTCATTACCTATAGGGGAGGAAAAAGTTATTTTACAGAATATACATTAGCATCACCACCTATAGAATCCTAACCTTAAACATCAAGGCACTCTACCACTTGGTCAACGGACCAATTAGTTGGACTGGTTGATGGTGATTTAGAACCAGCTAAAACACATGTAAGACTCTGAATTCTCTACTCTCTTCATTGAAAAACCACAAACTCGTAATTTCTGTTAATCAAATATTTGTTTATCTAAATATTGTTTGCAATTAATATTAGCATTTTGGTCAATCAAAGTTTAGAATTTTGTTCAATCAGCACAAATCGCAAGACATTTATATTTACCTATTCTTGCTATCTGGATTTTTTTCCCCAATTCATTTGGCTCTGCATAACCAAATTTAGCCGTTTAATTGTCCAAATAAAGCAGGCCAATGCTCAAAGTCTGAAAGTTCTTTGCTCAGCACGTTACAGTCCCAAAGATTTCCAAAGGACCAGAAATCATGCAAGCATCTGTCATCGTCTGTGAGGTCGATAGGGGTTTGCGGTCATCGAGTAAGAAGGCATCATCTCCCCTCCCTATTCTACTACCTTTTTATAAGAAAATTCGGGATAACATGAAACATTCTTAGGCTAAGAAGGCAGACGATTGGCTGATTGGAAACGTCCGATTTTTACATCACTTCCTCTGTCCATGTTGCCCTTATGCAACAATGTAAAAGTTTTGCTTGTATGTCCCAATTGTTCATTTAGACCAGATTTTACTGACTGAAGTTTGGCAGTCCTCCATGTTCCTATCCTTGACCAGGAACACTGTGCCTTGGGGTCGCCTGGAGGTCTACGGAGCCATCCGAGTCTGTGCAGTAGGCATCGCGCTCACAAGACGGTGGCCACTTCTGAACTCCATTTTGGACGCCATGATTTGGTAGGCTCAAATGCCAACTTAAGCGAAACTAACACAAAAGAGTAATTAATACAAAGAAATGAAGATTCTAATGTTAAACCCTCACTAATCCCTTTATGTTTTAGTATTTTTCTAGCTTTTAGCAACATTTAAAGCAATAAAACTCACCCTTGCGGTCCAAAACGGGAACGCAAACATCACAAAAGCAACATAAATCATGCGATATCCTATTACCACATGTACTACTATTAATATACATACATAATTTAGTTATTAGAGTTATTCTGCCATGCAAATAGCAATAAGTCCCACGTGTAATTGGTGTCTAATAAGAATGCAAATGGTTGATTAATATAACACAGCAAACTGTTAGTCAAATTATAATATAAGTAGGTTATATAATTCGTATTTTCATGCAAAATAGAGGAGGTATACAAAATTTTGCTTTACCTGCTCCATCAAAGGAAAAATAAAAATAAAGATATTTAAGGAAAAAACAGATAATAGAAAAATGATAAAGATATATGTAGGCAATGAATAACAGAGAGAGTCCAATAGTATGAGAAGGCCTCTCACCTTACTCAGAAATCAAAAGAATTGAATATAACCGGAACAATCCCAAATAGTCCATGGAGGTGCCAAGTCACTTACTTAGATTGCCCAATGTAATCTGGTCAATTGTAATCAGTCCAAATATCTCTGAAGGGAAAACAATACAACACCACCATACAAAAATCGGAAATGTGGAACCTAAAACATAACACTTAAGTCAGTGGAAGACAATGGGCCAATTAAGATCCATTCCCAAGAATTTTGTACAAGGTGGGGGCATTACGGAAGCCACTCTTAAGGCTGTTCGTATTTGTGAGAGGTTATACCACATTAGGGCATAAAATATCTCACCTCAAACATATGTCGATTCTTCCAATGAATATATTTAGATATTCGTAGCACAAAGGTAAGAACAGCCGCTCCACTTGGATTTAAGAGGACGAATATGAAAAATGACGCAAACAGTAATATCTGCAAATAAAAAAAATTAAAAAAAAAAAAAGAGAGAAACAAGGATGGAGGGCGCTAACAATCTAAAAGAGTGAGGTAAGAAAAACAGTGCTAGCAGATAAATAAATAAAACCAAACTAATTAACGACAGTGAACTAATGGTGCTTCAACCACGATATGGCTCACTTTAAAATTGATCAGAGGGCATCCAAAGTGTCTACCCCACAGAACACCGTAGTCCACAAATTTTGAACTAACTGCCGTCGCAGGAACCCGACATAGAGGTTCTGTTTAAGTGAAAATGTATTTTAAAATTAATGGCGGGAGCAAGAGAGCCGGTAATCTTACCTAGTCGCAATGAATAAAGTGCATAGTAAGAAATGTGTCTGTCCACAGAAGTCACCGGTACAGAGGAACCCCCTATCTCAAGACACCTCTCCTTCCAGCAATAGATGGTAAATATTCCCTTAATACGATGCCCGTCTGTTAGGGGCAACCCGGTATGCGCAATCTAAATATAAATGACACATACCACGTCACTCTAAATGTAAAAGTAAGTTGCTGCGTGAATATATGTCGTTATTACGCATTCCGTTGCAACGCATGCCTTTACCACGCATGCGTTACAACGGAATGTGTTTTCCACGCTTTGCCGTTACCTCGATTTTACCTTTACTCCGCTTTTTCTTTTTTGGGGGGGGAGACTCCCCAAGCCCCCTTTCTTCTTTTTTTTCCTTTTTCCGCAGGTCTCCGCCGACACTGAAAACGGACTGATGCTTTTTTTAGGATTAGGATGACGTTGTCCCGTGATGACGTTGCTTGCGTGGTGAAGATGGTCGTTGAAGCATTACGCGCTGTGAAGACGTTTACGAGGTAAGTGTATCGTTGTAAACGTAATGCGTAGAAAATGCTTCGTGGTAAAGGCTGTTTCCCTTGCTGCGTTCGCACCAAACCTTAGTTAAAGACAGTAAATGACAACAATCTTTCTACAGTAGCACACGATATGAACACGAATCGCCACCGTAAATAGCAAAGGTATGTATGTATACAAAAGTCCATGGAGCACACAATGTGCACAATAGTGAAGGCGCACTACAAAACGTAAATTATTAAAAACAAAGGACGATACAAAAACTAATCTAGTGAGCGCACCTAGAGACAAAACAACGGCTTACCTCTACAAAACGGCACAAGTATCGCATGGCATAATAACCGGCAGCAAATTAACAGGAACAGTCGCGCCATAGGGAGAGGTGCGATTTGAATAGTCGCCGGTAAACGCAATGACATCACGGCCGTACGGCCTAAAGCAAACATAGAAGATGGACCAATGAGCAAGATACATGGCGGCCATCTTAGAATACGTCTAACGCCCTTTCTAGTACATAGGATGATTGAATGGAGAGACAGGAATAGTCTCGGCCCGAATAGTGGCCATTTTAAAGTGTATCTTGAGCCCTCCCCAGCACATAGGGTGATTGTATTAGGAGGCAAAGGCAGTCTCAGCTCAAATAATTAAATATGACTCATAGATTAATTGGAAAAAATTAAAGATAATAAGAATAAGTGCACGAGGAGCATTATTAGAGAAAGAGGGTGTAGTATCATCCATTCAATTGGCGTCGGAGTGAAAAGGCACTAAGAGTGTGTAAAGGATCTCACCTATTTTTTCCACAGGAACGTCAAGAATATGAAGCAAGGTCCACAACCTCTCCAAATCACCCTATGGCACCTGAGATTAAACAAGGTGGCAAATGGTAATCTGGGGAAGAAGGGAAACAAAACAAGGAAAAAAGGGAAAGAACTCGTCAGGATAAGGCAAAACACTGTAAATAGGAAAGAGTCAATACATAAGTACAAAAATAGAAACATATGTTACCTTGCTATCCTTTATTCTTTGTTTTCCCTACCTTGAAATTTCCCTTCTCTTGAAAACTGGTTATAAATATAATGGTGTTTAGAGCATGTGTCTGGAACTAGAAAAGACACTAAGTCAGGTAAGTAAGGGACCTTATGCATAGGGGAAGGTACTACATGTAAGGGTCTGGCTACATGCCTACCTGTTCACCCCGTATTATTCAGGAAAAGTAAAATTCCTTTAGCTTAAGTAATATAAACTGGTATCACTTTCCCTCCTAGATCCTAAAAGGGCGGAGCGGATCCCACAGCGCCGAGAGCACAGGATCAGGTAAGTGACAACATGTATTTAAACATAAAAATATTAGCGCAATGCACTGGAAATTGCTTTGAAACAATAATGCTTCTTATTGTCTCTATCTTTTTCTTCTAGGAGGAATATAGTCCCACTGTGTCTTACAAAACTTATAGGGCGGCAAGAGTTCCAACAAAATTGAGAGCACGGAATTAGGTAAGTGAAGAAAGGAATAAGTAAAGCAGAGCGCTGTTACCGCAATTTAACGTTGATGCTGAGCATGTCCTCTTCTTATCTCCAGGTCATTACTACAGGTCTCCGAGGATTGAAGCAAGAAGCACGGGACGCCAGGGAAAAACGACCCGCCACGAGAGACGCCAAGAAAGACGCCGAGTCTGACGCGAGGAGCGCGATGATCCGGAAGAGCTGCAGGTAAGAGATCAGGAATCCAGCAACAAGAACGCGAAGCACAGTCGACAGGGGAAGGCCGGGCTTTAGCTCGTTTGACCTGTCCCTGCGCATGCGCGTTCCAAGTCGGCGGCCATTTTAGTAGTTTTTTGGTCGCCGCGCAATCCTGACAGTACCCCCTCCCTATGGACCCCCCTACTGGTTTGGGTTTGTCAGGATGTCTTCTGTGAAATAAACGTACCAATCGAGGGGCATGTACTTAACTAGCTGGTTCCCAAGTACGTTCCTCAATCCCATAACCCTTCCAATGTATCAGATACTGGAGTTTGCTTCTCACTCTACGTGAATCTATAATCGCCTCAACCTCGTTTCCTGTTCCCCATCCACCATTACAGGTGTGGGGACATTAGGGAGACGTGTGCCCGGTTCTACTGGATTCAAGAGAGAGACATGACACACTGGATGTATCTTCATTGAGGCAGGAAGGTCTAACTTCATAGCTACAGGATTCACTGCCTTACATATTTTGTAAGGGCCTAGGTACTTGGGCTTAAATTTGCAAAATCCTCTCAACTTCAGGTTCTTAGAGGATAGCCAGACCTCGTCCCCCTGTTTGTATCCAGGCTCTAAGCGTCTGTGAACATCCGCTCCCCTTTTATAACTAGCTGTGGCCTTTTCCAGATTCATCTGTGCTACCTTGTGTATATCTTGTAATTCTTTTACAAAGTCTATGGCTGCAGGAGTAGAGCAGGAGGAGGAAAGCGGTAATAGCATAGTTGGGGGATGAAAACCATAAGTGCAATAGAAAGGCGAGTAAGCAGTGGAAGAGTGGCAACTATTACTATATGAGAACTCTTCTATCCATACCATCTCATCCCAAATAATAAGAGTATGTAAGACCTGGAACCTGATGTATTGCTCAAAGCATTGGTTCACTCTCTCTGTTTGGCCGTCTGTCTGAGGGTGGTGACTAGAAGACAACCGTACATCTATGTTTAATAAGTCCCCCATCCCTCTCCAAAACTTGGAGATGAACGGAGCCTCCCTATCTGATATCAATACAGAGGGAAGGCCATGTAAGCGGACCACTTGATGAATGACTATAGAAGCTAACACTTGAGATGTGGGGAGGCTTGTCATTGGGATGTAATGGGCCATCTTGGTCAACAAGTCTACTACTACGAGGAGGATAGTATTTCCCTTTGCAGTTCTCAGTAAGTCTACTATAAAATCCAGGGAAACTGTGTGCCATGGAGTAGGTGGTGTAGGAAAGGTTGTTGCAATCCTGCAGGGTTCTGATGAGAAGCCTTTCCTTGGGCACATGCGTAGCATTTCTGAATATAGCGTCTTGTGTCTATTCCCATGGTAGGCCACCAAAATTGTCTGTGTAGTAAATCTAGTGTTTTCTTATATCCTGGATGCCCTGCAAGGGGATGATTATGACACCATTCTAAGGCCTGTACTTGCAGCACTTGAGTGGGGAGTACCAGCCCTCCCTGCACATAGGACAATTATTGTGCTACAGTGACTTCTTGTGTACCTGTTATTTCTTTTATGTCTGTGGATGATTGGGCCTCCTTAACTGAGTTCAGAAAGTCTTCTTCGGAACACAGAACCCCAACTATACGCTCCCTGGCTATTATAAGAGGAGGTTCACCTTGTGGTTCTATGGGCCCATAACCTAAGTGAGACAAAGCGTCTGCTTTCTGCTTTCCCGTTCTTTTTTCCTGCTTGAAATTGTATGATAAAGTCGTAGTCACTAAAGAACTGAGTCCAACGTAATTGTCGCATGGATAAAGCTCTTGCGGATCTTAAGAATTGCAAATTACGGTGGTCTGTTAAAACTGTTATCTTGTGGTTGGCCCCCAATAAATACTGCCTCCATTCCTCAAACTCTTTTTATAGCCAATAATTCCTTGTCTCCTATGGAGTAGTTTAATTCAGCTGGAGCAAATTTACGTGAATAGTAGGCCACTGAATGAAGTATTCCTGTGTTTGGATCCCCCTGAGAAAGTACCCCATCAACTGCCACCTGTGAAGCATCAGCCTCGACCACAAAGGGACATGAAGGATCTGGATGCCTTAGTATGGGTGCTTGTGTAAAGGCTTCTTTTAGTTTGCAAAAGGCTGCCTCCGCATGGGGTGTCCATTGAAATTTCACTCCTTTTTTCAACAACCTAGTTATTGGGGAGGCTAAATCAGAAAAACCACTAACAAAGCGTCTAAAAATTGCAGAAGCCAAGAAAGCTTTGTATCTCTTTGACATTTTGAGGTGCTTGCCAATGGTGAATGACCTCTACCTTCTGTGGATCCATACTAAGTCCCTGTGGGGAGATTATGAACCCCAGGAAGCTAACTTGCTGTGTATGGAAGTGACATTTCTCCAACTTGCAATACAAATGATTGTCTCGCAGTCGTTCTAGTACTCTCCTTATGTGGATCACATGTTCCTGCATGGAGGGAGAATAAATCAAGAGGTCGTCGATATAAGCAATGACAAATATATCCAGCATGTCCTTTAGTACCTCATTGATAAAAAACTGAAAAGCTGAAGGGGCATTACATAGCCCAAAGGGCATCACTAGGTATTCATACAACCCATATTTGGTACAAAAAGCTGTCTTCCACTCATCTCATTCCTTGATTCTCACAAGATGGTATGCCCCTCGCAGGTCTAACTTTGTGAAAACTTGGGCGTTCTTTATCTGATCAAGGAGGGAGGATATTAGTGATAAGGGATACCTATTCTTGATGGTAATGGTATTTAGAGCCCTATAGTCTGTGCAGCATCTAAGACCCCCTTCTCTCTTTGGTATAAAAAAAAGAGAAGATGAAGCAGGTGATCTAGATGGATGGATAAATCCTATCTTCAACGTTTCGTCCAGATATTCTCGCAAATACACATTCTCTTTTTCTGTTAGGGAATACACTCTACTGCAAGGTATGCAAACTCCAGGCTGCAAATCAATTCTGCAGTCATATACCCTATGGGGTGGGAGACTAGTGGCCTGTTCAACATCAAATATTTCCCTGAGGTCCTGGTAGACAGAGGGTAAAATACATTCATTTGTACCTGTGAAGGAAGGACTTTTCTCAGGAGTACTTGAATCAAGAAGAATATTCTCCCTACATGTGTTGTGGTTGAATGTTAATGTCATGGATCTCCAATCAATACTCGGGCTATGTTGACATAACCAGGGTAAACCTACAATGACTGGAAACTGGGGAGATTGTATCAGATCAAATGCAATGTTTTCTTGGGGTTTCTTCTCAATAATCAGCTTTAAACTAACCGTAGCGTGCTTAACGGGACCAGATTTCAAAGTACTACCATCAATTGTTGTAAGCTCTTCTCAAGAAGTTTTAGTCACCCCAGGGATTTTCCGACTCTGAGCCCACTGAGCATCCATAAAATGACCTGAAGCACCTGAATCGACCATTATTTGTACTTCTACCGCCTGATGTTCCCATCCTAAACACAAAGAGAGAACAAAGTGACGTGGCTGAGATGCCGCTACCTCCATAGATGAGACAATTAGGCCTGAATTACCTGAAGTCCTTGTCTCCTGAGACTTCGGGCTCACTAGTTTTCTGACCACTTTGTCTGTCTTGGTTTGACAGGACATTCCCTAAGAAAATGACCCTGTTTCCCACAGTACAAGCACAAATTTTTTATCACGCTTTCTCTGTTATTCCTTCTTCACTGAGGGGCCCTCTTATGCTGCCTATCTGCATAGGTTCGGGTTCATCTGTTGGTCTCTCAGGGTCAATCTTTCTTTCTCAATAAGCAAAGACTTTCCCCTCTGACCTGCCTCTTTCTCTCTTACGCTCACTAATTCTATGATCTAATTTGACCACCAAGTCGACAAGGGCAGTACAAGACTCAGGAGGGTCTACTACTTGTCCCAATGCATCCTTTAAGTCTTCTCTCAACCCTTTGTAAAATAAAGCACTACGTTTTTCCTCAGGCCATCCGGCCTCGGCTACTAATCTATAGAACGTGGAAATGTAGTAGGTTAAATCCTTGGTTCCCTGTTTCAACGTTAATAGTTCAGTGTCAGCTGAGTGTGTAAAAGTGTGTCTATCAAACAATTTTCTGAGTTCTCTTCTAAAGGCACTATAATCCTGTAACAATGGGTCATTTCTTTCTATCAGAGGTATCGTCCAATTAGCCGCAGATCCCCCTAGATAGGAAATAACAAATACTACCTTAGCTTGGTCTGTAGGAAAACAGGAGGCTTTACACATAAAATGGAGCTGACACTGGCTAATGAAGGTACCAAACTTAGTAGGATCTCCAAAGAAACGCTCAGGAGGTGCCAAAGGGACCGACTGGAGAGTTGTTACTTGTACTACTGGAATATTAGTACCTGGATTAGGGGACCTTACACCTGGATCAGTTCTCATTTCTTGCTGTATGGAATCCACCCTGGTAGAGAGGGATTGTGTTTCTAATTGTAAATTACCTAACATGTGGGCTAAATCAGCTAAAGTAACCTGATTCACATCCATGGCGTCCAGGCGGAAAGAAATACTATTCTTTTTGGGCTTCACGTTCTGTAAAGGATCTCACCTATATTTTCCGCAGGAACGTCAAGAATGTGAAGCAAGGTCTACAACCTCTCCAAATCACCCTATGGCACCTGAGATTAAACAAGGTGGCAAATGGTAATCTGGAGAAGAAGGGAAACAAAACACGGAAAAGAACTCCACGCAGTGACTCAGATAACCTCCGGACTCGTCAGGATAAGGCAAAACACTAAATAGGAAAGAGTCAATACATAAGTACAAAAATAGAAACATATGTTACCTTGCTATCCTTTATTTTTCGTTTTCCCTATCTTGAAATTTCCCTTCTCTTGAAAACTGGTTATAAATATAATGGTGTTTAGAGCTTGTGTCTGGAACTAGAAAAGACAATAAGTCAGGTAAGTAAGGGACCTTATGCGTAGGGGAAGGTACTACATGTAAGAGTCTGGCTACTTGCCTACCTGTTCACCCCGTATTATTCAGGAAAAGTAAAATTCCTTAAGCTCAGGTAATATAAACTGGTATCAATTTCCCTCCTAGATCCTAAAAGGGCGGAGCGGATCCCACAGCGCCGAGAGCACAGGATCATGTAAGTGACAACATGTATTTAAACATCAAAATATTAGCGCAATGCACTGGAAATTGCTTTGAAACAATAATGCTTCTTATTGTCTCTATCTTTTTCTTCTAGGAGGAATATAGTCCCACTGCATCTTACAAAACTAATACGGCGGCAAGAGTTCCAACAAAAGTGAGAGCACGGAATCAGGTAAGTGAAGTGAAGAAAGGAATAAGTAAAGCAACGCAGAGCGCTGTGTTGTAATCTGGTCCTTTTCCCGTTGTCCCTTCCCCCCCCCCCCCCCCCTCTCCCTCCCCTAATGGGCTCGCCCAGGCTTAGAATGTTGGAGCTGAAGCTCCGCTTAGAATGTTGACAGACCACTGTGAGAGGCTGGAGGATCCTATCGAATAAACTACAACCTCTAATCATCTCTGCATTTTTGGGGTTATTTACTACATTAATTTGGCGACGATATAACTCACCGTACTGGGGACGGTCCGGATCCTTCCCCCAGTATTCTGCTGCCTCTCATCGGACTTTCCTGCTGGTTGTCGCCCCTCTGCATCCCGTTCTACCTCACTGGCCGCCTCAAGAGGGATTTGTATGCGGTATACACCCTCGGCGCTGCTGACCCCGTGGTGGAGAGTTTCACTGTGAGGCTTCTGCGCTGGTTTCCTCGATTCCCGGTCAGCTGTGGTGATCGGTTGCCTGCTTTCCGCCGCTCCATATTGGGACGCCTCCCCGGCTCCCCTCCCGATGAACCATACTACGGTGGTATGAGCTCCTAGGTGTTCGGCGCTGAGCTGGCATTTATTGCGCGACAGTTGGTGTGGTACTCGGAGACTCTCGAGCGCTCCTGGGACGACTGGAATTCGGAGAAAGCTGCTGTTGGTTCTCGCTTTCAGCGCCACGTTGTGGGAGAAGCTGTGTGCCAATTACGCGTGAGCTGCCTTTCCTCAGCGATGAGGTCTCCTTCTGATTTCCTGTCTCGTCAGTGTAGCGTCCTTCGTTCCTCCTAGTGCTGGTGTCTCCGCCCCTCCTCTGACTGAATTCCTCAGAGGCCGCTCCGTGGAAAGACACTGCTCCTTATTTTCTTCAGGACTGCTCCCCCTGCTGGAAAAGATTAACTCATTTCTCTAGTTTTTCAAGATCTTCTGGCCTGCCTCGTTTTTTCGCTGACAGGCTCAGCACACGCAAGTTTCTGTTTCTTCTGCATTGTGTTTTTCTCCTTGGGTCCTTTTCAATTGCACATTGGGGTGTACAACTGGTTTTGTAACTATTTCCCTTATTCCTTTATTGTCATCCAGTACCAGTCTACCACCCGTTTCTTTCGTTTCCTCACTTCATTTTTCCTCACTTCTCTTTCTTTAGTCCTTTTCTCCCCTCTTCTACATTTCTCTTCCTCTCTGTTCTTCATAATGTCCGCATTTGCTATGTCCCAACCCCCTCCATTCCTGGATGAGAGCGGGGATCCTACTATTCCCTGGAAAAAATGGGTAAACCTGTTTGAGTCCTACCTTATTGCCATTGGGGGGGACAGGTTTTCTGCAGTGCGTAAACAACATGTCCTACTACACAATCTGGGAAAGCATGGGAGGGATATCTTTGATGATTTGCCTGATGCTATTGTTGAAAATGCTAATGAGGGAGTGGGGGGCGAGGGAGATGTCCAACATGATGTATATCAGTTAACATTGTTGAAATTGGAAGCTCAATTCGGAGATAAAATTAATATTGTGTTGGAACGCCACAAATTTTTTATGCGTATTCAGGGAAAGAACGAAAAGGTGATAAATTACATTGCTGTTCTGAGGGGTTTAGCCTCTACGTGTGAGTTTGGTGTATTAACGGAGTCACTAATTAGAGATCAGCTTGTAAGGTGTACCAGTAACAAGAAGATCCAAGAAAGACTTCTTGCAGAAGCCCCTGATTTAAAACGTGCTATTGATATTGCTAAGAGCATAGAGCATACAGCTTATTGCATGAATGAAATGAAGGAAGCCGTGGAAGTAAAACAAGTTGCGGAGAGCAGTGTACACAAGATCTCCGTTAAAGACCACAAACACAAACCTTCATCTTCCAGTACTGAAGTACATACTGCATCAGAGAACAAGTTGAAATGTTACAGATGCGGAAATCCCAATCGTCTAGCAAACAGTGTTATATGCAGCAAGTGCAAGAAAAGAGGCCACTTCTCCAAACTATGCCACAATGCGAAAAACAGTGTCACCCACATGATAGCCAGTGAGCAGGAACAACAACTACCTAGCGAGGATATAGTGTTCCAAGTTTCCAATGTTTCAGAAAGCAACGGCATTTCCTACCCCAAATGTGAAATATTTCTGGACAACGTCAAGTATGAGGTCTACGCTGATTCCTGTTCCCCATATACACTCGTCAATGAAGCCACGTTTCGGGCTAAGTCGGGAACAGGAGTGTATAGTCTGTTAGCTCCAGACATCAAACCAGGGGGTTATAATCAGGATCCCATACCACTGGTAGGAATGCGTCTCATGAACATCAATTTTAAGGACAGATCAACCGTGGGAAAGGTCTACATCACAAAGAACGGTTCCAACCTACTAGGGTGGAAACACCAAAAGGATTTAGGAATCAAACTGGACCCCAACGCGACGGAACCGGTGTACCTGATCGACAGGGCCAGTGTTGGAATGGAAGTCTGCAATCGTTTCCCAGAGGTGTTTACGGACAAGCTCGGACTCCTGAAAGGCTTCCTCCACAAAATCAAACTTAAAGCCAATGCTAGACCCATCATCCACAAACCTAGGTCTATCCCGCTGTTGACGAGGGAACCGCTTAAGAAGGAGCTGGACAGGTTGGAAGAGTGTAAGATCATCGAGAGGATTGAGAGCTCTGAATGGTTGGCGCCCATTGTGGTAGCAGCCAAAGGGGGTAACAAGGGGATCCGTCTGTGTGTTGACCTCAGGGACTTGAACTCTAACATTTGGGTTGACCGACATCCCCTCCCCAACATCAACGAAATGCTGTCCGCCATCCATGGAGCCAAAGTCTTTACTGTCCTAGACCTATCTTCGGCGTACCACCAAGTCGCTCTCCACCCGGATTCGAAGCCCCTCACTTCATTCATAACCCCGCATGGAGCTTATCAGTTTTCCAGATTGCCTTTTGGCCTGGCATCGGCGGCAGCGGTGTTTCAACGCGTCATGCAACACATACTACAAGGTTTGGGAAAAGTTCTCTGTTTCCAGGACGACATCTTGATTCACGGTTCGTCAGTTGAAGAACACAATAAAACTCTGGAAGCAGTGTTGACCAGACTTAGTAGGGCAGGTTTCACCACTCAGAAGGACAAATGTAAAATTGGGGTGGAATCTGTAGTTTATCTAGGTCACACCATCTCGAGTGAGGGAATCAAACCCAAATCCAGTCTGGTGGACTCTGTAAAACTAGCCCCTGCACCCACCAACAAGGATGAACTCAAATCATTCCTGGGGCTGGCGGAATACATGTCAAAGTTCGTCAAAAACTTTGCAGATCAGGTGCGTCCCCTCAGAGAGTTGCTGAAGAAGGGGGTTGAATTCGAGTGGAAACAAGATCACCAATCAGCTTTCCAACTCATCAAGGAGGCCATTGGTGATGCACCCATTCTGAGTGCTTTCAATCCTAATGCAAAAACTACTCTCACCACTGATGCTAGCGCGAAGGGTTTGGGAGCTTCACTAACGCAGAGGTCTAACGGTCAAGAGAGTGTAATCGCCTTTGCTTCCAGAACTTTGAGAGACGCAGAATTGAACTACTCGACAATAGAAAAAGAAGCTTTGGCATGCTACTGGGCCATAAACCACTTTAAGTATTTCTTATGGGGCATCCCGTTTGTGTTGAGAACGGACCACAAACCTTTACTACCGTTATTCTCCACTAAACGCTTGGAAAATACCACTCCCCGTATCTCTAAATGGGTGCTGAGTCTACAAGGGTTCAACTACACCATGATATATGTCCCAGGAAGTGAGAATAGGGTAGCGGACTGTCTTTCCAGACTACCAATGACCAATGGGAACCCGATGCAAAACCCACCGGAGGAGACAATTCTGTTGGTTGAAATTCCAGCAATCAATCGAGAGGAGTGGGAGAAATCCATAAGTGATGACAGAGATTTCGCTACACTGAGGAATTGGATAAGCAAAGGTTGGCCTGCTAACAAACAGGAGGTGCCGGAGTCTATGCGCCATTTTTGGCCAGTACAAGATGAATTATCTATTGTTGATAACCAAATTTGTAGAGGAAGCAAGATCATTCCTCCGAAAAACATGTATGAAAGAGTAGTACAGATTGCCCACGAGGGCCACCCAGGGAGGAGCAAGACGAAAAGCAAAATCAGGCAACACTATTGGTTTCCCGGAATGGATTCACTAGTGGAGGATCAAATAAAGAACTGTGCAGCCTGTGGTTGTTGTGACAAAACCAAAGTTGTTCGCAAAGCACCGTTAAGCCCGGTGGAAGTCCCCACCGTACCATGGGAAAAGTTGGGATTGGACATAATTGGTCCCCTAAACCTACTGAACCAATCTCAGAGGTTCATGTTTGTCCTCATAGATTACCACTCTCATTGGATTGTAACGAGAATGGTTTCTTCCATAACCACCGCGGCACTATTGAGTTTTTTGAGAGACGTCTTTTCCATGGAGGGTATACCAGGCGTCATAATAACGGACAACGGGGTTCAATTCGTTTCAGAGGAGATGAAGCAGTTCATGTCCATGCTGTCCATCTCACACATCAAGGCCCCACTCTACTGTCCCAAAGCCAATGGACTGGTGGAAAGGGCAAACAGGATGTTAAAGGACACCATCCAGCTTGCTTTGAGCACCCAGGTTCCGGTGGAGGAAGCCATTAGGAAAATGCTGTGGTCATACCATACATCGCCCAATGCTGTCTCTGGAGTGTCACCGTTTGTTTCTCTCAAAGGCAGGAACCCTGGTTCCAAACTCACCCCTAACTGGCTAAACGGAGGAACTCCGGTGTGGGTGGACAGAGATGTGGTGTTGGAGAAAACTCACAAACATCAACAAGAGTACAAGCGCAGGTACGACAGTCGATGGGGAGCTTCACAGAAAAAGTGGAATGAAGGCCAGTGGGTGGTGGTTAAGAGGCCGTCCCTGTCTAAATCCAAGACTTCCTCATTTACCAAACCACTGAGAATAACTCGGGTTAACAACAACACAGTTGTGCTGGAAGACGGAGGCACGTGGAGTATGGACAACATAGCTAGTTGTCCAAGCACT
This sequence comes from Triturus cristatus, assembly GCF_964204655.1. Lineage (NCBI taxonomy): Eukaryota > Metazoa > Chordata > Amphibia > Caudata > Salamandridae > Triturus > Triturus cristatus. The sequence goes on from NC_140579.1 coordinate 1,168,848,003, forward strand.
ACAGGGGCCAAACCCATGTATGAGAATGAGCGTAGTCCTGTAACGCCCATGAGTGGGGAACCCAAAGTGACAAGGGTGCGTAAACCTCCAACTTGGCAATCGGACTACAAAATGGGACCTTAATTTCCCCAGTCCCACTCTCATGTCTTTTGGGGTAGTAGCTTTCAGCTGTAAGGAACTGTTGTAGGTTTACATTGTTCCTGGTGCATTATTCTGTAACTGAAACTGTAAAATGTAACTCTTATTTTTGGCTTTTGGGCTAAGGGAAAGTGTTCCTCTGATATGTTAACTCATGTTTAATTTTCTCTGTTTCGCAGGGAGATGTGTTGTAATCTGGTCCTTTTCCCGTTGTCCCTTCCCCCCCCCCCCCCCCCCCTCTCCCTCCCCTAATGGGCTCGCCCAGGCTTAGAATGTTGGAGCTGAAGCTCCGCTTAGAATGTTGACAGACCACTGTGAGAGGCTGGAGGATCCTATCGAATAAACTACAACCTCTAATCATCTCTGCATTTTTGGGGTTATTTACTACACGCTGTTACCGCAATTTAACGTTGATGCTGAGCATGTCCTCTTCTTATCTCCATATCATTACTACAGGCCTCCGAGGACTGAAGCAAGAAGCACGGCACGCCAGGGAAAAACGACCCGCCAAGAGACGCCACGAAAGAGTCCGAGTCCGACATGAGGAACACGATGACACGGAAGAGCTGCAGGTAAGAGATCAGGAATCCAGCAACAAGAACGCGAAGCGCAGTCGACAGGGGAAGGCCGGGCTTTAGCTTGTTTGACCTGTCCCTGTGCATGCGCGTTCCAAATCGGCGGCCATTTTAGTAGTATTTTGGTCGCCGCACAATCCAATGAGTTGGATGCCCCATACTCAGCCATATCGCTATTGTCGTTTCCAAATTGAAATTTCAAGTGAATCAGTTTGCGCAGATATTATACACACAGAATGTTTAACTAACGCTCCACTTATAGGGCAAAGGATAAGCCAATAGAACAGATTTGGACTCACACACTCGAAAATAGTGCGAACGTTCGGATCAAGAAAAATGTCACCAATTAAGTATCTTGTCACAGCCACATCAGCGTGACATGTAAAAGAGCCGTGATCATACTATATGGGCACATAATCAATATTCCAGCTACCCCAAGAGCGGGGTAGCTCCAAGTTTATAAAAAAGCCTCAGATCAAGTACATTGTGCAGAAGAACAAAAAACGAGGGCCTATTCACTCCTGAATTATACGCTCAACCTGATAAGCCAAGAGATCTCATCGAGTGGCCAATACCACAAAATGCAACAGCAAGTTAAAGCCAGCCAATGGTCACTATAGTAAACAACAGAAATTTCCCCACTCTTAGTCACGGCACATTGACAGGGGAGCAGTTGAAGATTAGAAAAAAGCAGTATGAAATGTCACTCGTTCTTGATCGCAGCTAAATGACAGTGGACAGTTAGGAATTAGAGGAAAAGACAGGATTCAGATTGGTAAAGGCAATATAATATTAACTAAATTGACAAATATTGCATATCAAGAAATCTGTATAGATCAACATATGCATTTGTGTATCATTTGATGCATAAAGAGCATTGTTACTGTCAAACTCCAATGAAAATCTTTGTCATTGTTTTTATCCAAGAAAATAATGAAATTCCCTATCGGTATTACGGCCCCTTTGAGTAGCCTTCAAGCGACATATCCATTTCGCATCCCTCTGTCTGACCAATAACTCACGGTTAGCACCCCTGCTTCCCAGAGGTACATGGTCAATACTATGAAACCAGAAGGAATTATCTTCAGGATGCACTTCCATATAATGTTCACTCACGGGGTATCGGCTATCTTTATTATGTATTCCTGAATTTGGACTTTTAGTGGGCGTACTGTGCTTCCCACGTAAATGATGTTACATTTGCAACCCAGAACATATATTACATGTGTGGTGTTGCAGTTAATAAAATGTACAATTCTATGTGAATTCAAAGTGTTGTAAGTAAAGTTGGTGGTTTTGTTTCTCCCAAACGAGCAAACATTACAGGAACCGCAGGTAAAACAAATAAGAAGTTTTGGTGGCAACCAGGTTTCACGTTGATTGGTCACATAACTTGGGCACAGGACATCTCGTAGGGATCCACCCCTACGGTAGGTGATGGAAGGTCTATCGGTCAGATACTCATTTAGACCAGGAACATCTTTGAGGATACTCCAATTCTTCTTTAGCATATTAAACTTTGCAGCTGTTTAGATTGTATTGAGTAACAAAACTGACTGCCCTGTCTTTTTGTATCAATCTAGTTTCCCGTGGTTTGTTACAAAGTGTGTCCTCCCTTTTGAGTTGTTGTGCCTTAACAATTACTTTATCAAGTACTTCTCTGTTGTAACCTCTTTTGAGGAATATTTTCTTGGATTCCAAGATATTCTTGTGGTATGTGTCTTCCTTACTGCTGTTCCTTCTCAACCTTGTCATCTCCCCGTAGGGTATGTTATTGATGACCGCATGTTAGAATCCGGGGTCTCTGGTTGGCGCAGGTATGCACTTGCGACAAGCAGGGACCCTTTCCTCTAAGTCAGGGTTAAGGATTACTCTGCGAAAATAACCCCTGCTCACCCTCCAGGTAACGTGGCGCGAGCAGTCAGGCTAGATTCCAGAGGGCATTAGGTTAAGCATTCAAGATGTCCCACACAATAACCACCAACCCACCACACAGAGACACAAGGCTGTATTTTTGTAAAAATATACTCTTTATATAAAAGGTTTCTTTAAGCAGGCTTTCAAAAATACAGTTCTTCACTTTAGATGAGGTTCCAGTTACTTGCAATACTTTTCAAAGAGTCCACAGTCCTTAAAAGGCACTTTTCAGGTTAAAATAGGCTTCTTTTGGGGTCTGTGCGCTTCGTAGCGCCTTCGGTACGTTTTGTACGATGTTTTAGGCGCGTCGTGCCGTTTCTCACGCTTCTCGCGTGAGCACGCGTACGCTGGACTGAAGCCGTATGGACTGTACCCTCGTAGGTACGCGTCGTACAAGTCCGGTACGCCTCTTGCCGAACCTCGCGCTTCCCGCGTGAGCAACGCCTATCTCTTTTCACTGGTACGGACCGTACCTTCGTGGAGAAGCTTCGCACAGCTGGTACGAACCGTACCAACGCTCCCGCTTCACGCGTGAGTGACGTAGCGCGACGCTGGCACCGTACAAAGCCCGTACAAAGCGAAGGAAGCTTCGTACAGGGGCGCTTCAACACACAGTACCTGGTTCTTTGGGGGCAATGATCGTGGCGGCCTCAGCAGTCCCGTAAGGGGCGTCCCACGTCGCGTTGCAGTCCCGGCTCTTCAGCGGACGGCGATGCTTCGTGGGGCGCTCGGGGACGTCTCAACTCACAACGAAGGGGTCAGAAGCAGGAGGGGCAGCTCGGGGGTAATCCTCAGCGGCGCAGCGCTGTCGGCTTCGGCCAGATGGCGAACAGGGTGCTTTTGGGTCCTTACAGTGGTCTCGGCGGCGCAGGGTCGCAGAGGCTCGGCGCTTGGACACCAGTCGTCTCTCCTCACGTTGTGAGCTACGGCTCAAGGGGGCAGATGCTTGCTTTGATCAGACCAGGCGGGCTGGTTTTCACGGTGCTCACAGCAGCCCGGGCAGCCAGAAGTCGCGGTGCTCAGTGAGATGGGGTACACAGGTTCTCTGGGGTCAGCGTTGCAGGATCACCCACAGCAGCTTCCTCTTCTTCCAGGGGAAAGGTAGCGCCCACTGTTCCTGGGGCGCAGTTCAGGGGGCAAGTTCACAAGCAAGCCCTTGGAGATTGTTTGTTAAGCACAAGTTGAATAAAAGTTTCTTCATCAGTCTTTTCCTCTCCTTCCAGCAGCAAGGCACCCACCACAGGCCAGTCTCTTAGGCTTAGAGACAGTACTCCTCCATGCAGCTTTTCCTGGTCCTTCTCTTCAGGCAGAGTTTCTTCTTGGCGCAAACAGGATCTGATTTCTTAGGAGCAGGGCTCCTTCTTTTATACAGCAATTCTTTTGTTCTTTGTCGCCAGGGGGCCTGGGCCTGGCTCAGTCCGGTCTTGGAGCACTTTGTTGTGGTGACTCTGCTCTTTCCTTTCAGCAGCAGGGCAGAGACATCAGCCGCTCCACAGGGGGCGGAGCCGGCATTGTGGTGGCAGAGCACAGGTCTATTCAGAGTCAAGGTGTTCTCCTCCCACCCATCCTGGTGTAATCTCTCTACCCACCACCTTGCAGCCAACCTGTCTCTGGGGATTCCCCAACCCTGCTCCTTTACTGTTACTAGGCAGAACACACACACACACAGCAGAGGCGGACTGAAATGGCCAGGTCAGTAAATACTAACTTTCTAAAAGTAGTATTTACAAACACAGGATATTAAAATAAACTTTACTAAAAGAAGTATTTTATTATTCTGAGTTCAGGCATACTAAACTTGACTTTCTACCATGCTCTATGAGTCCACTGGGATTACAGCGTGTAGTAATTCCAGCAGCCCATTCTGGCCTATGGAGAGCAGGTAGCCTTCAATAGTGAAAAACGAAAATGGCTGTAATTCATGATTAAGACATGCCACACACATCAGGGCATGTCCTACCTTATGCCTACAATGCACCCTGCCCTTGGGCCTACCAGAGGGGTGACTAATATGTAGTTAAGGGAAGGTTTAGGGACTGGCAAGTGGGTGCTAGGAGACTGCAAGTCCACCAAGTAGGTGACAGAACTCTTGCGCTCCACAATCTTTTTTTGCACTTTACTAGGGGCTGATAGTAACCCAAATAAGCCAAACATGGACACCAATCAATGTATACATTTTTCATAAGGGAGCACTTGCACTGTGGCACTGATTGGCAGTGGCACAGTGCTCTGAGCAGCCAACACCAACAAAACACATGAGGCACATCAGCAAAAAGTGGAAGGGAAACTCACGCCAAGGTGCCAGGTCTAACACCGCACGTGAGTGGGCGCTGTCAGCATGCAGAACTGCATTACAAGCGGTTTCCTTCCTATAGAGGGCGCTTTGTACAACCCCCTCTTTGACATAAAAATGTATATCTAGAAAGTTGATTTTTTCTTTATCATGAATCATGGTAAATGTCACATTAAAGGTGTTGGAATTCAAATAAGTATGGTATTGGTGTAACTGATCCATGGACCCCGACCAAAGAACGATGGTATCGTCAATGTACCTCGCCCAGAACACAATATGTTCGGTCCAGGGGGAGGCGTGTCTGTGCCAGGCATACTCCCTCTCAAATCACCAAATAAAGAGGCAAGCGTAAGAGGGAGCAAATTTAGAACCCATAGCGGGCCTGAGTATCTGATGGAACCAAGCAGTGTCATGTAAAAAGAAATGATTGCTTAAGATGATGTGAGTTATCTCCAATAACATCTCATTGAATTCGTAGTGCTCAGCACGTTCCCTGTCCAAGAAAGATCGAACTGCAAGTATACCAAATTCCTCGTATATACATGTATACACGCTTTCTACGTCGAAAGTGACGAACGACAGATTGTCCGACCACTGGAAATCCTTGAACTTAATCAGGATGTCTTTACTATCCCTGATGTACGAGGGAAAGTCAATAACATATTTTTGTAGTCTGAGGTCAACAAATTCTGAAAGCTTTTCGGTCGGTGAGTCAATCCCTGAAATGATAGGGCGATCCAGGGGGAAAGCGCCACCCTTATGAATTTTGGGTAAGATGTATATGCATGGGTATTTTGGGTTGTCAACTCTAAGATATCTGAACTTGTCCTCAGAAAGGAGGCCAGTATTGCTCCATTCACATAATTTGACATTTATCATCAATGTAAGCCCTTTGATTGGGTTGGTTTGAATTTGCTGGTAGCAGTAAGTATTGCCCAATTGGCGGTCAATTTCTGACATTTAATCACAGTGGTTCACAACCACAACATTACCGCCCATATCAGCCTCTTTTATGAAAATAGTCTTATCAAGTTTGAGTCTGTTAAGCGCTTGTCGTTCTTTGGCGGTAATGTTGTAGTTAATGCATGGTGTAAATTTACCTGGTATCTCCATTTTGTACAGGTCATCACTCACTTTGTCATAGAAAGTATCTATATTCGGATGGTAATTGTAGGCAGGTACAAATTTGGATTTTGGTTTAAGACCACAGTCTATATTACAATTTTGTTCTATATCAACATCACTCAGTACGGTAGACATACCATGATTACCATCATCATCCAAAGTAAGCAAAAGTTGTACATTCCGGATGTGGGCAACAGTGTATGTCATGTTGTCTAGCTTGATCGGTGGTGTGATTGTCTTAGGGATTTGCTGGGAAAAATAATCCTTAAGTTTCAAAGCTCTTACAAATTTGTACACATCTATATGCACTTCAGTAATGTCACCACCCTGAGTTTGACAAAAGTTCCAACCTTTACTAAGGACAGCCAATTCATCTTTATCAAGGATTTTATTTGATAGATTTACAATTTTTAAGTCATAATCATCATTAGAGTCATCAAATACCATGTCATTACACAGCACATTGTCATTCATTATTTGGGTTTCGCCCCTGCATTCTGTTTGTTGGTTGACCCTCGCCCTGTACCTGCCTTTTGACCTCCTGCCTCCCCTCCTTGTTTTGGTTGTTCTCTTTTTTGTTGGAATCTGCTGCTGATTCTGAGTTTGCCGAGCTCCTTCTGAAAAGAAGAAGCTCCTTCCCCTAAAGGGGTCTCTTGTGGTGCATTAGAGGTTAAGCTACTCATTGAGGAGGAAGATATACTACTCCCAGAGTGAGCATCATCACTCTCTTCGCTATCTTCACAGGTTTTCTTTCTTTCTTCATTCCCCTGAACGTTATCAAATTTTTCGGCGAATGTGTAAACACGTCTGTCACGGTGGTCTTTATCGTCCCTCTTGATCTTTTTTAGCTTGTTATCTCTCAAATATATTTGATGCTCCTCCATTACCTTTTTTGAAATGGAAAAGTTTTTCTCAATTAGGTCCTTTTGCTCCATATCGTTTAATTTCTTTTTCTAGGTCCTCAATTTCCCCCTGAAGTTTGTCTCCTTTTTCCCTGGCGTGTCGTATTAAGATTTGCATCATAACTTGTGATGCATTCTCGAGGTTACCCTCCCACTCATTTAAGAGATCCTAAATGAGGTCCTCGAATGTCGGGAAAATTAAAATTCTTAAATCCCTAGGAATTTTCTTGTTAGCCAAATACTGCTGGAGCGTAGCCCCGTCCCACCAACGGGATAGCTCCTGTTTTTTTTTTTTATCGTCCCGTTTGCGACCAGTAAAATGCTTGATGCATGTGCCCCAATAGGTTTTGTATAGTTGGTTTTCTGATTCATGTATTTGAATGTACTTTTATGCGCAAATATGAACAAAATCAAGTTTTGTTGAAATAAAATATTTGCCCAAGCTCACACAATTTAAGTGGAGATGCTGCAATTTATCCAGGTTTTATGTTTTCACTTTGTACAAATCAGCCACTAAGTGGCTATTTTTCTCTCCTTCTTATGTTAATGCTTTGTTTTGACCTCCTAGGTTTTCTGCGATTTTTTTTTATAGTGTGAAGTCTACTGGAGATATTGAAGCGCTTCACATAAACACCAGTTACATTATTCAAGGTCACATTCATTACTTTTAGGCACTTGAGATTTGCCCAGAATTACTGGATGTTGAGCCAACGCCATGACTCAAACCTAGCTTGTTCAGTTTCAAAGTTGGAAGCTATCACTGTAATGCCACATCCTGAGTAGATTGAAGGTGGCCGTCAGAAGGTACATAATAATTCAGCTCATTATGGGCTCGAATTTCCAACAGGACTTCAAGCTGAGCCAGACTTCAGGTTCAGGCCTGGATTAAGCTTTCAGTGCTGGCCTTCCTAGTGTGAAATTTCAAGGCTCAGGTGTGGTAACCAGTACCTCCTTAACCTTAAACTGCTATTACAATCTGCTTGGAATCCTAGTTCTGGTGCTAAAGCCTAGCCTGCTTGAAATTTTAAAAGTTGGGCTGTTAAGTATAGGCATCAGCTGCTACTCTAAAATAACTCTCTAGATGCTCTGTGTGCCTGTTTGGAAGAAGATATGATGTCAATCTTGGGGTTACAGAATTGACAAATATTGGACCCACATTGGCCCACCCAAGGAAACCCTTGGCCCATCCAGATCAAAATTCCTGGAACCGGGCCTGATTGGGAAGCCGAAAGCTGCGAGTCGTAACCTCAGCTGCGACTGCTGTCACAGAGTGCGAAGATCCCGCCCGCATCTACCATATTACCGTCAGCCTGGGAGACGCAGCGGCAGACGAGTGCTCCAGAAGCTAAGGCTGGGCACCACCTTGACCCTGCGGAGGCGGCCGGCATTAGCCTGGTGCGGCTTGCAGGTCGGTGTGGGCCACTTCCAGTTCCACCACTTAGCCTCACTCTGCCGGTGCCTCGTGCCTCCTGCCTCATACTGATAGCACACACATCACGTTTTGCCACCTGTCACAGCATTTATCAACCCTGCGCCTTCCAGTGCAGCACATGATGGGGCTAAGGCTGACGAGAGGTGCAGAGAGGAGCCTAGGACCCCCAGAGCTGTAGTTAAGCAGGATCCCTGATCCAGCACTGCCTGCTTATTTTCCCTCAGCTCGGACTGGCCCACACAGTCCACCATGCCCATAGAAGTAGTTACAAAGTCCTCAAAAGACATCACAGCTGCAGAGGGGCGTGGGAGCAGAGCCGTGCGCTCGACATCCGGTATCCGAAGTGGAACTCGGCAAATATCACTGTCGCAGACATCAACCGGCCATCAGCAAGGGTACCAAAGAGGTGCACTGATAATTCAGTGGCGGCTCCCCCATTGGGGCGTGGGGGCGTTGCCCCACTGCTTTCTCGCGGTGCGAGAAGGTAGAAACATAAATGGTAATAACTACCATTTTATGTTTCTGCCTTCTCGCACGGCGAGAAAGCAGAAGTGCCTGGTTGGGGTTGGGCGGTCCTGCTCGAGGGCAGGGGGAGAGTGGCTTGCCCACTCTTGTGGATACTGACTGTTTGGCCTGGGTGCCGACCAAACAGTCAGTATGCCCAACAGTGAGCAAGCCACTCCCCTCTGCCCTCGAGCAGGGCCGCCCACTCTCCCATTTTCTCTATGCAGGCTGCTGCATGCTGCTGCACGCATCAGCCTACATTGAGAAAATGGCCCTGGTGGGGTGCGCTCCGCTTCGCCTCACGCTTTGTGATTAGCGGAGGGGAGGGAGGGAGGCTGGCTTTCCTGGCTGATGACGTCGCGGCGATGAGAGCTGCCTGCAGAAATTTGAAAAGGCACAGCAGGACGGTAGATGGCGGGAGTCGGACCCCAGAAGCTGAGGTGAGGACGGTAAGTTACGTTTTATTGTATTTTTTAATTAAACAAGCCCCTCCCGCCTCCCCCCATCCCCCTGGCACAACACCATTTCCAACCCCTCTCCACCCACCCGCCCGTCATGCCGGCCGCGACTGCCTGCCTCCGAATTTAATGCCACGGGCAGCACAGCAGTGTTATTGTAAAGGGGGTATACTGCAATGGTATTCTAAATAAATGTACAACTGTCAGACGTAGACAAAAGCGCCCTTTTCTCCGCGTGCAGTCGGAGGACACTTGGGGGAAACAGTGCAATGTAAATAATAATCTTCGAGGGCAGATCAGAGCAATTTCCTGCCACGGAGCCACACCTGAGCAAAAACGCCTGAAGTGCGCAAAAACAGCAGCGGAACTCGAGAAATCCTGCCCTCGCCGCCCTGTTCATCTAACTTTGTCTTGTATTTCTCCTGTGCAGTTTGATCACTGCCGGTTTGTTTTTTTCAACTACAAGACCAGTATTTCAAGTACCAAAATAAAAAGAAAATCCAGGACTTGGTGAATTAGCTGCACATCTGCCAACTAGAGAGCTCAGTTGTAAGCTGGCTTAGGGATGGGCAAGCTGAGCTCAGGCACGAGGCACCAATCTTAAAACTGCCACAAGGAGCTGTCTGCATTAAGGTCATGCATACAGCTGCACCCCTCTCACTTCGCTCCAGCAATTCATTTTAAAGGACTTTTAATATTTTTTTTACATACCTAAAGCAGTATTATGAATTCCCCATTAGCCCCCTCGCTGCCTTCCCCTCCCATTTTTCGCACACAACCTGTTGTCACACACCAAGAACCCCCTGCCACACAACAAACAACTTGGCATCAGCGTGGGAAAGCTAAGCTGTGGGTGATTAAACTGCACACCGGAATGGGATGGTCTATATGCAAAATGTTACACTTTGACCCCAGCCAGTGGATCTGGAGAGCACTCAGTACAGGGGTAAATTTAGTCCAAACTAGCTGAGGTGCACTGACGGAGCTCTGTAGACAAAAGCTACAGATTAAGAGGGGCTGTTGGTTGGTATGAAAAGCTTAGCCAAAGGGCAGGTACAGTAGTGATTATTAGATTGTAGCCAGAGATGGAAGAAGTAGCCAGTGACACACAAATGGTAGTGATCAGCAAGATTAACGTGCTAAAAGGCAACCAGTAGCCATCAAGAGGCAAGGGGTAGCCAGCAAAAACAAACAATTTAGCCATAATGTTTACTCTTTTGTGTCGGAGGGAAGCGTCGGGATCCTCTCCTGTCAATTAGTAACGGGGCACATAAGACTTGTGAAAGAATAGCACATAGTGGCACAGATGGACGGAGCACGTGTTCGGCTGGTGTCTGATATGCATCCGATTAGACTGATAGTTTTGCCAATCGTTGTCTTTGTTAGAACAGATTCACAATTGCTTTAATAACCTTCCTGCTTTCTCAAATTTGCTTAAAAATGCACCATTTACACACTTTTTTCAAAATCTTCTCGCGGGAAAACCGCCCCAAACCCCCCGAAGGTAGTTCGGGTTCACTTGCTACGCTTGCTCCCCACACTGCAATACGACAATTGGTTTACGCCTCACCACTTGAAAATGTCACCAGCCGCCACTGCTTCAAGGCTACACCCTACTTCACCCTGCTTACATCTCGCAATCCCCCTCGTTGCCCCCAGCCCTTGAAAAACCTGTGAACAGAACGTGGCGGGCTGAGGTGGACAGGAAGAGAGACCAGGCCAGCTTGGGCCAGACAGGTCTGGTCTAGTCTTCAGTGACTTCAGGGTTTTTGATAGACCGAACTGGATTTAAGGGATTATTTCAGGAACTCTAAGGATCACCTGCTCAGACGGCCTCAGGCCATTTCAACCAGCCGTTTTTCCAGCAGCTGGTGTTCAAACAGTAAATTCAGAGGAGAGACTTAGACTAAGATTAGTGTTTATAAACGGAGGATGCCCGCTAGGTGTTTACGATCGGTTAACTACATCTGCAGGGCCAGGACCAGGATTTGAGCCTGTTTCTGATCTGATAGGGAATGCTCCTGACTGCTCTAGTTCTCCCAAACTCTGTAAAACCATCAAGCATAAGAAACCACACAATCATTTGTCTCTTCTGATATCTCCTCCAGCGGTATTTGCTATGTTCACCATGGGTCCTGGAGTGGTTAATTCGGATGAGTTGGGCATGGACAAGTCTATTTCGCAATTTCTAGTTCCGGACCAGAGCAAGTTTATTGTTCAGAACATGGGGGAACCCTGTGCTCTAAATCAACCAATCGAGCTTAGCGAGCAATGCCTGTTAAAGACTCTGGTTGAAGATATGGAAACAGACCTGGAAGATACTAAGACTATTTTGGAAAATAATGATGTTGGTAAAAAGCCGCTATCTGAAGCTGCGGTTTCGCTGAAGCCAATGGGCTCGATGGTAATATCTGACACTGTAATGTGCCACAGCCTAAATCTGAATTGACCCCACTTAGGGAGTTGCCTGAGATGCCCCAGAACGCTCTCCGGGGCGCTGATTGTAGATTTGACTCTAGGTACTTAGAGGATATAACACTGCAAGATATTGCGATACCCATGGAGAAAAATCAAGCAATGGAGGCCAATTTAAACTCACTGACCGTTCGAAATCCAGCTGTGAGACTGTCAATGGACTGTCCTACTAGTTGCTCACGAATGCCAGCTTTGTATAGTAGTACGCTTACAGTGTTCTTCTCTCTCAATCATTGGGACTAACGAATTTGGAGACATCCCTAAGTAAAGGGGCACACAATATCTGGCAACTAATGAATGATGGGGTGAACGAGAATGAGGATGTATATGTAAATAGGGGAGGAAGGGAAAAGTCTAATATATTAAGTGCTCTAGAGAGGATTATCTCATCAATTTAAATTTGCTAGAAATGTACTGTAAATTTTGATCATGTGTTGTCACCTATCTTGGTGGGTGTGCAGTTTCTAACTTCCGCCGGTACTTCTTTAGGACAAGTGGAAAAGAGTATTAATTTGAACACCCAGGCTACTCAGACTAATATAGTGGCAAGGGAAATGGGAGTCCAAGTGGGACTTTCCTGTGGCTTAGAAGCCCCCTTGTGAGAAGTTGGCCTGGTATATGATGCTCACTAGTTAAAGTGATCACCTTGTACCATGCCAAGCAACCCTTATGGTGTGGTTGTAAGTCAACCTTTTCGGACTAGCTGCCCTAGTGGTAGCGTAGGCTAAGCAGTCTTTGAGGCTAAACTCGTGAAGCGTGTTAAGCCAGCTGTTTTACCAAATGCAACCCCCTTTTATACCAATGAAAGGACACCACACAGATATATATTCAAAATATATATGTATTTATTTCTCAAAGTAACCCCTAGTCTCTTTATGAGCACAGGAGCACAAATCGTCAAACAAGATTACAGTAGAATACACAGAAGTTGCACTTTATATGGATAGGCCCTGGTGGCCGCTCGAACCATATACTAAAATAGTGGTATAAGTACCACGAACAGAAAAGGGAAAAGGCCTAGGGCCTCTAGAATCGCTGGGCCTACAAGGAGCTAACTTCAGTTAGTGACCAGCAGGTCCACGGGTGGCGTGTGCAGAGCAAATAGTCACACGCGTGCTCCCATAGGTTTCAATGGGTGCGTAAAAAGTACAAAGTTACTGCAAAAAGGATCTTCCGGATGGACTAGGAACTCAAGATTTTGAACACAGGCACTAGAGATGTAATACTACACTTGGGCACAGGTGTGCCAGCTTTACCTCACCCATAGGAAGCGGGTGCATAGGCCTCGAAGTGCGTCGGGTTTCTTCTATCTGTTCCGTGGAGCCTGAAGACAAAGATGCTGCAGGCGGTCGGTCCGGGAGAGATGCAGTGGATCCAAGAGTGGATCGGAGATGTTGAAGACCTGTAAGCAGAGGGGACAGTGTTCACAGTCACTAGCCAGTGACCGGCGTGGCACCAGGTGGGTACCAGGCAATGTCGGGTGCAAACAGGAAGAAAGGTGTAGCTTGTCTCTGCAGCCACGTGGTCCCTGGAGGTCGACGACGTCCAGGAGTCGGTTCACGAGCTGTCCCACGCAGGCTCTCGCTGTCGGCGGTGTCGGCGACTTGATCGAAGCAAACAAGCCTTGGCAAAAGCAATTGTTGTAGGAGATGAAATAAGCTGATGGTTCTGACCAGCAAGGTCAGAAGGACTGCTCCTTTAGAGGGGAGCAAGGGCCAGTCTGGAGCAACCAGACCAGCGGTGTATTTCGTAGAGTTCGTCGCCAAGATGGCTACCAGCCAGCGGGCCAGCAACCGGTTAGGCGCGTCGAGTGGCAAAATGCAGAAGGGCCCCCCGCAGATCGTGGAGATGCTGGAGGGCTCACCTTTGGTGCAGATGCTGCTCGGGTGTTGGGCTTCTCAGACCCCAAAGCACAACTTGGAGGGAGCCTCGGTTGTTGCACTTGTCAGCTTGTCGTGGTCGTTTCAAGATGGCTGGCTCCACGTGTCTCGGTGCCTCCACGGGTCTCCTCTTTTCAGGGACTGTGGATCGGGCGGTGAGAGGTCTGGAGGTCCAGGTCTTGTCAGTCTCTGGGCTCGGGCTCCGGCGGGAGGCGGCGGCAAAGCAGACGTTGATTCGCTGGATGGTGCTTGCGTTAGCAAGGTGGTCACTCCCTGACCACAGGGGAGATTGGCTTCAGTCCTCTGGGCAGCAGAGCGTCGAAGTTCCCGTCTTCTTCTTAGTGTTAAGTTGATTCCAGGATGTCTGAAGTCTTAGGACACAGCTCCTACCTTTAAGCGGATTCTAGGGGCCGGACTACCTGCTAGGTCCCTCCCTATGGGTGGGACCAGGAAGGGGGGTGGTTACACCCCCAATCCTTTGTCCAGCTCGCCCCAGGCCCGGGACTGGTGTGCCCCAGGACCGGTTTGAACTGGCATATGCACCGAGGCTCCTTGTGAGCCACAGGCATGTCTGGTTTCTTTCAAGCCCTACCTGACCAATACACAAAATCCTGTCTGGGGTGGTGCATGCACCTCCCCTGGCAGGAAACCCTTTGTCCACACCTCCCAAGCTGGAAGGACTCCCAGCAGCAGGAGGGCAGACTTGTGTCTGTGGTGGCAGCATCCATTTTGTGGAGCTGAGGCTATGTCTGATTTTACCCGGGTTTCAGGTACTGTACATGTCGTGTCCCTCTAGAAGGGTGGAATGCTAAGCCCGTCGCCAGAATTGGCGAGGGGTTAGTATTCCAATTCATATGACACCTTACTCGACATGTTTTGATAAAGCCAAACCAAAGATAGCATTTAACCGCGAGGTTCATAATGCACTTAAGAGTATATGGTATGACGATATCTGGAAACAGTAGAAGGAAGTTGTTCCGACCACTGCAGACAGGCTCAGCTCATGCCAGAGCACCATCTCACATGGAACCAAGCACTCTGCCTTCAGGATTGTTAAGGCCTGCCATAGGAGTGACTTATAGGTTACCAGGTGTCCCATTTAAGGTTAGGTATAGGTATACTACACCTAAGTAAGAGGTGATTACACCAACTTACCCCAGCTGAGTGATCAGCCAGTTGTGTCAAATTGTTAGGCCAAGCCTGGGGTGGCATAATACATGCTGCAGCCCCTGGCAGGCCTTGGGTACACCAATGCCCTGGGTACCTAGTGTACACTGGTACAGGGGCTGACAGGGTGATCCACTTCCAATTGGTTATGCACCTAGGGTGCATAGTTTTAATTTAGTAGAGAGAACAGCAGGCTGGGGGTCTGATTGGCAGGCCCACAGCCTCAATATGTCAAAAACCAGTGAAGCAAAAAGCAAAAATTTGGGGTGACCATAGGATAGCAGACCCTACTCTCCTACACAACCCCCCCCAAACGCTGGGACATTAAACTAGCCTTGACCAGTCTCGTCTTCATGTCCTAAGTGGAAGTACCTGGAGAGACCATCTGCATTCCCATGGTCAGTACCTGGCCGGTGCTCCACTGTAAAGTCCATCCCCTGTAGGGAAATGGACCACCTAAGCAGTTTGGGGTTTTCACCCTTCATCTGATTTAGCCACAAGAGGGGCTTATGGTCGGTCTGAATCTTGAAGTGAGTGCCAAACAAGTATGGCCTCAGCTTCTTCAGGGCCCATACCACAGCAAAGGCCTCCCTCTCAATAGCTGACCAATTCTTCTCTCTGGGGGTCAACCTTCTGCTAATAAAAGCAATGGGTTGGTCTTGACCATCTACATTAAGTTGTGACAGCACAGCTCCCACACCCAACTCAGAAGCATCTGTTTGGACAATAAACTCTTTGGAGTAGTCAGGACTTTTCAGGATAGGTGCAGAGCACATGGCCTCCTTCAGGTCATCAAATGCCTTTTGACAGCTTACTGTCCACTGAACCTTTTTGGGCATCTTCTTGGATGTCAGATCATTAAGAGGAGTCACAATGGACCCATAGTTCTTAACAAACTTCCTGTAGTACCCAGTCAAGCCCAAGAAAGCTCGAACTTGAGTCTGGGTGGTTGGAGGGGACCAGTCCTTGATGGATTGTATCTTACTCTCCAGTGGTTGAACTTGGCCTCCACCTACAAGGTGGCCCAAATACACAACCTTACTCTGCCCTATCTGGCACTTAGTAGCCTTGATAGTGAGGCCTGCCCTTTGCAGAGCCTCAAGAGCCTTCTTCAGGTGGATCAGGTGATCCTCCCAGGTGGAGCTAAAGACAGCAATGTCATCAAGATATGCTGCGCAAAAGTCATCCAACCCAGTAAGGACTTGGTTCACCAGCCTTTGGAAGGTGGCAGGTGCATTCTTCAGACCAAAGGGCATCACCACAAACTGGTAGTGCCCACCTGGGGTTGAGAATGCTGTTTTGGCCTTAGACTCCACAGCTAATCTGATTTGCCAATAGCCAGCTGTTAAGTCAAATGTGCTCAAAAACTTTGCAGAAGCTAGTTTGTCTATGAGCTCATCTGCCCTTGGAATAGGGTGTGCATCTGTCCTGGTGACAGCATTGAGTCCTCTGTAATCCACACAGAACCTCATCTCTCTCTTGCCATCTTTGGTGTGAGGTTTGGGGACCAGAACCACTGGGCTAGCCCAGGGGCTCTCTGAGGGTTCAATGACACCTAATTCCAGCATTTTATGTACCTCAGCCTTTATACAGTCCCTGACGTGGTCAGGTTGTCTGTAAAGCTTGTTCTTTACAGGCAGACTGTCACCAGTGTCCACCACATGGGTACACCAGTCAGTTTGACTAGGTATCAAGGAA
This sequence comes from Triturus cristatus, assembly GCF_964204655.1. NCBI lineage: Eukaryota > Metazoa > Chordata > Amphibia > Caudata > Salamandridae > Triturus > Triturus cristatus. The sequence goes on from NC_140579.1 coordinate 1,168,864,567, forward strand.
AACATATGTGAAAATGATTGTAGAACCTGTCTACATTCAGTCTGCTGATGGGCAGTGAGGTTGCCTCCAAGGGTCACTCCTTCAACTGAGCCATCTTCAGGGTTCTGAGACAACAGGTCTGGGAGAGGGTCACTCTCTTCCTCCTGTCCCTCATCTGTAGCCATGAGCAAGCCCATGTCTGCCCTGTCAACATATGCTTTAAGCCTGTTAACATGGAGTACCCTGTGGGGACTCCTGGGAGTTCCTAGGTCGACCAAGTAGGTGACCTCTCCCTTCTTTTCCAGGATTGTATGGGGTCCAGACCATTTGTCTTGGAGTGCTGCTGGGGCCACTGGCTCCAACACCCATACCTTCTGTCCTGGCTGAAACTCAACCAAGACAGCCTTTTGGTCATGCCAAGCTTTCTGTAAGGCCTGGCTTGCCTCAAGGTTTTTGGATGCCTTCTCCATATACTCAGCCATCCTGGAGCGGAGACCAAGTACATAGTCCACTATGTCTAGCTTAGGCTTTTTGAGAGGTAACTCCCATCCTTCCTTCACCAAACACAGTGGGCCTCTCACAGGGTGCCCAAACAACAATTCAAAGGGGCTGTAGCCAACTCCTTTTTGTGGGACCTCTCTGTAAGCAAACAGAAGGCAGGGTAGAAGGATGTCCCATCTTCGCCTGAGCTTTTCAGGTAATCCTTTGATCATACCCTTTAGGGTCTTGTTGAATCTCTCAACAAGCCCATTGTATTGTGGGTGATAAGGGGTGGTGAACTTGTAGTTGACACCACATTCCTTCCACATAGCTGTCAAGTATCCTGACATAAAGTTGGTACCTCTGTCAGATACTACCTCCTTAGGAAACCCCACTCTGGAGAATACTCCCAGCAGGGCCCTGGCCACAACAGGAGCTGTAGTGGTCCTAAGGGGAATTGCCTCTGGATACCTGGTGGCATGATCCACTACCACCAGTATAAATCTGTGCCCAGATGCAGTGGGAGGATCCATGGGACCCACTATGTCTACTCCTACTCTTTCAAAGGGGACCCCCACCACAGGTAGTGGTATTAGGGGGGCCTTTGTTGTGCCACCTGATTTGCCACTGGCTTGGCAGGTCACACAGGAGCGACAAAACTCCTTTGTATCTTCATTCATATGAGGCCAGTGAAAGTGAGGGACAAGCCTGTCCTAAGTCTTGTTCTGGCCTAAGTGTCCTGCTAAAGGAATATCATGGGCCAAGGTGAGAAGGAAGCCCCTAAATTGCAGAGGTATAACCAACCTCCTGGTAGCACCAGGCTTGGGGTCTCTAGCCTCTGAATAAAGGAGCCCTTCATCCCAATACACTTTATGGGTACCTTGAGCATTCCCAGCAGCCTCAGCAGCAGCCAGCTGTCTGAGGGGTTCAAGAGAGGGACAGGATAACTGAGCCTGCCTCAAGTCAGCCCTTGAAGGTCCCCCTGTCCCCAGAAACTCAACCTGATCAGGTTCAAGCTCTTCAGGGACAGTTCCTTCAGGGTCCTCTAGATCAGCTTCCTGGGAAGGCTGATCATCACTCTGAGGCAGGGGGGAAGGCACAGCCTTGACCCTCCTGTTCTTCTTCTTGGTAGGTGCTTGGTCCATTGTTCCAGGATCCAAGACCTGAGGTTCAGTGAGGCACTTTTTGGCCTGTGACCTGGTCACAGCAAGGACATGTGATGATATACCTAACATCTCTGCATGAGTCCTGTACTCCACTTCTGACCATAGAGAACTCTCTAGGTCATTGCCCAACAAACATTCTACTGGGAGGTCTGCACTAACCACAACCCTTTTGAGGCCAGTTACCCCTACCCATGAGAAGTTAACAACTGCCACACTATGTGAAGTAGTGGCATTGCTGGCATTGGTCACCAGGTAGTTCTCACCTGGTATGTACTGTCCAGGGTCCACAAAGCCTGGTGTCACCATAGTGACACTGGCACATGTGTCCCTGTAGGCTTGAGCCACTTTTTCATTTATTAAAGGCGTCTGTCTGTACTTGCCCAGGTTACTGGGGCTCACAGTCAGGGACAAATCAATGTCCCCATCACAGATCAAGACTGCCTGTGTCAGGGTTCTGTCTAAGTCAGAATCTCCTTCAGTTCCCATAGTGATTCCCACTACACCCTTTGTCTGGGGACCAACACTGCTAACAGTAGTACTGGGAGCAGGTGCCTTAGGGGCAACAGTGTTGGGGGTTCCACCCTTTTTGCAATCACTAGTCCAGTGAGTTGTATTTTTGCAATGATTGCACCAGGGTTTCTTTTGACCTTCTTTCTTCTTTTTGGACTGTTGGGACCCACCCTCCTTAGCAGTAGTTTGGGGCCCTGTTGAAGACTTCTGGTCTTTAGGTTTCTGATCTCCACCCTTTTGGTCTGTTTTCTTCTGATCACCCCCTTGGCCCTGGTTCTGGTTCTTTTGCTTAACCCTGGTTCTGACCCATTTGTCTGCCTTCTTTCCCAATTCTTGGGGAGAGGTCAGATCAGAGTCAACCAAGTGTTGATGCAGTTGCTGGTTTTGACAGTTATTTAAAATCTGTTCTCTCATCATCAAATTATACAATCCTGTAAAATCAGATACCTTACTTCCCAGCAACCAACCCTCCAAAGCCTTAGTGGCACATTCAACATATTCAGACCAGTCCTGAGTCTGTGTCTTTTGGGTGTCTCTGAACATTAACCTGTATTGTTCAGTGGTTAAGCCTAACCCATCTACCAGAACACTCTTCAGGACTCTGTAATTTCTGACATCCTCTTCTCTAACAGTGAGGAGTCTGTCTCTGCCTCTTCCTTCAAAGGAGAGCCAGAGGATTGCTGCCCACTGGTCTTCAGGAACCTGCTGTACTTTGCAGGCTCTCTCAAGAGCAGTTATCCATTTGTGGATGTCATCCCCACTTTTGTAGGGGGGCACAACCTTAGACAGGTTCCTATTATCAAAGACCCTATCTTTGTCCTTAGGGACAATGCTGCCACCAGTGGGTATAGACCCACTCTCTCTAGGTTGTCTAGCCTTGTTCAGTTTTTCTTCCATCAGGGCTACTTCTAGCTCCTGCTTCCTGATCCTCAGCTGGGCTTCCTGCATTCTGGCCTCATGTTCCCTCCTTTGAGGGGTGGTCATCCTTTTCCTGGAGTGACCTTGAGAGCCTCTAGAGCCATGGGAAGCATTGGAGTCACCTGAGCGATTCCTTTGCCTCCCAAGCCCTGTGTTAAGTCCACTGGGGAGATCCAATGGGGTAAACCCACTGTCAATCCCCAATAGCCTTAGTTTAGCTGGGCCAAGTATAACACTTGGCACTGGGCTAGTTCTCCCTTCATCATCACTACTTTCTGTATCCTCACCACTTTCCTCCCCTGTAGTATGATTCTCATCTAAGGGATGGCTATTGGAACTGGGTACCTCGGTAGCATCTTCAGAAGGGGGGCCTCCTGTTCCTGACCCTAAGGGGGCTAACTGGGAAGCTTTCCTGAGTTCTCTCTGATTCTCATCATTTTGCAAGAGTTCTCTGAGCTCAGCAGAGGTAGGGTTCTTGGGCTGTTTAAGGCCTCTAAGAGTTGCCAAATGCCTGAGCTCATTCTGGTTAAGGGTAGCAAAGCTGGATGGTGCCCTCTGGGGGTCACTCTCAACAGAGATGGGTACAGTGGACCCCTCTGCCCCGGCCATTGCTCTTAAGTGTGGGTGGATGTGTTGCAATCTACCTACACTTGGGTTTACCTACTAAACCTATCTAGTAGTTGTAGTCAGGGTGTGCTACTCCCTTTGCTCTACAACAACTAAGTTCAGTAGAACTTATGTATATCTAATCTTGTTTTATATGTACCTACAGGTACCTATGTGATCTTTCAATTGGTAACCAAGAGATTACAATGGTAAAACGCAGCAAGCTCAAATCCCACCGCTGCTCACCAATGTGAGAAGTTGGCCTGGTATATGATGCTCACTAGTTAAAGTGATCACCTTGTACCATGCCAAGCAACCCTTATGGTGTGGTTGTAAGTCAACCTTTTCGGACTAGCTGCCCTAGTGGTAGCGTAGGCTAAGCAGTCTTTGAGGCTAAACTCGTGAAGCGTGTTAAGCCAGCTGTTTTACCAAATGCAACCCCCTTTTATACCAATGAAAGGACACCACACAGATATATATTCAAAATATATATGTATTTATTTCTCAAAGTAACCCCTAGTCTCTTTATGAGCACAGGAGCACAAATCGTCAAACAAGATTACAGTAGAATACACAGAAGTTGCACTTTATATGGATAGGCCCTGGTGGCCGCTCGAACCATATACTAAAATAGTGGTATAAGTACCACGAACAGAAAAGGGAAAAGGCCTAGGGCCTCTAGAATCGCTGGGCCTACAAGGAGCTAACTTCAGTTAGTGACCAGCAGGTCCACGGGTGGCGTGTGCAGAGCAAATAGTCACACGCGTGCTCCCATAGGTTTCAATGGGTGCGTAAAAAGTACAAAGTTACTGCAAAAAGGATCTTCCGGATGGACTAGGAACTCAAGATTTTGAACATAGGCACTAGAGATGTAATACTACACTTGGGCACAGGTGTGCCAGCTTTACCTCACCCACAGGAAGCGGGTGCATAGGCCTCGAAGTGCGTCGGGTTTCTTCTATCTGTTCCGTGGAGCCTGAAGACAAAGATGCTGCAGGCGGTCGGTCCGGGAGAGATGCAGTGGATCCAAGAGTGGATCGGAGATGTTGAAGACCTGTAAGCAGAGGGGACAGTGTTCACAGTCACTAGCCAGTGACCGGCGTGGCACCAGGTGGGTACCAGGCAATGTCGGGTGCAAACAGGAAGAAAGGTGTAGCTTGTCTCTGCAGCCACGTGGTCCCTGGAGGTCGACGACGTCCAGGAGTCGGTTCACGAGCTGTCCCACGCAGGCTCTCGCTGTCGGCGGTGTCGGCGACTTGATCAAAGCAAACAAGCCTTGGCAAAAGCAATTGTTGTAGGAGATGAAATAAGCTGATGGTTCTGACCAGCAAGGTCAGAAGGACTGCTCCTTTGGAGGGGAGCAAGGGCCAGTCTGGAGCAACCAGACCAGTGGTGTATTTCGTAGAGTTCGTCGCCAAGATGGCTACTAGCCAGCGGGCCAGCAACCGGTTAGGCGCGTCGAGTGGCAAAATGCAGAAGGGCCCCCCGCAGATCGTAGAGTTGCTGGAGGGCTCACCTTTGGTGCAGATGCTGCTCGGGTGTTGGGCTTCTCAGATCCCAAAGCACAACTTGGAGGGAGCCTCGGTTGTTGCACTTGTCAGCTTGTCGTGGTCGTTTCAAGATGGCTGGCTCCACATGTCTCGGTGCCTCCACGGGTCTCCTCTTTTCAGGGACTGTGGATCGGGCGGTGAGAGGTCTGGAGGTCCAGGTCTTGTCAGTCTCTGGGCTCGGGCTCCGGCGGGAGGCGGCGGCAAAGCAGACGTTGATTCGCTGGATGGTGCTTGCGTTAGCAAGGTGGTCACTCCCTGACCACAGGGGAGATTGGCTTCAGTCCTCTGGGCAGCAGAGCGTCGAAGTTCCCGTCTTCTTCTTAGTGTTAAGTTGATTCCAGGATGTCTGAAGTCTTAGGACACAGCTCCTACCTTTAAGCGGATTCTAGGGACCGGACTACCTGCTAGGTCCCTCCCTATGGGTGGGACCAGGAAGGGGGGTGGTTACACCCCCAATCCTTTGTCCAGCTCGCCCCAGGCCCGGGACTGGTGTGCCCCAGGACCGGTTTGAACTGGCATATGCACCGAGGCTCCTTGTGAGCCACAGGCATGTCTGGTTTCTTTCAAGCCCTACCTGACCAATACACAAAATCCTGTCTGGGGTGGTGCATGCACCTCCCCTGGCAGGAAACCCTTTGTCCACACCTCCCAAGCTGGAAGGACTCCCAGCAGCAGGAGGGCAGACTTGTGTCTGTGGTGGCAGCATCCATTTTGTGGAGCTGAGGCTATGTCTGATTTTACCCGGGTTTCAGGTACTGTACATGTCGTGTCCCTCTAGAAGGGTGGAATGCTAACCCCGTCGCCAGAATTGGCGAGGGGTTAGTATTCCAATTCGTATGACACCTTACTCGACATGTTTTGATAAAGCCAAACCAAAGATAGCATTTAACCGCGAGGTTCATAATGCACTTAAGAGTATATGGTATGACGATATCTGGAAACAGTAGAAGGAAGTTGTTCCGACCACTGCAGACAGGCTCAGCTCATGCCAGAGCACCATCTCACATGGAACCAAGCACTCTGCCTTCAGGATTGTTAAGGCCTGCCATAGGAGTGACTTATAGGTTACCAGGTGTCCCATTTAAGGTTAGGTATAGGTATACTACACCTAAGTAAGAGGTGATTACACCAACTTACCCCAGCTGAGTGATCAGCCAGTTGTGTCAAATTGTTAGGCCAAGCCTGGGGTGGCATAATACATGCTGCAGCCCCTGGCAGGCCTTGGGTACACCAATGCCCTGGGTACCTAGTGTACACTGGTACAGGGGCTGACAGGGTGATCCACTTCCAATTGGTTATGCACCTAGGGTGCATAGTTTTAATTTAGTAGAGAGAACAGCAGGCTGGGGGTCTGATTGGCAGGCCCACAGCCTCAATATGTCAAAAACCAGTGAAGCAAAAAGCAAAAATTTGGGGTGACCATAGGATAGCAGACCCTACTCTCCTACACCCCTCATCTGGGTGGACTGGGGATAGTAAAGCAGTAAATAACATGTGTTTTACTGCCCCTTATAATCAGTCGTCCGTGGATGATGTCCCGACATGTGGTGTCGTAAGTGAAAATGTAAAGGCTTGACACCTTTTTTATTCAATTAAAAAAAAGGAAACCTAGTAGTCTGAATGAGCTAGCCTGTATAACCTCTCCCTCTTCTATCAAGCAGACTAATGGTGAAATTGTCCTTGACCCCCCTGGGGAGGGCGCATTTCAAGTCTAGTGTAATGGGATAAAAGTGCAGAAGGGAAAACACAATTATTTTTAAAAACGGCATATTATGAAATGTAAACCAAAAAGGTTGAGGTTCTCTGAGTCCATGGAAGGACTTGAAAATGTCATTTTGTCCCCAAAAAGTAAAGAGTTCAAGGCTGCTGGGTCCCATGGTGGTCAAGAATTCGACTGTCCGGATGTGAATTTTCTTCCTTCTTCCTCAATTTTGAGAGAGGTGTCCACATTGGGGGGATTAGGACAAATGGAGGGGCATAAGGATGGGAGGATAGTAGGCTGTAATGGAACAGGCTACAAGGAAGGGGAGGATCGGGAGCTTAACGGAAGAATCAAAAGTCCGAGTTTGTCCAGGTTGTTAAGGAGAATATGAGAGAAGGAATAAATAATACCCCGTTAGAGGCAGGGCAGATGATGGCTAGCTCTCCCTCTAATCTTTTGTGTACCGAGTTTTCCCCTGGTCAGATTACGCATTAACACGGAAGGTTGCATGGGGGAGGGAGGCGAGTCCTGCCTCTTTATCCCCCTTTTCCTCCTCTTCTTCACCCTTTGCAAACACAGAGGCGCTGGGATAGAACAAACGTATAGTGATAATGTTCGAGCAAGGCGCCAGAAAGGACAAGTAGCTAATACCCTGATTTTTGTTTCCCTATTTGACAACGAACTGGGCCCAATTAACAGAAGCTGCCTATTGCAGCTACTATCTGAATTTGAGGACCTGAGATTAATAACAAGGGGAGATATAGATTGGGTCTTTTTGGTGCATCAAAATGGGTTCCCAACCTCTAAAGTTACTTTTAGTTCTGGGATAATTTCAATGTAAGTTTTGACGAACGTCGATCGCTTTAGGAAAAATGGGATTGACGAAACCTTGTATGATGGGTCAGTAGTTGGTCAGTCTGAATTTCCCAGAGGAGACCACAAGGCTTTACATAGGGTGACAACGAATTGCAGGAGGCACGTAAACTCAAAATAGACTGTCACAATCTCGTTTGCTAATCACTCTGGGAAAAGAGTGGTTAATACTGTGGGACATGAGGATCAAAGGGCTGCCAAATCGAGCAGGGATGCTGAGTTGGCACAGTGGAGTTGGGTGGCTGGATCATTGAATGCTCCCAAAGGAAATAAAAATCTCCCCATGCTGCAGAGGTAGCCCCCGGGGAAACATCCTGTCCTGGAATGTGGCAGGTGTAGGAAACCCCAGTTTTAAACTGAGTTCGGTAATGATTTATAATCCATGGATAATTTGCCTGTAGGAAACATGTAGTTGTGTAGATTTTAGTTTTGGGAATTTATTTGGTTTTTGTTGCTCAGCAAAACCCTCAGTAAAGATCGCGCAAGTGGGGTGTTTAGTAATCCTACTAAGTAACAGCATAAATTGGAACCCATTGGTTTTTATTCATCCATCTAAACTCTGCATGTGTTTAAAACTAAGCTTGGGTAATGTGACACAAAGACAACACTCTACCTTTTTATTGGCAAACATATATATACCTCCAAATAAGGTGTCTGATACTCTTGTTGTCTCCATGTTTTTTTTTGTTGCACAGAATCAGCATTTCTGAAGATTGCACCGACCATCCTGTGGTTCTATCGTGGAAGATAAAAAAGATAAACTGGGTTTTGAATGCTTTAGTAAGGGACCAATTTAAGCAGGCATCATTTTCCAGCCAAAGGGAAATCAATATGTTAAAGCGGGTAAGAACTAGACTTAAGGTCTCTGAACATAGGAGGGCAGAGGATTCTAAATGGATCAAACTGAGAGAGGTAGCACAGTCTGGTGATTCACGTAAATATTGGGCCCTCATCGCTGAATTCTGTGATAGTAGAACTAAGGCAGAAGCCATTCTAAGATCGAACGCTGAATGGACCCTATATATTTCACAGTTTTATGCACTAAATACTAGGAACAGTTTCAATTTGGAGCAAATCTCTGAATCCTCTGTAGAGAATATTTATGGTCCTCCGTCTTGTAAATAGAAAGTTTTATTAAGGGGCATGGTACTCTGGTGCGATGAGTCCAGATGGTCTTCCAATAACTGTCATTAATCAAGATAGGTCAGCATTGGCTCAGTTTCTTTGCCCGTGTTTGCTCACTGCTACGCTTACGGAATCATACCGTCCTATTGGAGAGGAAGCATGGTGGTTCCATTATATAAAAAGCATTGAAAATGCAATAGGTATCGCCTTTGATTAAGTTAAAGCCATTTGCTTTGCTAATGGTATTGTATAGCAAAGCAAATGGCTTTAACTTAATGAAAGGCGAGACCTAATGTTAGTCAGTGTCAGTCAGTGTCAGTCAGTTTCAGTCAGTCAGTTTCAGTCAGTCAATTTCAGTCAGTCAGTCAGTCAGTCAGTCAGTGTCAGTCAGTGTCAGTGTCAGTCAGTGTCAGCCAATCAGTGTCAGTTAGTCAATCTCAGTCAGTGTCAGTCAGTTTCAGTCAGTGTCAGTCAGTCAGTGTCAGTCAGTCTGTCAGTCGGTCAGTGTCAGTCAGTCAGTGTCAGTCAGTCAGTGGCAGTCAGTCAGTGTCAGTCAGAGTCAGTGTCAGTCAGTGTCAGTCAGTATCAGTCAGTATCAGTCAGTGTCAGTCAGTGTCAGTCAGTGTCAGTCAGTCAGTGTCTCTCAGTCAGTGTCAAGTCAGTCAGTCATGGTCAATCAGTCAGTGTCAGTTAGTGTCAGTCAGTCATTGTCTGTCAGTCAGTGTCAGTCAGTGACAGTCAGTCAGTGTCAGTCAGTCAGTGTCATTCAGTTTCAGTCAGTGTCAGTTAGTCAGTGTCAGTCAGTGTCAGTCACTGTCAGTCAGTCAGTGTCAGTAAGTCAGTGTCAGTCAGTTTCAGTTAGTGCAGGTCAGTGTCAGTCATTGTCAGCCAGTTAGTGTCAGTCAGTCAGTTTCAGTCGGTGTCGGTCAGTCAGTGTCAGTCAGTTTTAGTCAGTGTCAGTCAGTGAGTGTCAGTCAGTGAGTGTCAGTCAGTGAGTGTCAGTCAGTGTCAGTCAGTAATTGTCAGTCAGTCAGTCAATTTTAGTGTCAGTCAGTCAATGTTAGTCAGTGTCAGTCAGTGTCAGTCAGTCAGTGTCAGTCAGTTTCAGTCAGTCAGTGTCAGTCAGTCACTGTGGCAGTCAGTCAGTGTCAGTCAGTCAGTCAGTGTCAATCAGTGTCATTCAGTGAGTGTCAGTCAGTGTCTGTCAGTCAGTGTCAGTCAGTCATTGTCAGTCAGTCAGTGTCAGTCAGTCAATGTCAGTCAGTCAGTGTCAGTCAGTCAGTCAGTGTCAGTCCGTTTCAGTCAATGTCAGCAAGTCAGTGTCAGTCAGTCAGTGTCAGTCAGTCAGTCTCAGTCAGTGTCAGTCAGTCAGTGTCAGTCAGTTTCAGTCATTGTCAGTCAATCAGTGTCAGTCAGTCAGTGTCAGTCAGTCAGTGTGGCAGTCAGTCAGTGTCAATCAGTCAGTCAGTGTCAGTCAGTGAGTGTCAGTCAGTGAGTGTCAGTCAGTCAGTGTCAGTCAGAGTCAGTCAGTCAGTGTCAGTCAGTGTCTGTCAGTCAGTGTCAGTCAGTCATTGTCAGTCAGTCAGTCAGTGTCAGTCAGTTTCAGTCGGTGTCAGTCAGTCAGTGTCAATCAGTTTCAGTCAGTGTCAGTCAGTCAGTCAGTGTCAGTCAGTGTCAGTCAGTCAGTGTCAGTCATTGTCAGTCAGTTTCAGTGAGTGTCAGTCAGTGAGTGTCAGTCAGTTTCAGTCAGTGTCTGTCAGTCAGTGAGTGTAAGTCAGTGAGTGTCAGTCAGTGAGTGTCAGTCAGTGTCAGTCAGTCAGTCAATGTTAGTGTCAGTCAGCCAATGTTAGTCAGTGTCAGTCAGTCAGTGTCAGTCAGTTTTAGTCAGTCAGTCAATGTTAGTGTCAGTCAGTCAATGTTAGTCAGTGTCAGTCAGTCCGTGTCAGTCAGTTTCAGTCAGTCAGTTTCAGTCAGTGTCAGTCAGTCAGTGTCAGTCAGTCAGTGTCAGTCAGTCAGTGTGTCAGTCAGTCAGTGTCAGTCAGTCAGTCAGTGTCAATCAATGTCAGTCAGTCAGTGTCAGTCAGTCAGTGTCAGTCAGTTAGTGTCAGTCAGTGTCAGTGTTAATCAGTCACTGTCAGTCAGTGTCAGTCAGTCAGTGTCAGTCAGACAGTGTCAATCAGTGTCAGTCAGTGTCAGTCAGTCACTGTCAGTCAGTGTCAGTCAGTCAGTGTCAGTCAGACAGTGTCAATCAGTGTCAGTCAGTGTCAGTCAGTCAGTGTCAGTCAGTCAATCAGTGTCAGTCAGTCAGTGCCAGCTAGAGCAGCTCTGCTGACCTGGTTCTCTGGCTCTAAAGCAGCTCTGCTGACCTGGTTCTCTCCCTCTAAAGCAGCTCTGCTGACCTGGTTCTCTGGCTCTAGAGCAGCTCTTCTGACCTGGTTCTTAGGCTCTAGAGCAGCTCTGCTGACATAGTTCTCTGCCTCTAAAGAAGCTCTGCTGACCTGGTTTCTCTGGCTCTAATACAGCTCTGCTGACCTGGTTCTATGGCTCTAAAGCAGCTCCGGTGACCTGGTTCTCTGGCTCTAGAGCAGCTCTGCTGACCTGGTTCTTAGGCTCTAGAGCAGCTCTGCTGACCTGGTTTCTCTGGCTCTACAGCAGCTCTGCTGACCTGGTTCTCTGGCTCTAGAGCAGCTCTGCTGACCTGGGTCTTAGGCTCTAGAGTAGCTCTGCTGACCTGGTTCTCTCCCTCTAAAGTAGCTCTGCTGACCTGGTTCCCTGGCTCTAGAGCAGCTGTGCTGACCTGGTTCTTAGGCTCTAGAGCAGCTCTGCTGACCTGGTTCTCTCCCTCTAAAGCAGCTCTGCTGACCTGGTTTCTCTGGCTCTACAGCAGCTCTGCTGACCTGGTTCTCTGGCTCTAAAGCAGCTCTGCTGACCTGGTTCTCTGGCTCTAAAGCAGCTCTGCTGACCTGGTTCTCTGACTCTAGAGCAGCTGTGCTGACCTGGTCCTTCACATCTAACATGGGCTTCAATTGGAATTCCATAGAGCATATTATCAAGCCCATTATCGCCATTTTAGCGGCAGTTTTCTGCCGCTAAAGCTGCGATAGTTTTATCGCCTGTCTTGATAATATGCCCCCTGGTTCTTAGGCTCTAGAGCAGCTCTGCTGACCTTGTTTTCTGGCTCTAAAGCAGCTCTGTTGACCTGGTTCTCTCCCTCTAAAGCAGCTCTGCTGACCTGGTTTCTCTGGCTCTACAGCAGCTCGGTTGACCTGGTTCTCTGGCTCTAGAGCAGCTCTGCTGACCTGGTACTTAGGCTCTAGAGCAGCACTGCTGACCTGGTTCTCTGGCTCTAAAGCAGCTCTGCTGACCTGGTTCTATGGCTCTAAAGCAGCTCTGCTGACCTGGTTCTCTCCCTCTAAAGCAGCTCTGCTGACCTGGTTTCTCTGGCTCTACAGCAGCTCTGCTGACCTGGTTCTCTGTCTCTTGATGCACAGCGAGTGTGTGTACATCAGGGGGTCTCATCTCCTCCAATCGTTAAATACAGCACTGAGCTGCTGCCCGACAGAGGGTCACGATAATGTACACAAAGGCCGAGTACCCTCCAGGTGCCTCTGTTCCCACAGCCCTCCTTCCCGCGGCCCTGCTTCCGTGTGCACAGCACCAGGGCACAAGCGCGGAATCACAACAGACGCACATGCGGGGTGCACAAAAGGCACTTGTGTTCCTTCTGTGGTGTGTCTGCATCACCTCTAAGCGGAGAGTGTTCCACTGGGGCTCATTGCATCCTTGCTGTGCAAGAGCTAAGATGACGCTGCACTCCCTGTGTGACGAGAGCCCACGTTTCTTCCAAGGCCTGGCTAACTACCCCGAAGACCACTGGGTTCATGTCCGCAAACCAGAACATGTCTTACAAATATACATTGTATCCTTAACTAGGACCATTCAAACATACCTCGGCAGTCCAACACCGCCTTACACTAAATATACTTGTCAGCTCATCATAATGCGCAAATTAATGCATGAATAGATTGCTTTTAACACCAGAGAGATAAGGTGCGTTGATGATGCAGCAGAATTCCACCTTTTGCGAGGGTGGGGGGCTGAAGCAGGAGAGGCTGTCAGCGGCCATTACAAGCGTGTGGATGGCACTGCAAATGAGAAAAAAATAGTGCTTCCAGTCCTTTAAAGGAAAGAGTGTAAATCCGCCCGTAAACGATCCAATCCCGGTGGGCGTGCCTAAAAGGAGAGATAAGGTGCGTTGATGATGCAGCAGAATTCCACATTTTGCGAGGGTGGGGGGCTGAAGCAGGAGAGGCTGTCAGCTGCCATTACAAGCGTGTGGACGGCGCTGCAAATGAGAACAAAATAGTGCTTCGAGTCCTTTAAAGGAAAGAGTATAAATCCGCCCGTAAACAATCCAATCCCGGTGGACGTGCCTAAAAGGAGACAGGGTGGCAACAAGGAATGATTGGCATGCCTTCAGTGCAATCATTGCACAGCCTTTGGCATAATTTGTGACGTCAAACGACGCGCACGAATGAAAGCTGAAGGCAGAGCTGGGACTAGGCTTCTGGAATCTTATCGATTCCAAGTAGTCTCGTATGACGAGGACAGCGCATGCGCTGCTGACGTCAGGCCGAGACCTAAAAAAGGCTCTTTCACCCATATATAACGCATACACCTTCAATGAACAGTTAACACCAGGTAAGTTTAAACTGTGGGAAAAGCATTGTTCTGTTAGGAAAGCTCACAAGGAAGCCACTTACTTCAGATGTTTGTGTCTGACGAGATTGTCACCAATTTGAATCTTGTTTGGTGCAAAATGATTACGCAGTTAAGATACTCAGCTGCAGTTTAAAACACGCATTGGCAAAGCCAATAGGTCTGACCTTTGCAACCTATTAGGTTTGCCAATGCCTTTTGGTGATGCACTATACCATCACAATTTTTTCCCCCTGATGCTGTGTAGCATCGTCAAAAGTTATAAAAATGGCACAGTAATGCAACTGCAGCTATCGGTCTCATCATTCCATTTGCACATGCATGCGTGATGATGTATGTGCGCACCAACAGAGTGACACAGGTGCCATTTGCTTTAGGTTTTTATTTACCAATATGAGATGGAGTCACATGGATTGCTGTTGCAAAGTCATCCTGTGCCCTGGGCACCCCCCAACTTTTTGGTGGCTGGAACGGGTGGTAACTGACTCTGACTGACACTGGGTTCTGTCTAACCAGGCCCAGGGCCAATGCAAAGCTGAAAAGGAACACATTAGAATACAGTTAAAACACCCAATATACACTAGGGTACACTATGGTATGGTGGGGTACCCCTGTAATTGGCATGACCTACCCCCATAGGCCCCTAGTATATAATAGGGCAGGGGATTTAAACTACCTAGAAGTCCCCAGTACCCTGGGGCCAGGCTGTTTAGAGGCCAGCAGCTTTTTCTGCACTTGCATGTGTGCACTGCTGAAGGTCAGTTTAAAAACAGCTCTGGGTGCCAGGACTGCTTTTAAAAAGTAAATTGTGCCCAAACTTGACTTTGGTGGTAGGGGCACTTAAAATGGAAAACCTACAATGTGTTGGCATATTAGGGACCCCCAGGGTCTCCCCTAGGTATCCCAGGGGTGGGGGGTCAGATATGTATAAGGTACACCTCTATAAAATGTGTTTTTATATGCCTGGGTAAAGTGAAATTTCACATTTCACTCCCCACATTGTGGTAAAGTGCTGCTCAAATTCGACTTTAATGCTAGAAGCACTGTGGAAGGAGGATCTGCAATATTTCTACAGATTCGGAACCCCTAAATTCTCCCCTAGTTGCACAGAGGGTGGGGGTCCTGGAGGAATTAGGGAAATACTTATAAAATATGTTTTTATAAGTCCTGGTGCTAGAAAACTGGCCCAAGTCATTTTCCCTATTGCAAATCCCAGGCCCTATAGGTTAACATTGCAAGAAGTTATTAAATAATAACTAGTGATAGGAAGGACCTAGAGACACCATTCAAAGACTTATCAGAATAGAAGTGCTAAATCCAACAATAGTTATAAGACTTTCTCGTTTGTAAGTCCAAATTCAGCCTTCCAGTGGTCTGCCCTGATTGGTCAGAGTTAAGTGGATTAGCCAGGCTGCTTTGAAGAGGTGATAAAGAGCCCCTGGGGTTACAAACTCTCCTGGGAGAACAGTGTGCTGTTCCATAGGAATGCCAGGCCAGGGGCAGGAGTCGTAATTCATGCTCTTCAAAGGCAGAGGGGAGACCTGGGTGTCAGTTTCACTTTTACACTCTTGACCCAGAGTCAGGGCTAGGCTTAAGGAAGGTATGTGCAGATGGTAGTGGGAGAGTCTAGGTAAATAAGCCATCCCTGGGGGGGTGTTTAGCCAGGCCTTGACTCTCTGCTGGAAATTCAGCCATTATGGATATGGAAGATTTGATGCACTCTGGGACAAAATGATGCCACACTCTACAGGAAGTGGTAATCGTCTTGAGGAGTTACCCTGCTCCCATTGGTCAGGAATTACCTGCTGCTTGACCCAGAAAATTTTGAATAAGTATCTGAGAGGGGGCAGAACCCTCCAGATCTGCTGCTTGAAACTTACTGAAGCAAGACGTACCCTGCTGAGACGTTTTGCTGTGCAAAGATTTCTAAGGCCTGACCTCTGAAGACGGCACCAACTGAAACTACAGCCCTGTGGATAACCTTGCTGCAAAAAGACTACAAGCTACAGGTTAACAGAGCTCACCTGGACATCCCCACAAAGAATTCCCAGCCTGGAGTGCCAGTGGATTTGTAAGGGTTTTGTTCAAGTGGATTGCAGAATTGAAGTTTCACGCTTTCAAGGACCCTCTTGGAGATTCCAGAACCTTGGACTGTGTGTTGGATACTTTGGGACCTGCAAGCAGAACTTCAGGAAGGAGTTCTAACTGGACCCCGCCTGCTGAAGAAGGCGGTACAACACAGTGGGGAGAAAATTCTTGAGAACAATTTCTAAAGGTGTGTCCCTGTCAGAAAAAACGAAATGACTAAAAGGGGCACTGTTGGTTTCTAAGCACTAGAAAGTGACTAATCTTTAAAAATTCATATGTCTGGTTCCCTACAGTGGATCCTTTTCTTTTTGGTGTCATTTAAAAGATAAAAATATTACCTATTTTTATAAATTGGTGTTGGGTTTTTATTTTGTGTTGTGTCTTGATTATTTACTGAAATTGTGTTTTTAAATGCTTTACATACCTGTCTTTGAAGTTAAGCCTGTCTGCTCGCAGCCACGTTACCAAGGGTTGAGCATAGGAATAATTTTCTAAGACCTATTCTGGGTCCTACCATGTGTTAGTGGGGAGCAGCCATCACAACGCGGTTTTTACCACGCGCAGCTTTTACATCGCATGCCTTACAACGCATGCGATGTTACAACGCAATGCCATTACAACGCAAGTCTTTACATCGACTTGCGCTAGATGGTATGCTAACATTACAAATAGTGTAGTTTACTATCCCAACACCTTCCCTACTGTTACGTGGACTGGAGTTGGAATAGTAAATTACACTTTTCTAATGTTAGCACGCCATCTAGTGCAAGTCGATGTAAAGACTTGCGTTGTAATGGCATAGCGTTGTAACATCGCATGCGTTGTAACGCATGCGATGTAACTGCACGCGTTGTAATGACACGCGTTGTAATGTCATACATCCTGTGTTAGTGGCCTTATTGCCAGTGGCAGACCTACATTTACCACTACCAATAATCCACTTTCCAACAACTGCTAAATGAAAAACAAATAAGATTTTTTAGCGCAAAGGTGCAAATTACAAAAAAAAGAGGATTGCAGGTGGTTAGGGTAATAGAGTGATAGGAAACGGGTGGGGGAGCGAAAGTGAAGGCATCACATCAGGCAGAAAGCAACATTAGGAGTGGGGATGAGCTTGCATGGAGTGAAGAACACAAAGAGCAGTAGAGCGGGGGAGAGAAGAACACAGAACGCAGGGCGGAGATCTCTCCAAAAATGACAAAATCACAATGCGGTTGGGGGAACACATAAGGAACAAGAACATCAGGAACTGCGTGGTGGTTTTAGTGAGAAGTACACAAGAGAGAAACAGAGTGCGGGGTAGGCATTTGGGGGAGAACACAAAAGTGAGAAGTAGACTGCTGGAAAACACATGCACTCTATTGGAATGCTTAGCTAAAAAGAAAAACGAAAGTTCCCTAAAAGTGATCAGTGAAAGGACAAGCCAGCCAATGAGAGAAATAGTAAGGAAGCTATATTTCAGGTGAGGGACAATCACAAGATGGACAAGCTGGGACAAGGTAAGCCATTGAATAAGAAGCAAGCAAATGAGAATGACAATGACAATAAAGGAAATCAATGGTAAGCAATAGGCGGGCTGTATACCCTTTGAGTTGTTTGGTAGGCGCGTCCTACAAATATAGGTTTCTCAGCAGATTTTAGATTTGCTGATCAACTAATTGCACACATTTTCATTTCTTTCTGTTAAGAGACACCCAGGAGAGAAGAATTACTTCTTATTTATCTGTTTGTCCCTTCCTTCACAGTATAGGAAAGTCTCTCTTTCCTTTTCAGCCTGAGGCATCTGAAGATCAGCATTAACCATTCACAAGTGTCAGATTTTTTAACAAAAAGTATGGGATCTGGTTTGGTACAATTAAGAACACTTGGGACTGCTCCCAGTAGATCCTGTCCACTTCAACCTCTGTTCGTAGCCCTCAAGAAGAGTTCTGCACAGATGTCAGCAACATGTGCACTAGCCCTCACTGCTCCTTTAGCAAAGTACTCTATTGGAATTGAAAGCTCTGACATGCATGTTACAAATTGAACCTTCACATAATCTCTCTGTTCACTCCATTGCAATTTCTTCATGTCTCATCTTCCCTTTTCTCTGTCGGCACCTTTTTTGTATCCTACCTTTGACATTTGTTCATGCCTCTCTCACGCCTACAAGCTTTCTCTCTCTTCCTTTACCTCGCCTTTTGTATGCACAACCTACCTTTTTTCTGTTTTCATCTTTTCTGTCACCCTGAACATCGTTCTGTATCTCTTTTTTGCTCCTCTGTTCTCTCTCTCAGTGGGCTCATCTTTGGTTGCTTTTCCTCTTCTCTCCCTGTTCACTCACTGTTCAAACCTTCTGTCTCTCCCTCTGTATAGATCACTCTCTCTTCCTTTCTCACCATCTTTCCTCTCTGTTTCACGCACTCTAGTAGTGTGACTGCCTATGAATTCTAAGTCTATATTCAGTTGCAGGGTGCTGCTTCTGGCACTGTCATTCATAGTAAAGAGGTAGAATTGTGAATTGTATCAGCGGTTAAATTCTGCCTGGAGTGTATCATAGTTGCCAACTGTCCCATATTTACAGGGACATATTGTTGCAGAAATGGTTCCTCTTCATTTCACACAGGTACGCAAACAAGAGCTTTGTATCTGCAGCAGCCCTGTGCTGCAAAGTGTCCCAGAAATGTTTTCTATAATGTTGCAACTATGGGTGTATATGTTTTTAAGATTTCATCTTTAAATAAGTCCAGCCATATGTGAAAATATTTGATCAATACTCCTATGGTTATACAAAAGGAAGAGGATGAGAGGGGAGAGGATGTGGTCTTACAGGCCAGAGCTGCCGACTTCGGAGCTGGAATCAGGTTTGAACGTTAGTGTTGGCTCAGCATCCTGTGATTCTGGGCAAATCACTTAATCTCCCAGTGCCTTTGTAATGTAATTGGTGCTCATGTAAAGTGCTCCAATACCTTTGGGTTCAGTTTGCATCATATATAACTCCACACAAAACAAGCATTGAAAATGCAATAGGTCTATCCTTTAATTAAGTTAAAGCCATTTGCTTTGCTAATGGTATTGTATAGCAAAGCAAGTGGCTTTAACTTAATGAAAGGCGAGACCTATTGCATTTTTAATGCTTGTTTTTTTTCTTTTCGATGTGCAGGGTCATGGATTGCGTGCAAGACAGGACACAATTGTGCATGTATACTGTGTTAAGGTCTGATGCGAACGCTTTAATAGCTCAACCTTACACTTCATTATGTGTGATCTCTGGTATTTGACTCTTTGTTTAATCAGATTTTAGTACTCAGTGCCCAGAAATAAAGTAGGTTGTCTTCCCCTACTGCACCAAGCACCTAATGGAGTAAGTTTACAAGTACCACTCCGTACACTGGATAATTTGCTGCGTGTATTCCCCGTCTGCTCCTGAGCAGGAATATTGGGAACTCAAATGCAATTGTTATACTGCGAGCGATGAACCGCATTAGACCTTGTTGGTTGCTTAATCGTTGTAGGAGAGTAGGATCTGCACTTATGTTGCCCCCACTTTTTTCTGATGTATACATTGGTTTCTGGCTATAGTCTGGCTGGGTCCCTGCTAATCAGGGCCCCAGCCTCTCTGTTCTCTCTAAACAACTTGGAGTGCATATTAGATGCACTAGTGATTGGATACTGTGGTACCTTATGAACCCCTAGTATATGGTACCTTAGGTACCAAGGGCATAGGTACTTCACAGGCCTACCAGGGGCTGCAGCATGTATTATGCCACCCCTGGGAAGCAGACTAAATCTGACACCACAGGCCTGCTACTGCAGCCTGGGTGAGGTAGTGTTAGCACTCCTCACTGAGGTATAGGTTCCTATATCTCACCTTACACACACATATAAACCTATCAGTCACCCCTAAAGCAGGACCTAACAATCCTGACGGCAGGGTGCTTGGTTTCCATGTGAGGGGGTGCCTCTGCCTGAGCAGGGCCCCTCTGCAGCTCTCAGAGTCTATTCTCGGTAGCTGTTTGTGGATGCGGTTAAACCATATACTCTTAAGTGCATTATAACCTAGCGGTAAATGCTAACTTTGGGATGGCTGCATCAAAACATGTCGTGTTTGGTATCAAACGCTTTGGAATCATACCCCACACCAGTAACTGGTGTGGGAATATGATCCCACCCTTCTAGAGGGATAGACATGTACCCACTGTGGAAACACGGTAGAATCCTGAAGAGCCTTGGCATCACAAAATGGATGCCACCAGCACAGACACTGGGCTGCCTTCCTGCTGCTGACTGAAACTCGCAGTGGAGGAGGCCCAACAATAGGCATCCTGTCACAGGAAGGTGTAACCACCTTCCAGACAGGATTTAGTGTATTGGGGCTGGGTGGGTGCACTCCTAGAGTGCTTTGAAGTCCTGCACTGGGGGAGCAATAGGCTCCTCTGTGCATATAGATCAAAATGTAAGAGGGGGGACAAGGAGCTAGTTTGAAATAGGTCCTGAACCAATGCTCCTAAAGGTAATACATAACCAATGTGGATGGTATCAGTTCCTCAAAGGGGAAGGGGAATTCTACAGCAACCAGGTAAATTGTAAGCAATATGGGATGTCTCCAGAAGATATATGAGTGTGCAGAGAGGAGAAAGGGTACTCCTATATGTAATTCGTGGTGCCCTCACATACCCTTGCGAGTGTATAGCATCATCATCGGGCAAAAGCTCCTCGTGGGGGTGGCGCTGCAGTCCTTCACGGGCCCTATTCAAGGGCTCTCTGGCGGAGATCTTTTAGGAGTTGCCGCATTTGTGCATGAGGGTGTGTGGGTTGGGAAGTGATAGTGAGTGCAAGATAAAATACCCCAGGGGGCCTAGACAATTTATTGGGAGGTTCCCTGGATCAGAGTAAAAAAGTCACGGGGATGGAGACGCACGATAGTGCCACATTGAGAGGGGAAATCAAACAAATAAGATCCTACTGCTCTCAACCCATGTAGTGAGTATCTAAAGTGTTATGTGTTAGAAGGGTCAACATGTGAGTGGGTCCCTAGTGGATCCTAGAGCGCTTCATCAGGACCATTTGAGGGAAACTGAAATTACAGGAATCAGGGAAAAGACACCCTATATTCCCATACATAACCTTCTTATAGGTTCTTATCGACACGTACTGTCTTCGGGACCCGTTCTTATACGTATGTCCTGTCCACAGCCTAAAGGAGACATAAGAGGGGAAAAGAGGAGGGAGACAAAGGAAAACACCAGTAACATATCCCAAATATGATACTGTTTTAAGAAGGGGCTAAAATACACATATATAGGTGCATAAGTGCCCAATGCACGTAGAATCTCTCCAAGGGAGCATGCACATACGTCACTAGTCATATGTCAAAATCCGCATGCTTTAAATGGGAAAAAAATGGGGGTGCATATTGCGAAAGAGTATAATCAAAATAAAGCTATCATGGTGATGGAGGACAGCTGTACTTGTGTATTACACAACCTTAGTACCGGACCGTGGGTAAATAGCAGTGCAGAAGGATGGCCGTAGGGGCCAGGTACATCGTTCCCATTAATCAAATAGATAACCACTCTCAATACGTTGCAGGCATCGTCAGAAGTGATTATCTATAAAAAATGGTCCTGCTTACAAACGTTACCGTGTCTACCCAAAACATAGTGGGGCGCGGAGTAATCATAGGGTGGCATGCTAAAGGTCAATGTTCCCCACCAATAGTGAGTCCGTGCATCGTATGGCCATAAGTATCAAATACGTTAGACCCAGACAACATAGAACACTCTCTGTGGTAGTAAATTAAATCCTACCCTCCCCGGAGCGAAGATGGGCTCCTTCAGCGGTACCGCGGGAGAGAGGAGGCTACTAAACGGACACAGAATGATGAGGAAGGGGATTAACAGAAACGCATAACAATGGATATTACTTTAAAAAGGGATTGATAGCGGCAGGCAAGGTTACTCACTTGTCGTCCTTTCCACGAAATGCGGGGAACCTACCCGTTCTCCAGAGCCGCGGGTGGTGATACGGAGGAGAAGCTTGTGGAGGAGGGCCAACAATAGGCATCCTGTCACAGGGAGGTGTAACCACCTTCCAGACAGGATTTAGTGTATTGGGGCTGGGTGGGTGCACTCCTAGAGTGCTTTGAAGTCCTGCACTGGGGGAGCAGTAGGCTCCTCTGTGCATATGCCAGCTCAAACTGGTTCAGGGGCTACCAGCCCCTGCTCTGGCATGAAACTGGACAAAGGGAAGTGGGTGTAGCCACCCACTCCCCTGACCCTCCCATAGGAGTGGTCATAGAGCTACTCCCTCCCTTCCTTTTAGTATAAGTTAGGGAACCCTTGCCATTGCAAACTAGATATCCCTGGACGACGCTCTGAAAGAAGAATCCTGGACCTTCGACGTTCCACTACCTTTGGAAGACTGAAGAATCTCCCTTGGAGTCAAGGAGTGACGCCCCTGCTTGGCAGGCACCAAAACGTTGCATCAACGGTCGCAAACTTTCCCACTCCCACCGGAGTCCGAAGTCCCTGCAGCCCCGGAAGTGGATTTCCTGACTTCTCGACGGCCACTGTGAGTCCCCAGCAAAGCTGAGGCGAGTGGACCCCACGAGTGATAAGGAACAGTAATACCCGGGTACCGTGCACTATTGTCGAGTGCAACCCTTTCACGACGCTCTATGAACTTGTGCTTTGGACCACATGTGGGCCAAGCCTCCAGCAGGATTTCCTTTGCAAATGAGAGGCCTACCTTGTCCCAAGTGACCGTGGGCTCCTGTGAAGTGAATCCTCATGAGGCGTCTTCACGATCCCTTGCCGGTTGGCTTGTGGGTCCCCTGAAGACTTTTCCACAGAACCAAAGAGCTTTCCTGGTTGCTCCAGGCCGGCCCTGACTTACCCTTGCTGGGTGAGTCCCTCAGACCTTGCTGGTCTGCACCGCTGACTTTCTTCACTTTCCACGAGACTTGCTGTTGCCAAGGCTTGTTGGCTCCAATCCGGTTGCCGATACCTCAGTAAGCTGAAGTCTTTGTGAGACACTCTGAATCCAGCTCCTGGTTGTCATCGATGCTTCCTGGACCTTGTGGCTGAAGAGTCAAGACACCTGTGATCACCTGAAATCACCCGACCACTGTGAGCATACAGCTTCCTGGCCCCGGATCACTGGCAAGTGACTTTGAACACTGTCTCCTCTGCTTTCAGGTCTTCTTTCTTCAGAATCCAGCCTTGGATTCCACCGGACACTTCTCCTGTCTTCACAAGCAGCAAGTCTTCTTTAGCTCCCATTGAAAACGACGCCGCGACCTGACACCTAAAGACACCTATGCACCCGGCTTCCCTGGGTGAGGTAACTCGAGTACTCCAGTGCTCCTGTGTGTGTTGGCTCTAGAACTACTTACCCTGTAAGTGAGTTGCTTGTAGACTCTCCCGAAGTATCCTAAAACTTTAAAATTCCAACCGCGACTTGCTCCTTTGAAGTCTATTGGGATCCACGGCTGTGTTCTCACACTGCATGCGTCTCCCATGGGTCCTTTACTTACCTGCCTTGGGTGGATTAGTGAGGCATCAAAAATACTATTAGGAAACTAGGGTCTAAGGGAATTTTTTTTTTACACCTGCCCAAGTTCCAATCCCCACTACTAACTCAATTATACACACAAACAAGAACTGGGGGTCTAGTAACAAACTGTCACGTACCCGTTTCGTTTTGCAAGGTACGGATCCGTGGGTAAAGTTTCTAGTACTGGTGCCGATCCTCACAAGGGGGGGGACTTGAGTAGGCTGTGTCGGGTAAGCAAGGAAGAGCGGATCCGGATGAGCTTCACGCCAGGAGGGGTTGAAGGGTTACCGGCACAGATCAAAACAACGTTGAAGCAAATGGGAGAAGACAACCCACACAATGCTCCGCAGCAGAGGAAACGTTTCTCGAAGGAAAACAGACAGGTGATTAATCCAAGAAGGCAGGTTCCACCATACTCCGTGAGTACAGCTTACAGGTCCAGGGCGAGGCAAAATTTCCAGAAGTGCACAAGAGCTTCGAAAGCCAAGCGAGGGAGTCAGGGAGGGACTTTGGTTTAAAAAGAGCTCTCAACCAATGAGCTTGCTCGAGGAAGGCTGGGGGCGGTACACAACCCTAAGTACCTACGTATAGCAGTCACTAGGAAGCACTGCTATAATTTTGTAACACTTTTTTAGTCAAGGTGTGCGGAGTGAATGGAATATTTAGGATTTTTCTCTCTACACAACCTTTTTTAGTTTTCACTGATTTTTTTGCACTGCACGATATAGGATTATTCATCCTGGACACAATGATCTCTTGATTTGCTTGTGTGGTCAATATCCATCAGCCCAAATGAGCAATAGAGCTTCTAACTAGTGAGGCAGTCTCTATGATCAAGAGACATACCTCCGTTATTAGTTGGATGACCAAATGATATGAACGATCAAGAGAACTAGTATGTTCCAATTCCATGCTCTATCCTATGAGTGAGATTGATGGTAATCCATGCTCTGCTCTAGGACTGTTCGGGATTGATCCTATGCACCAACTTCCTTCTTTCTTTTCTTCAGTGCTGTTTGTTACTAGACCCCCAGTTCTTGTTTGTGTGTATAATTGGATTAGTGAGGCCCCAGCGCTTCTGAAGACCTTAGGCCTTCTCCCTTCTCAAGTCGTTCTTCTTATACCTCTTTTTTAGTATATGGTCTGGTACGCCCCTAGGGCCCCCGCCATATAAGTGCTTAATTTGTTCTGAAACGTTGATTTGTGCATATGTCCTTGACTTCTAATCTCATAAAGAGATTAGTAGAGTGTGTCTAGTAATAAATACATATATATTTTATATATATACCTGTGTGGTGTCCTTTCATTTAGTGATTCAAGAGATTATAAGGTAAAACAAGCTGCTTTACATTCCTCTGAGACTTAGCCTGAAGGCTGCTCTCCACAGCTACCACTAGGATAGCTTTCTTTAAAAGGTTGTCTTAAACCTATCTACCATAAGAGTCGAATTGTACTGGTGCAAGGTGGCCACTTTAACTAGTGACCAGCATATACCAGGCCAACTTCTCACATTGGTGGGCAGCGTGTGGGATTACAGCTTGCCATTGTTTTACAAGAAAATCTCTATTTGAATTACTAACTGAAAACCACTAAAGGTACTCAAGGCACATATAAAGTCAAGCTTAGTATCAACAAGTTCTACTGAACTTAGAGCTGTGTGTGAAGGGATAGCACACCCTTGCTACAGCTCAAGCTAGGATCAGTAGGCCACAAACTAGTGTAGGTAGTACAACACTGCACAACACTAGAATGTCCTTAAGGGTTGGAACCAGTGGGCCCACCCAGCCTCAGTATAAGGACATGACTTTCTTTGACTTGAAAGCCATGTGTGCTGCAAGGCACCTGAGGATAGGACAGAGTCCCTCCACTCGACACCTGATAGATCTGCTGACAGCAGATGATCTGCAATTAGCTCTAGGAGCTAAGGGGTCTGAATCAGGGGGTGGGTCAGCTATAGTCTCTGGGTCAGATGATGAAAATCAAGATGACTTGGACTCTGTGGTTGAAGGGCCAGATCCACAGGGATCTGAAAAGGACAGAGGAATTCTCCCTAAGAGAACTGACAGTGGAAGAGAGGCATAGGTCCGCTTCAAGGGAATCTGAACACTCATATCACGCTGGCAGGGAATCTGTCCAGCAGAGGAACTTATACCTTCCTAGAAGAGAGACCTTCTCTGAAAGAATGTACAAACTGCAGAATTATGAGGAAGCAAGTGTTGCCCTCAAGGCCAAGCAGTTGGCATTAGATAGAGAAGCCTTTGAGCTCCAGAGAGCTTCTAGAAAAGAGGGGTTAGAACCCCCTGGTGGCAGTCACAGTGTCCCTAGAGTCAGAGATTACATTCCAGACCATAGGAACCTGTCCAAGGTTGTTCCTCCCTACCAGAGTGGGGATGATATCCACAAATGGATAACTGCTATGGAAAGGGCCTGTAGATTACAACAGGTCCCCCAGAAACAGTGGGCAGCAATCTTGTGGCTCTCCTTTTCAGATAAAGGCAGGGACAAGCTCCTCACTGTTAGAGAAGAGGATGCTGATGATTATGAAGTCCTGAAGAGTGCATTAATAGATGGTTTGGCTTAACCACTGAACAGTACAGGTTGCAG